>NC_044065.1:9821539-10022421 GCF_902167405.1 Gadus morhua
GTCAGAGGAGATATGATACAAAGTCCTGCCTTTTTTCCAATACTTTATTCTCTCTCAACGGTGCAGGATTCGACCAAAACACAAGTTGTTACCAACATCCGTGCCCTTGATTCAAGTGATGCCGACTAGAATAGTGTTCTGTGTTGGCATGAGTCAGTGCAGAACTGGTCGTCCTTTCGGGAGGGGGGGGGGGGGGGGGCTAAACAAGCCAACGTCCCTGGATCTCAGCACACTACATCTTACCACTGTAAGAGGCCTTTGAGCCTGGGTACGGGGAGCAAGGCTTATGAGGGGGCAACGTATGGACTCAGCTGACACATGCGTGACAGGTCCAGGTGGGATGGTGGGGTGGAGGGGGGTTGGTTGTAGGTGGTTGGGGCCAGGAGGACGCCGGGCCGTGACCCTTTCCAGCAACACTGAGGGGCCCGGAGATGAGCCCTAAGGCTCTGTGTCTGCAGATTGAGGGCCACTAGATCAGACACAGGGCCTGTGTGTGCGTGTGTATGCATGCGTGCGTCTGTGTAAGTGTGTATGTGTATGTATGTGTCTGTGTGTGCGTGTGTGTGTCTGCATGCACAGAGGGGAGGAGAGCGGGGGTCTGGGAATGCCAGCTGCCAGACAGCTCGCTGTGTTCAACACATGTCTCTCAGCACCTACTGTTCCACTATGCAACCCCCAGCTCCACCTCCACCCTACCTCCACCTCCCCCTCACTCCCCTCCCCACCCCACCCTTCTGCCGTTAAGATGACAGAGGAGTTCATATCCTGCACCAGGATGAGAGATATGTCATATATCCGCGGGAGCGCTGTTTGTCTTTTCCGCAGGTGTATCAGCACGTATGGCATTGTTTGGATGCGGTGGCGGCGGCGGTGGCGGAGGCGGCGGCGGCGGCGCCATAGCGCTGTAGCATCACAGACAGTATCAAAGGGGAGATCTTTTCCATGCAATTACCCCAGAAAATGGAGGTGATGAGCTTTGTTACAAAGAGCCGAGGATCAGAAGAGAGAGAGCGGGTTGAGCTCATTACCATGAAGAGGCGGGGCTTTGGGTCGTAAATACTAATAATTGGTGGGGTGTGCTTATAATAAATAAATGCAATTAATTGCGGATTAGGAATAGGAAAGAACAAACCACCTGGGCTGTTGAGCACAGAAGAGAACATCTGGAAAGGAGATGTAGTCAAGTATAACAAATGAAGGCCAAATCTAAGATGGTGGGGCTCTGTGAAAATGTTTATTCAACCTGACTAGTTTATGTAACTGTATGTTATCACTTTATGTATATTGTATAATATATGGTTATGTAGACAAAGATAGCAAGTCGATATTTTATGCATTTGTTAAAGCATGGTGTTTAATAGGAGAAGAAAAAAAGTATTGTGGCTAACTGACGCAAATCTGAGATAAATGGTAATGATTGGTTTTACAGAAAGCCGATTTCGGTATTTCTCACCACTAATAATACCTGATTGTTCTCCGTAATCCACTGTGCTTGCTCCCTTTCATCTTTCAAGAAAGGTAAAAAAATAAAAAAGAGGTGATTTGTGCACCAGGCAGCTTCATGCTACGTTTACTCAGCTCAGCTTTCCTAAAGGGATTTACGCACTGTTGTTATGACTAATTCTTTGTGGATTACAAGTAAGTGAGAGGTCACCTATCACTTCTATTTCCTATGAGGGCGACTGAAGTTATATGTTTCTGTCTGGCTGTGTCTTCTTCAGTTATAGTTATTATAACAACAGCTAGCAGTTAGCATGGTATTCTAGAAGTTAGCATGGTATCCTAACGATTAGCATCGTATTCTTCATTTGGATTCAAGTTGTATGCTACATGAATAACATGCTTTTTCAAATATTGATATGAATATTTTTCTCTAGTTATTGTTTTTGTTGTCGTTTTTGTTGTTCCCGCTTTGGAATAAAAATCCTAGCTTGACAGTTCATTTAACTCGGCGCAGGGGGAAAAAATGCAAGCAACTGGAATAATGAGTTATGTTTATTGGACAGAATTATAATGTGTTGGCTACCTAGCTAGCACTATGCAATGACACACACACACGCACACGGGCACAAACATACACACACATACACACACACACCCACACACACACACACACACACACACACACACACACACACACACACACACACACACACACACACACACACACACACACACACACACACAAACACACAAACACGGGCCCCCGCACACACACACACAAAAAGCTCACTGGCTCCTGGAAAGGCCGGTGATTTAGCACCTCACCGGGTTACGATGAGGGAACCACATTTATTCACAGCCGGGCGACGGCTCACAGTGACTCATAGCCTTTATGCATTGGAGCACATCCTAATTCATCAACAGCCTTGTCCTCTCTAGAAGGGCAGTGTGTGTGTGTGTGTGTGTGTGTGTGTGTGTGTGTGTGTGTGTGTGTGTGTGTGTGTGTGTGTGTGTCTTTGTGTGTGTGTGTGTGTGTGTAGGGGTGGGGGGATCCATAGATTACCATCCGTTAATTATTTATGACAGAGCAAAAGAAGAAGAAAGATTTGGGGATATTAGGTCCCTATTGGGTGGTAACAAAGTACCCAGCAAACACTTAGCGGCGTGAACTTCAATTCACCTTGCGTGTGTGTTGCTGCCTTTGCTGGGAGAGACACTCTCTCTGGTGGGCCGTTTATTTGCTAGTATCTACCGCTTGGTGTGTGTGTGTGTGTGTGTGTGTGCGTGTGTGCGCGTCAGTGTTACAACTAGGTACAAGCAGGACGACGGGTGTCAGAGCAAAGTCCCCGGCCCTTGTTAAGCAGAGCACACCGCGTTGCAGTCATCATTAGGGTGCTGATGTTTTGGACGGCTGCCTAGCAACAGAATTCCTGTGCTTTAAGCAGCGGTAAGCCCCTTCGCTGCACCCTTTGATGTGGCTGTCATGGGCGATTTATTTGCTCGTAACACATTGTCTTTGGCGCGCGCGTCCATAAAGCGATGAAAGCGGACGAGTGTATACAGTTTTTTCTGGGCGCTAATTCAATTGTGTTGCACCACTTTTTTCAGGTGGTGCGAGACACATATGTTGACAGAGTGTCAGGGTGGGGAAGTGAGGGTGGGGTGGAGGGGTCTAGTGAGGAAGATTGACGTGAATTTTTACCAGCTGACATCTCGACAGCTGAGAATCGCTTTTAGTCTCCTGATGGACAGCGCTCTGTTTTGAGGCCAACTGCTACCCATTGCCTGTGAGGATCACGTTCTTTTTGTTTTTGTGTTGTTTGTTGTCTGAATCAACTTTGACTAGTGACGTCCATAAAGTCACACTTTATTTTTTAGACCAAACGGTTCTCTACAGCAAGAGTTACCATGTTGATGTTCAGTTTTCTATTCATGGTTAGTCTATTTCCATTGCACGGTGCCGTTGGTGTTTGGCGTGCAGGCTTTCTCCTCCCCATCAAACAGGAAGTTCAGGTTGTGCAGAGTCTGAGCTCAGATCCTACCCAGTCCGACAATGTAACTCCTCTGGGAGCCAGCCTTACCGATCATGATTAGAAAGCGATGACAGCCTTTAGCCTTTACGACGTGTGTCTTGACTCACGCTCAGCTTATTTCCAACGTGCCTCAAACATACGTTGTTGACTTTGTCTTAGGGCCTGTAGACAGGATGGTGCTTGTCGTTTGACGATGCTAACGGCTAGGTTCAGGTGGGGACATCTGTGGTAATTCCAAGCTTCCCTGCTGTCTTCCATCCTGAACGCAATCCTATAAGATTTAGATCTAAAGGCCTCGTTTAGACGTGCTGGCCATGCATGCAAACTGTGTGTGTGTGTGTGTGTGTGTGTGTGTGTGTGTGTGTGTGTGTGTGTGTGTGTGTGTGTGTGTGTGTGTGTGTGTGTGTGTGTGTGTGTGTGTGTGTTTGTGTGTCTTGGGAGGGGTTGGGGAGGAGGGAGTCTTTGTTAGCTATAGAAGGGATTTTCAACCCATGGGGGGCGGGGGGGTAGTTTGTATCTCCACAGAACTGGCATTCAATTCATGTAAGGTGTCACCAAAGGCAACCGACTTCTGACCCACCCTGCACATTCCCCTCTTGCATTCCTATCCTTTCTTAACTTAACTTACTCTCAAAAAATTATTTTAAATCATTTCCAAGAGTTTCTAACCCTCGGGGATGTAGTTGAGTAATTGTGTGCCTTTTAAACTCTGAAATGACAAAAACAGATATCAGATGTATTTTGTAGTTCTTACAGGACAGCTAAATCATAGCCTGGACCATTTTCAGCATGTGTCTAAAGTCAGAGAGGCTGCATTGAAAGTCATCCAGTTGGTTCAGAAAGAAAGGAAAGGAGAAGGAGCAGACGAATGAAAGGGAGAGAGAAAGAAAGGGTGCTGAGAAGGAATGTCCACAGAAGACCAACGAGGAACAGAGGCGAGACAGATAACATAAGAGGAGGAGAGATGGCTAGAGATCAACAGAAAAGAGGAGAGAGGAGAGACATGAGAGGGAGAGAGAGATTGGAAGGGGGGGAGGGTGGGGCGGGAGCAAGCAGAGAGTAGGGTGTGTGTGTGTGTGTGTGGGGGGGGGTCCTAGGTTGTTTGATCACCAGACAGAGGGGGTCCGGGGCCAGAGTGAAAGACCCTTGATGCTGATAGCAGGGGCCACGGCGTTAACCCCCCCCCCCCCCCCATCACCACCACCCACCAGCCATTCCAGCGCAGTAGAGAGGGACAGATGGGGGGGGGGGGACAGAGAGAGGGAGAGGGCCTGCGCCTGGGGTTTACGTTCCTGCATCTCCTGCCTGTGGGTGGCTGCCTTAATAATGTGGCGACTGGGAAGATTAATTATGGACAAGCGGCGGGATTACGAGGGTCTTTGTGGGGGAGTAGAGGCAGTGCTGGGCGGGGCAGGCCTGTGATCTGTGAGGCTGAGAGGAAATTAGTCAGGGCAGACTGGAGCTGCCTTTTAACGGCGGGGGGGGGGGGGGGGGGGCACCTCAAGGAAATTAAAGCCCTGTGCGCAAAGAGGATATAGAAAGTAAGTCACCAGAAAATTGTTGACATTCTTTAGGAGCCTGTAAAATTAGGGCTTATACCGGGGTAAACACGCACAAATACTAGGCTATAAACACGCGGATCCAAGTATAAAGATAAAGGGATAGATCGATATGTTCTTTTTTTATTTTAGGTCCTTCCTATTGAGACTGAGTTAGTTGGAACAGAAAATGGATCAAATATGCCTGGTCTAACCCGCGCATCTCTACTTTCAAACCTCCTAGATGAGACTATTGAGGAACCAACTAAGGAGTGGTTCTTCTTGTTTATTCTACCAACAGTATCTTCAGGGAGAGCGGCCGTTGGGACACTTTAGTTTACCCCTGAATTGCTAGCATAGCACAACAAGGGCACCTGGGAGCTCCCGTGGGCCTTATTGAACTAGCGGCCATCTTGGTTCTGAACACCAGCTGGGTGATCGAAGTTAATGCGGAATTGCATTCAGTTTCAAAGTCCCAGCTAGGGTTAAGAACCAAGATGGAGCCCCAGCAGCCGCTGGGTGAAAGAAGCCCATGGCTAGGCCTGTGTTAGAGGAGGAAGGGCAGTAGTCTCATGCCACCTGTTGGATCGTCCCAACATAGCAGCCCGGGCCCCAGACCAACAACAGATGTAGATTTGTGGACTACATTGTGCACTGTTATCAAACCTATGGGGAAATTAGCACACGCATAGGACACAGTGGCATCGGCTGTGGAGAAATGAAAAACAGGCGAGCAAAGGCACAAACAACTGAACAGAGGAAAGTAGTGAGGATGTGTTTCTTTGCACAGCAAATCATCACCACTGTCATCCGCTCTGTGGATATCTGACCTTATTAGAGAATAAAATGATGAGGAGGATTTCTTCTTGGGGGCCTTCTTTGTTGACATTGTGTCACATGTCTTCTTCTCTATCCTTGTGGTAGTACTAATAGTAGTCATTGTTGTTGCTGCAGTATATAATAGTATTTAAAAGGCAAAGTAAGTAGCTAGTGTCAGTAGGCTACATTTTATCTGTAGAGCGTGGGTGTTAAATGAGCGATTAGCATAAAAAAAATTAGCATTAGCATTATAAGGAAGTCTCATTGTTATTCGATAACGTACAGTGCACAGGTCTAGCCAAAGATATGCTTGAAAGCCCCAGTGAAGTGAATTTACAGCACCAGAAAAAGTCTTCACTTTCCTTCCTCTTTGACTTCGCCGATGTTTGGCGGCTCTGCTTATGGCCCTCATTAAGTAATCGGTTGACAAAATGGCCGTGCATCTGGCCATTTCGGCTTTTTAATTAAAATACTGGTGTTTGTCCAAGACAGAGGAAACCATGAAAAATAGCCTGTCATTGCTCCGCGAAAGGCCAGCCGACAAAGCTGTCAGACTGGCGGGGAGGAACCCCAGACCTAATAGTTTAATTGTTGATTACCCAAAAGCGCAATTCTTTAACGACACAGCACACACACACACAGACACAGACACACACACACACACACACACACACACACACACACACACACACACACACACACACACACACACACACACACACACACACACACACACAAATCTAATAATATAAACAGCATTGTACATGAAATCCTCACCTTTCCTTCACAGTTGTGGTGTATTGTGTGATGTTAAATATTTGCAGGAGTTATGGATTGAACATGTCATATTTCTAGCATCAAACGTGAAAATCCTGCCATGTGTTAAAGACATTTTGAGTAGTTTCCATTTCAATATGCTGTTGAAATGAAGGGCCGCGTCTTTGTGAGTTACACCAGATTCCCAGCATCACTGGCCAGTAAATGGAAAGATATTAAACGACTAATCTATTTTGTGTGTGTGTGTGTGTGTGTGTGTGTGTGTGTGTGTGTGTGTGTGTGTGTGTGTGTGTGTGTGTGTGTGTGTGTGTGTGTGTGTGTGTGTGTGTGTGTGTGTGTGTGCGTGCAATGGGTCATATTTAAGCAGAGATGGAAAATATATAAAACTACAAACGATGTACGTACGTGTGCGTCTATGTGTATGTGTGTGTCCATGAATGTGTGTGCTTGCATGCATGCATGTGTGTGCATGCATGTGCATATGCGTGTGAATGTGCGTGTGTTTGCATGTCCGTGTGTGCAAACAGAGGTTGAAACTTTTAATCGGAGCGCACTGTGATTTGTGGCCTTGGCGCTGCGCATCTGAGATGTTGCCTTGTACTTCAAATATGTTTCTACTCATGCCAAGATGTTTCACCGCTCATTATTTTACGCTTACTTTTGAAGCGCCGTCGTTTATCAGGGAGATTTATTGGCCCCTGGGCCACCAGATGTTTTCAGTATATCTGTGTAAGCATCCAACCTGTGATCTTGCATGTTGCAACCCAATAAAAAAAAGAATGTCAGCTTATTCTTGAAATCAACTTAGCAGAAGACTTTATTTGACAATACGTATTTCAGGCAAATTTTCGGTTTTTACGATGCATGCCTTTGCATCGTAAAAAGACGCATGTCTTTGCATCGTTGAAAGACTGTTGTAGCCTACCCTTTGGTACAACAGTTGAATATGTTTTCAAACTAACACTAGAGCTGCTCGTTGTATCCGGTTGCAACAGTGCACAGAAAACCCATTATTATCTCCGACAGATAACCGCCTATGATTTCTTTCCGCATTATCCTTGCAGATGGGACTTAAGACTACTTACATAGCACCCTATTGAACTCCGTCCCATTAACATTAAACTCTGATCAGTGCAGTGACCGTGGCTATTCCTTCTCCCGGCCCACTTCCACCCATGCCCCAAGTGAGATGATGATCTTCTTAAGATGCGAGATGCGCAAAGGAACATGAGACTAGTTGTAAAAATAGTAATTTTCATGGGAAGGAGCGCATGCATATTAACTTAATAGACTCCCGGGGCCATGAATCACTGCAAATGAGTGGGTGGGGGTGGGGGTTGGGGGAAGAAGACTGGCCCTTCTGCCTGGCATTATTAATCCAATGCTAACCGTTGAACTCTGGGTCTGCTCGCAAATGACGCTCCGTGCAGCATTGCACGGCGAGCCTCCTCCCCTGCACCGTCGATGACTGATTCTGGGCTAATGTGGGTTGTGTGACTAAACGGAGGAACCGCCACCAAGACTGAGGGAACAGATGTTCCGTGTCCCTGACGGTGTGCCTGTGTGTGTGTGTGTGCGCGTGTGTGTGTGTGTGTGCGTGTGTGTGTGTGTGTGTGTGTGTGTCTGTGTAGGAGCGTGTGTGTAGGAGCGTGTGTGTGTGTGTAGGAGCGTGTGTGTGTGTTTAGGAATGTGTGCATGCATTCGTTATTCCTTCGTCCTCCTTAATGGCGATAATGATTATTTTTCTGAGAAATGTTCTTCTATCTTCTATTGTTAAGAGACAACACATTAACCGCAACTCAATAGGAAGAGTTGCTTACGTCTTCTGTTATTGAGAACAACTTGGGGGTGTTTTTGCGTGAGGTTGAGGGGGTTGAGCCTGTTACTGGCTTATGTTGTCGTTGATTAAATATGACATGTGGACGGTAGAGCTGTTTCAAGTCACCTGACGTGTACAAATACTCACACGACTACTTGAACACACTACTGCGTTCGCTTACCGACACTAACCTCTCGCTAACCTTACGCTAACCGACACTAAACGTTTCAGTAACTGACGCATTCGTTCACCAACCGACGCTAATCAACGCTGGCACCAGTACTCGCCCTACTTTTTTCGATTACCAAACGTTGTTGAAACAGCTTTCGTCCACATTTCATATTTCGACGCACGCACGCACGCACGCATGCACGCACGCACGCACGCACGCACGCACACACACACACACACACACACACACACACACACACACTGCCATGAAGGACATAAATAAAAAAGGGCCATGGCTTGGATTCTTTCAGCGTACGTATCCGTAAATTATTGTCAGCTGGTTCATTCTTGTGATACCACGCTGCTTTTTTTGTGTGCTTAGTTTTCCATTGAGTTTCATAACATCTCTTCCCCCCACCCCCCCTCCACACACAAACACACACACACACACACACGCACACATCTCCCCTCAAACTCTCTCTCGCCTCCACACCCTCCCCCTTCCCCCCATCTTCCTGTCTCTCTCAGCTGTAACTTTGTCATGCAGCCAAGCACATAATGCGCTCTGAGCCCTGTATCATGTCCTATTATAATTAGCTCTGTCAGCCCGGCAGCCCAGCAACCCTCATGCAGATAATATGATAATATGTCTTCATAACCAAGTGACCTTACACGTGCAATCATTCTCCCTCTCTTCCCTCCTCCCTCTTTAGATTGCATGTCAATAAAGTAATGGGAGTGTGGAAGGAGGAGGAGGAGGTGGTGGTGGTGTCGGCGGGGTTGGGGCTGCAGTGTCCATGCTGGGGGGGAAGCGGGGTGGAGGGGGGCGTGGGTGGTAGATTCAGGTGATTGGGCTCCTCAGATGCACTGATGTATCACGGTTATTATTCTGCCTGTCAGGGTTGTATACACAGCTGGGCAGCCGTGTGGAGGTGCAACGCTGGCCTACGGAGAGACTTTCAGCGGAGTAGCTAAGTGCTAATAAACCCTTTTTTAATCCTTCGCTCACGGAAACTCCCAAGAAGGTATCTTCACCATCTGTACTGTATATACTGTGAATATATACACACACACACACACACACACATTTCAGGATAAATACATGTGATTTATTATGAAAAGCTCTTGGTGTTTCAACAAGACGTCATCCAGGGTCTCAAATGAATAACTTCTTTTGGTTGTTTTTTTCTTCCGATTTTTTCAGTCCGCTTCTCAGCAAAGACAGTTTTTGCGACATGCGGTGCAGATATTGCAAACTTTATTGTCCAGGGAGGAAAGCTAGTCTCTCATAGGAGCGGTTATAAGCCGGGCTGCGCCCACAGCTCGTGGCTGGCGATGCGTGCGGCCATGCAGAACAGAAGGCCTTGCCTATATTTTGGGGGAGGAGGGGGAGGCGAGAGGGGGGGAGATGGACGTGTATAGCAAGTCCAGAGGCGGTGAAACGACACACCACGCAGTCACGGACGTAGTCGTCACGGTGACGGCTGTAAGAACGCAGCCGCCTACCGTCATCACCACCGCCACCTGGCACCCCATCCCCTCGGACTGCATGGGCACAAACCGGTACAAAAAAACCACCGAAAACACAAACATAACAAAAGAGACGGGGAAGAGGGGGGGGGTGTTGATTTGAGGTTGGGGGGGGGGAGAGGGCGGACGGCAGCATTGACAAGGCCGGGTCTCACTAACACTGACGCACCATAATGAGGTAGCCAGAGGTGAGGCCTATCGCGAGGGCCCGTCGCCGCGCGTTACCGCACCGCTGATTGATGTGCTCCAGTCAAATGAGGCGGCGGTCTGAGTGATATGACACTTGTCTCGCCCTGACACACCGCCGCGCGCACAGGCTAACGCTTATCTGTGTTGATGGGACCCCCAACCCCCGGTCCCCCCCCCCCCTCCCTCCGTCACTCCACAGTCACTCAGTCGGCGCAGCCAGCCACTGTTATTTTGATCCCTTGTTCTTTTATTTCGATAGACCTCCTCCTACACCCTAGCTCCCACCCACCCACCCTCCCATCCACCCTGGTTCCCTGGTTCCTCCCATGTTTTCCGTCTCCACATCGTGCCACATCGCATCAAGAGGTTTTGAGATGGGGGGGGGGGGGGGGACGACGACACTGCGGGACGCCCTCAGGTAAGAGCTTATCAAGCGTCAGGAAGACAGGAGAAGATGAAAGTAATCAAAGGGACCAGGCGATGGTGGTGGTGGTGGTGGTGGTGGTGGTGGTGGGCATCGCCACATCCTTCGTCATACAGATGAAGGATACGGGCATGAAGGGTGTTTCTGGTGTAAGGGAAAGGAGTTACAAAAAAAATACAGATTCCGTTTTTGATGTAGTAACAACGTGAGAATGAGCTGAGGAATTCAGACGATGGTAGCTTTGAGCTCTGGGCTGTTGTTCCTGTAAGCTAGCATCCTGTACGATGCTATAATGAACATTCCCTCTTTTCCCGTCACAGTTTAACAATGATTATTAAGATGACCCCCTAAAAACGTTGCGATTCAACAAAGTCTGATCAGTTAATTGATTAAAGACAGGGTTGTGTTCGGGAGGAAGGTTAATCTTGATGCCATGGTTACGCCATGGTTCATGGACAGGCCTCATTCCAAGACACACGCATTACACACTGATACACCTTAAAAGGCCTCATGATTACCAAATTAATTGGTACCATTACACATTGATTAGAGTCTGATTCTTAATCATAGCAGTTTATCTGTCTTTTGAAGAGGGGTGTACATAGTCTTATCCCTCGCGGCCCCAATAAAGATATGTAGGCAAACAGTGGTCACAAGATGGCCGTCATCCACAACACAACCCCCCCACCCCCGGCCCCTTCGCCCCTTCGCCTCTTCCTGTGTCATGACGGCTCTCATTATTGGAGGGACCAGAGAATACACCAACCGATAAAGGCATATCACACATGGGGGAGGAAATTGATATTTTTTTTCTTGCGGGGACATAAATTCTGACTGCGAGAGATCGTAGTCTGGAGCTAATTTAAGGAAGATTAAATTAATTTCAATGACACCCATTCTATCTGGTAAAAGTCTGTACATAACATAGTGCAGCTCTGGTGCCTGCAGATAAGGGGGATAGTCATTCCAGACTGGGCACAGTCCTAGCCGGAGGATCAAGCCCTAATCCCATTGCCTCACCCTTCTCCAGCGAGCATTGCGGAGGATACACGGCGTCTGACAAGCATTATTCAAAAGCCGGATTTTTAAGTCATTCAATTGAGTGTGATAATTTAATTGACTGCTGACCCAAAGCCCCAGGATGGAGCTTGTCTTGTATCATGCCAGCTAATATCCACATCCACATCCGCGTATTCTGTCTCTCGCAGGGAAACTTGTAGGTTATATGGAAAATACATACACAAAATGGTTGATTTGAATTTACTCTTGTAACTTGCGTTTGTTCGTTATTTGTACGTTATGGATTAAACATTCCCATATCTTAACAGTACAATATGTACACGCAGTAGTAATCGTAGCGGATCGAAAGGTTAATCTCTAATACATGTATTTCTACTCTGAATATTACAAATTGCAACACAGGCATGCATTCCCTCCCATGTAATTTAATGTAAATGCCTTTGCGGCCCTTATAGATCTATTCCACTAAGTAGCCTAAGTCAGTGTATTATATTTATTAGTAGCATCTAGCTTGTTTTCTTTTTTTCCAGACAGGCTCGCCAAGCTTCCCCGGGATGAAAAATGGCCGTCTCTCTTAAGACCACGGCCCGCGTGGCTGTGCTGTCTAAATGGCTAATGAATTACAGATGAACATTGACTCAAATTAATCTCCCCCATAAATCCCTTGGTAATATGGCAGCCATTTAAAACTTTAATCAATAACGCTGAAGTTGAAAGCATGTGAGCGAAGCACTTGTTTGGTCAAAATAAACACAAGAGGAACAGCAGGCTCCCTTTAAATCAAAGTGACAAGCGCAGTCATGCTATATCACTGAGAGAAGGGAAAAATATCCACGCAGCTGTTTTTGCCGGTGGATCCGCAGCGATTCCTCATTGAGATGAAGTGGTTGTTGAGCAGAATTAACGACCGGGGTGACTGATTTGGGATTTGTTTTGTCCGACTTCATCATTCATTAGTTTCTTCCTCTATTGGCTCGTTCTCATTGATTCCTTATCTCGTGTCTGGTCAAGAATTGTAATTTGTGACCTCATAAATTATGCTTAAAGGTGATGTCACGTTAAGGGTTAAGGTACTACAAATGCTTTGTTATCATGGCTGTATTCATCTTATTAAAAGTAGGTGAACAGCGCAGGAGTTATCTCCACAAAAGGACATCTGACTGTTGTGAAAGGAAGGCAAGGCAAGGCAAGTCAACTTTATTTATATAGCACTTTTCATACACAAGGCAGACTCAAAGTGCTTCACATATAAACATTGTTATGCAATAAAATAAAATAATAGATAAGTAAAAGAAAACATATGCAAAGAAATGAGTAAAATAGGAAGTGCAATGTATTTAAGATCAGATCAACAGTCTCTCTGGTATCCGCGTCAGGACTCCAACCCGACCTAAAAGGAACTTGGTACTTCCTCTGGGACTCCAACCCGGATTCTAGTAACCCTTATCCTTTCTCTCTGGTATCAGATCATGTATCTTTCTGGTAATAATAGAAAATTAAATTGAAAGTTAAAAAGGCTTTTTAGTAAGTAAAATTGAAAGTGCAATGTATTTAAGAAAGTGCAATGTATTTAAGAGAAAATTAAATTGAAAGTTAAAAAGGCTTTTTAGTAAGTAAAATTGAAAGTGCAATGTATTTAAGATCAGATCAACAGTCTCTCTGGAACCCAAGTCGGGACTACAACCCGACCTAAAGGACAATATTCTAGGACTCTAACCCAGCTTCTAGGACTCTAGCCCAGACCAAAAGCCTTATTCAACAAAACTCAGGACTCTAACCCTTATACAAACAAACTCAGGACTCTAACACTTATACAAATACAAACTCAGGACTCTAACCCTTATACAAACTCAGGACTCTAACCCTTACAAACTCAGGACTCTAACCCTTACCCTTAGGAAGTACTTACTCTCTTACTACCTCTCTCTGTAAGACATTTACAGAGACATAATTACATTGACACTAATTCAGGTCACAATCATTAGTTGTATTCTACAGCACTAGCTGTGGAGGCAGCTCAACTGTATTTTGCCGTTTCATAATTTGTAATTTAACAAAACGTAAAAAGTCACATCTTTTCATAAATTATATAGCTTTTTAGGCGGTTTTGGATGGAATCTGTACCCTGAGACTACTTTTGATATGATTATTACCTGTGATCATAGATACTGTAACACTACTGCTAACTTAATGTATGTATATATAACATTGAAACATACTAATCTTGCCAATTCGCCAGCAATGAGATCTATGAATAGCTTCACTTGTGATAAAAGTGATAATCTTCCATCACACATTCATGTGTACATAGTTAATCATTAATGAAACCTTAATATTATCAACGATTTAACAGGCATTGTGACTAAACCCTTTCAAATGAACTGTGGGCAGTAAGCGCGGTCGAAACCGATGAGGAGCTGAAGGGTATTTCTCCAGCCAATCGCAGAGGATAACAAAAAGTTTTAATTGCATCGCTAATTGATCATTTATTTATTTATTTTTACCATTATGAGCCACATCGATTGACCGGCTTCACACAATGAGAGGAAACATGGCAGCGAAGGAGTAGACCCCCCCCCCCCCCCCCCTCCCTCCCTCCCACCCCTGTTGATAGATAACCTTGATACCAAGAGTTACATCCTTTGGCGATGTCATCCCCTGACATATTGATGGCTCTTGAAAGGCTTAAAGCTGATTGTATGCATAATGTATTCGTTAAGCGCGCCACAGGGTTCGTCTCTCTGACAGATCTCCGGGCTCCTTTTCTTTTTTTAGCTCGTAGCTCTGCGCCGTTTGGCTCCTTGTCGATCACCTTCCGATCGCCTTAGAGTTGTCATTGTCCTCGGGTGAGAGAGGCGTTGTGTGGCGTTGTTCGTGTTTCGTTGTCGACGAACGCGGATGTCTTCATTCGTTAGCTTTGTCATACGTTCGTCCGATAGGAGGCCGGTTTTGATGGGTTATGATGACATGAGGTGTCACAGAGCACCACAGCAGGGTAACCTCATCCAGTTTTTTTTTATTGGATTGGATGCCGACTGTAACCCCCGAGTACGTGTCATCAGACCAGCTTCCTGGCCTCCTGGACCGTGGCTGATTCGAATACGAGTTCTATTCACGCCTCCTCGAGGAGAAAATGATTCCCTGATCACTCCTGCTTTCAATTCACCAGATGGCGTCCCATGAAAGTGAAGTGCGTGTAAAAAATAAAATTATAAAAAAAGGAAAAGGAAAAAACTTCTTCTGATTGGACACTGTCTGGCAACATTTTTGCCAGACAGAACCGACGCCACACACAAACACACACACACACACACACACACACACACACACACACACACACACACACACACACACACTTACACATTCACATACACACTAACACACACACGCACATACTCACTACAAGCACAGACACACACACATACACACACCCGTACTCACACGCACACGCGCACACAAACACACACACAGTTGTTTTCTACTGGGCCCGTCTGATCTTCCTCCGCCCGGGTTTGGCCGTGATCTGCCGTTCCACCCCAGACCGATGATGATGCGTGCGGGCGGGGAACCAGCCTCCCTCATCTGTCTTCCTCCTCCTCCCCCCTCTCCCTCCCCCCTCTCTCCTTCCTGTGCTCCATCTCTCTCCCGACGGTGACCTGGGTAGCCAGCTGTGCGGGGAGCCCCGGAGTGTATTTACGGTGAGCTGCACTTCATCACACGTCGCGCTGCAGCCGCCATCTTTACCCCGAGCACATAGCAGCGGTCCCCTCCGCCTCCCGGACTGGCTGGGGGAGTTTTCTTTACCTCCCTCTCCCACTCTCTCTCGCCCTCTGTCTCTGTTTACCTGTCCCTCCCTCTCCCTTTCCACCCTCCAACTCTCTGTTTTGCTTTCTCTCCCATTCCTTCCCCTCTCTCTCTTTGTAGCTCTCCCTCTATCTCTGTTTACCTATCCCTCCCTTTTCCCATCGCTCTCTCTCTCTCTCTCTCTCTCTCTCTCTCTCTCTCTCTCTCTCTCTCTCTCTCTCTCTCTCTCTCGCTCTCTCTCTGCCTATCCGCTATAGTGTTCTGGTGGAGATGGTCAGATGAACTGTGATTGGCCTGTAGTGAAACACTGGGGAGCCTCTCTGCCAATGGGCTGGCCTGCAGCCAAGCATCCACAACAGTAAGGAAAAAATAAGACTTAAAAAAACCTGCTCAAAAGTGGCCCCTACTTGTAAATTGCTGCTTTGTAATTCCTCTAAATTGGCAGCATTTGACATCAAAACTAGACTAAAATTTAACCCTGTAAGAAAAAGATTTGCTGATCTTTTTTTAAGGTCAAAAGTGAATTATCTTGGAAACTCTCCACCGGGGTTTGGAGAGGAGTGTTCTACCATCATTTTGACCTCTCCCCTGCTGGGCCAGCCGCATGCAATACATCCCTCTCTCTGTCTGTCTTATAGGGTCCCCCAGTGCGCTCACAGCCAATCAAAAGTGAAAGATCCCCCCCCCCCCCTCTCCCCCTCCCTCCCGCCCCTTCAGCCAGCGTCCACCTCCAGCCTCTCGCTCGCTGTGTGCGTGGACCCGCGCAGACGAACATTCTTTGTGACAGTTCCTCACACTTCAGTGTTCGGATCACCTCAAGTAGCTCGCGTCCCGGAGAAAATGAGCACACTTCCTGTCGCGGCGAGCAAATGCAGATTGACTGAGGGTGTCCGCGGGGTTGTGGGAAAAAAAAGAAGTTATATTTTTTTCAGTTTCTTTTTTCTCCGTTTCTTTTTTGACAGAACGGGCCTTCTGATAATCTTCTAAAATCAGGGACCAGAGTCTAGAGACAGACACATCACAGATGAACGCTGTGTGTGTGTGTGTGTGTGTGTGTGTGTGTGTGTGTGTGTGTGTGTGTGTGTGTGTGTGTGTGTGTGTGTGTGTGTGTGTGTGTGTGTGTGTGTGTGTGTTTGGGGGTGCTTTAAAGCCATCGGAGTAGGTGTCACCTTTACTTAGACTCACACAGAGAGGATTTTTTCTTTTCGGGGGGGGGGTTGAATATGCCGGCCCACTAATATATATGGCACCAGTATCTCTGTCCTCCTCTCTGCTTTCTGTCACTTATGGTACCATGTGGTCTCCCTTCTTCCCGGGCTGACAGCGGCCTCTCACATCATGTTACCGCACACCGCTGCTAGCCGCAAGTCTGCCCGCCCGTCAACGAGAACCCCTGAACCCCCCCCCCCTTTGTCTGGAAGTCAGCCATGTTTTTCATAGCCCCGCCCCCCACCCCCCTCAGCCCTCCACCCCCCTCAGCCCTCCACCACTGTTAACACACTTGGTGACTCCTTTAAAAAAAAAAAAGGGAGTCAAAAGAAGTGATTGGGATGCCTGGGATCGGCCTCGCCCATCATGGGTGAGCGAGCAGGGGGAGAAAAGGTTCGGAAGAAGGCTGTAATAGCCCCTCATCTCCTGCCTCGTTTACCCGGTGAGGGAGGGCCCGTTCTCCCTCTCCCCGCCGCCGTCCGACAGGTTGATTTCACAGCCGACGGAGGCGTCTGGGCGTCGGCTGAACACACACTGAAAGCAAAGATAGTGTGCGTTTAACGCGGTAATAGGGTTTACATTGCACCCCCTAGCGATGGCAAAATTGCCATTTCACCCACACACGCTATTCATTAGCGTGTCAATGCGTTTTAATTCCTGCTGCGTTCTGTTGTATCTTTTCTATGGTCGACTCTCGCTCCTTCAATTAATCTGTAAAGTAGCCAAAGATAATTAAATGTCTTCTATTTTCCATTTATGGTCCACAAATTTCCCCAGTAATGATGCCACCATATCTCCTCTTTAGTCAGTGACCTCTTTAAGGGTCCTTAATCTGGCTGTCTAGACAGCGTCCTGAGGCTAAATGTTTGAGATGTGTAGCCGGCACAGATTCCTATTTCTATTTTACATAACCCAGCCTAGGAGCACCGATCACTGGCGCTTACATTGATCTGTTTTTCAGTCCATTGGAACACACACAGGCCTGTGTCCTTACGCTTGTATGTGTATTGTGTACATATTGTCGTGTATAACTCTCCCTTTTTTCGGTCTTGTAACCAGCTTAACCAGACAACAAGCTATGATCGGGCGCATTCACACGTCAAGAATTCCCCGATATTTATTAACGTTACTTGGCTTAAATATTCCACTCATTGGCCGCCTGGCGGATCAGGAAACCAGCCATCATCTCTTTGGTACGGGGCCGCGGAGCAATCAGGCACACTGTGGCCCTCCAGTGTCCTCCTCCTCCTCCTCCTCCTCCTCCTCCTCCTCCTCCTCTTCCTCCGCTGGCCCCTGTCAGGTCCTTCAATCTGGGGGGAGTGTGAGCAGTCGCGTGGAGGTTGACATGATTGCCTTTAAGCAGACCCCACCCATCCCGCACTCCCTCCCCCACCTCCACCCACATCCACCCGGGCCAACACCCCCGCACCACCCCTCCGCTCCACCCCGCCCCTTAGCCGGTGACACACAGCTGCAGCCAGGCACCTCCGCTGACAGTAAGAGCATCATGATGGATTGCCTTGCCAAAACTGCTGATCAAAGGGGGGTCGGAGTTCACATCCGTTGGCTGGCTGCACTAGGCGTGTGCAATTACCAGCCGTGCCTTTTTTGCTCTTTTCTTTTCTTTTTTTGGGGGGGCTCCGTCTAAATTATTACAGTGTACCCCTGTGCATTTCTCTCTCTCTCTCTCTCTCTCTCTCTCTCTCTCTCTCTCTCTCTCTCTCTCTCTCTCTCTCTCTCTCTCTCTCTCTCTCTCTCTCTCTCTCTCTCTCTCTCTCTCTCTCTCGTAGTTGTAGAGTGATTTGATTTAGCTGGCGAGGGATTATGTCAATGATTAATATATATAGTCACACAAGGGTTTCTTTGTTTATGTGTCAGAAATAAACAACAACGACCATCGATCCATAAACCTCTCTGAACCCTGTGAGGTTACATGACACGTTACACAGCAGCACACGCCTGTGTGTCAACCCAAGTACGGTCAACACACAGTACAGTCCTTCATCATACTATGTAACAACCCAAGTACGGTCAACACACAGCACAGTCCATCACCATACACTGTAACACAGCCAAAATGGCGGCGTTGCTGTTCTTGTTGTTGTGTTGTGTTTTTTGGGCTTCTCTTCCCCTAGTTGGGCTGCAGAGGCTGTGTGCCGAAAAAGAGCAGACATTTAAAAGTTTCTGACATGTGTCACACGAGCATTGAGACAGTGGCGCTGATGTGGGCGGAGTTGACAGGCGCACCCTGCCAGTAAAGATGGCTTTGGGACATACCAAGTTTGGTAGCTGTCAGCTCGCGTTGCTGTCAGGACGGGTCCTAGGTGAAACAGGGATATGTAAACTCCGTCATTAGGAGACCGAGGGAGTCATGCTGGGAGAAATACAGACGATATTATTATTAATAATAATAATAATAATAATAATAATAATAATAACAACGACAGCAGTAATATTAAGAATAGTGATAGACTTTAAGTACCGTTCTGGGAAAATGTGTGTTGTTAAGATTGTTTTACTCAACCCCTCGGAATCCACACAGAACTGCCTAAGGTGTAATGTGATGCGAAACAACAACAAACTCTTAAACTGAAATATTATCCCATACATTCGAAGACGACATGTTTCTTTTGGCCCTCCTGTTCACCCAAGAAATGTAATGAACAGTGGCAAGTGAATTAAAGATATTTGCCTGTACGTGTGTGTGTGTGTGTGTGTGTGTGTGTGTGTGTGTGTGTGTGTGCGTGTGCGTGTGTGTGTGTGTGTGTGTGTCGTTTAGGCTGGGGCTTTTATTTTGGTGATTCATGACCCAGAGGGTTTTTGTGAGATAACTTAATTCAGGAGGAAATGAAAAGAGGAGAATGAATTATTCGTCTCACTCTCAAGACACTGGCGAGAGACGTGGTTTTGGTTGGGGCGGACTAAGGCAGGACTCTTATTTCTGGTAGGCCAGTTTAAGATTAGTGACATTTATCACAGGAGAGGGAGGATGCTATAATTAGCTTGTCAGTCTACTTCAGGTTGGGCTGCCAGTGCTCCTTGGGAGGCAGGATGGACTGCATGGCCAAAAGAGCTGAAAGCTCCAGTCGATAATGTGGCAATTAAAGCCACACATAATTCAAAAAGCTATTATGTCAAAAAATTCACCTGGCACTCTGAAGAAGCCCTTTTTTTTGACAACTTAATGTATATACAATCCAGCACATCTCGACTTCACACTCCATTTCTTATGTATATATTCCGAGCACACACAGGGTAATATTAGTCATAAAATCCAAACATTAACACTCTGTGCGTATTTGTGTATTTAGTTTGAGTTTGACTTATGAATTCAATTTTGCTGAAACATCGGCCCACGGTAAAAACGAATAAAAATAGAAAATAAAAAATCACAGGGAGCGCGTAAAACCACTTTTAATCAAAAGTATATTGCTCTCATGTTACTGGCTGTATAAAAATTGCTTCAGCTCATAAAGGACGTGAGTAGTTTAATGGCAATAGTGGTTAAATATATCAAGTGGTCTTTGTGGCCTTGGCGGGGGTCAAGCCAGCAATGTAATATATAGAGCGTCGCTCTGCCAGGGCTGAAGGTCACAGCGCCTTCCTCTACATAATGCATGATTCCTGTAGCCCTCCCAGACTCCAATCTCCTCAAGCCAAACCTTGGGATGAACATTTCACTAAGTAAATCAGCAGGCATGCTGGCATTTCTATTAACCTCCGATGTGCGACTGACAAGAAACATGAATCAGGGTAAATAATAACTGGCAAATTATAAATCATGTTTACAACTCTCGGCCTCTGGGCGGTGGTTGACGTGCCCCGGCCGCGGTACGGCCATCTGTGGGCAGTTAGCGGCTAATTCTGGAGCTCACTAGTAACATAACATGTTGAAATAACAAGCGTCAAAATCGCAGAACTAAATCTCACGGTGTTGATGCATCTGAAACTATTGATGTGTTGTTTGAGTGATTAGCATTAGAGCGGCAGCTGGCAACATAAAGTAGGGACTCCTTACAATTTGTGTTTATTTATATAAATTATTTTCTATTTACGATACCTTTAAAAAAACTCATTGTATTTTTTGGTATGCATTTTAGGTAAAATAAATGGAATATGATCAAATAATGAATGTCAATACAGCACTAAATCTCAAAATGTCGATGAATCCAGAATTATTCATGTGTGGTTCGAGTGATTAGCAATAGAGCTAGTCAGAGCTAGAAAAATCAAGTTACACCTTAAAATGTAACCTTTAGCATCTTCAGCAAAATCAATATTTTTTTATTTTCTTGAAAGAAAATTTTGGACCTGAAATATTGAAACGGCAAGGAGCTTTTATTTATGCATGTATGGGGGGATGATAGAAAATGACCTTTTCAGAGAACAGAGCAGGTCGTGTAGAGATCATGCCTTACAGGCAGATTGTCCTCTGGGACCACCAGATCCTCCCTTAGAATCTGGATACAATGTTGAGTGGTGAAATAGACAGTGGTTTGTTCATTTCAGATATCAGCCCCAGTAATTGTCATTGTGTGAGACACTCGCTGCTGCTTTTGTTGGCCTCAGAAAGGCACGTAGGCAGGTTAGTACTTAAAGCATAAAGTGATTCTTACAGGTTTAGAATTACGTCAATATGATTTTGAATTTGAGTTTGATTTAAATTAGCATTCTTACCATGTTTAATTATTATTATCATGATTTTTACATGCACATTTTTTTTCAGGTCACAGATTCATCAGAGACAAGCCCAAGAAGAGATAAACGAAAATAAACAGAAAGATAAGATTCAATAGATATTGATTTTTAAAAACCAGCAAACATTCAGACACGGCTCGTCTTTGTTTGTTAAAAACCGCAGCACGCATCTCTGTAGCCCCGCTGCTCTGGCTCTGCTCCGCGTATCAAAGGGTAAACTAATGCAATATGCATGCGGCCCTTGGCACTCAAGATGGCAGGGCACCCTGGCACAGACGATCTGTGTTTTAAAAAGCATCAAACATCTGTGTAAACACATGGCCTCTCTCCAAGCATGTAGCCCGTCCTCTCGTTGCCTTAAGAGAGATGTCCAAGGCAATATACCTTGCCCCGGGGCTGTGCTGGGATGACTTGGAACATCTGAATGCCCAGAACTTCACACAGCATCTACGCTCCACACAATATATAACGTTGTATTTAGAGAGACAGTTTACATACAGTGGTAGTCGTAACGCACAGTAGGCTCCCAGCTACCACGTAAACAGCGAAACAGAGATAAGTGAAATAAAAAAATAGACCAATATCAGTGTATACGTATAAAAGATCCAAACATAAAAGCTACAAAACAGAAAGAGACAAGGCATCGTCTTTGTTGTTGCTCTTTAATTCTGTTAATAGCCCAAGGTAAAGATTTATCTGCTGCTGTCAATTTACCTCAGCCTCAATACAAAGCGCCAAGGTCACTTTTCCCTCGCCTGGCCCACAGGATTAAATTGTCATGTCCTTCTAATAGCCAGCACAGGGAATCATTAGTCCAGCTCAGCTGTCTGACTGATAGGCGTTTCTGTCCAATCATGGGAGTGCGCTGCCACAGGCCAGCCAGTATTGACACTGTGTCAGGGCTGAGGGGAGACGTCTTAATCAGCAGGGACACTCTCAACATTGATTTGACAAGCTGCCGTAATGACCCCCTCCCCTCCCCCCCCCCAGACCCACCCCTTGTTTTGATCGAAAAAAAGACCAGTGTTTATCCAGGCTGCCATTGATGCACTTGGAAGGCTGCATTGTCATGGAAACTATTAGGATGGAAAGGGAAGGAAACGGGGTGGGGGGGTGGGGGGGATGTTGGTGTTAGTATGTGACCGTGTGCACTTACACACAGAGTCGCATACTAACCCTATTGGTGACAGACACAGCTTCAACTTTGCTGTCTTTTCCTTTCATCTGTGTGTGCGTGTGTATGTGTGTGTGTGTGTTTGTTTGTGTGGAGAAGGCAGGTTTAGTATGTGGTCCGTATGTGACCAACGCATAGAGCAGACAACCTTTCTAGAACCAAACTGGAAGCACTCCTTCCATATCATGATCATGTGATGGGGTTGTTAACCATTGGCGTTTCTGACGACAACACATACACACACACGCCCCGAACTCACACACACACACACACACACACACACACACACACACACACACACACACACACACACACACACACACACACACACACACACACACACACACACACACACACACACACACACACCCTCCAAACCATGTTCCTATTAACTGGACAGACAGTAAAGAAGAGTTACGATTCAGGGGTGAAATGCTTTGTGATCGCTGCTACACATTGTCACGGTGTGTGTGTGTGTGTGTTTTAATACGGAGAGGGCGAGGCAGGGGATCAATGCCCCCTCCCCCCCCAGGGTGTGTGAAGTGTGAGTAGCGAGGGCGTCAGACAGTAAATATTATTGGCATGCTGGCGGCCTCCTGTCGAGGCGTGGCGTGTAAAATCGTTAATAAGACGCATGATGGGCTGCTGCCCACTCCCCTACAAGGTGAGAGTGTGGCGAGTGTTTCTCTCAGCTGTGCTGTCCAGAGGGCGCGGCGGGCGTGAGTGTGCGGCTCCCGTGTCACATGATTTGTCTAGCAAGTCGAAAAGCGCCCGGTGTCAACAGAAGATGGGGATGTGGCTTTATATTTAGCCTTCTCTTTCTCTCTCTCTCTCTCTCGCTCGCTCTCTCTCTGTGCTCTCTCCCTCTCTCTCTTTCACTCTCTCTGTATCTATGCTCTCTCTGTCTTTATGCTCTCTCTCTCTCTCGCTCTCTCTCTCTCACTCTGTATCTATGCTCTCTCTCTATATCTCTCTCTCTCTCTTTCTCTCTCTCTCTCTCTCTCACTCTGTATCTATGCTCTCTCTCTCTCTCTCTCTCTCTCTCTCTCTCTCTCTCTCTCTCTCTCTCTCTCTCTCTCTCTGTCTCTATGCTCTCTCTCTGGCTCTCTATCTCATTTTGGTATTTGGAAAATAACGAGGCTCTCTCTCTCTATCTCTCTCCCTCTCTCTAATGCTTGGTTTCATTGTCGATTTGTAATCCATGGATTCTTTTTTTTTATTGATCATCATTTAGTGTATGAAATGTCAACCGTAAATTCTAGTAGGCTTAATGGTCACATGTTCCCCAAGGTGTAACCAATTTGCTTGCTTTGACCGATTGAAAACATAGACAATCCGAAGTATCCATTTTGTCAGTCTACCTCAGGCGGACCGACAAAAGTCTACCTGGAGACTTTTGCATGCACACACACGTGGGTGACGAAAGTCTACCTGGAGACTTGTCACCCACGTGTGTGCGCATGCTTGTGCGTGCGGATGCGTGTGTGCCGATGTGTGCTTGCACATGCAGCTGCAGGTATTAAAGTCAACACACCACTGCAGCTCTAGTCATCTCTACACCAGCAGCCCCAGGCCTTTTCCTGGTAAACGGGGCACACAGCTGCTGCTGATGCTGCCTGCTAGACGCACCGCGTGCTGTACAATAAGACACGGATTAGTCCTATATTTAGTGTTTTTCCATACTAGGTTTGACACTAAGGTTTCAAAAGCACTTGCACATCGGGCAAGTACAGGTCAGGTTCAACTTGCCCGAATGTAATGTTCACTTGCACAAATTATAATCAGAATCGTGAACGGGCCTCTTTTTGCCAGGCACCCGGCCAGGTTTTGGGGGGGCTCAGAAAAATCATCCTAGCTCAGACTGAAGCTGAATGTAAGCTTCCACACATGTTGTGTTTAAAAAATAACATACTTCTTTTTGTTTACTTATTTATCGAGCGGTCACATCGTGCCATGAAGTGATTTCAGTCCACCGTTGCAACCTATTAAAGCTATCGCCAAGTTATATGTAGACCTGCATGATTGTATGCAAATGTACATAACTAAATGTCAGAGGTAGTAGCAAAGATATGTATTTTTTGACTTTCAAGTTTCTTGTAGCTCTAACTGAATAATCACAATCGTGTTTCTAGTAGTGTTGTCAGTCACGATACTGGATTTTCTAACTTCGACACTATACCTGGAAAAATATCGATATTCTATACCATTTTCGATATCAGGGGAAAAGTTTTTTTCAGGAAAGAACATACCCAAAGTAAATAGAGTATATCTCCACAACTGCAAGGGCGATAATGTCATCTTTGTGCCAAAAGAAAGATTGTTGTGCAAGTGAAATATTCAATGGGGATAATACTTGGTTAAAGTGAATAAAGCCATGGAACACAGCATAAGTGGAAGATAACATTTCCACCTGAAATAATTATCAGTTGGACGTTATCAGTTGGGAGCGCTGTCTTACTATGAGACACAAATAAAGATAGATATCTTACAATTTTGACACTTGACACTAGGGTTGGCCAATCGTCTACAAGCTTCCATCGTCCGATAGCGCCCCCTTGCGATCGCCGATAGTCGATACTATCGGGGGGGGCAACTTTATAATAATTTTCTAATAATAATTATTTATAATAATTTATCACTTTATCAATTTATCACACAAAAAAATCACGTTTTTATTTTTCTATTTTTTTCTTTAAAACGATAACGATGGTCTTCCCCTTGGACCCGTGAGCCTCCGCTGATTTAAGTTGCGATACGTCGGTGCCGGCGGTGTCACACAAAATTTGTACCGGCTGCCAAATTTGTACCGGGCGCGTCATCCATACGTAATCCACTCCAAATCTGCCTGGCAACAGATGATCGCTTCGTCCGTTGCCTGGCATCGGACGATCGCGTCGAATGACGTGAAAGGTTCACGAACATTCGCGAACCTTCTATCTAGCGATCCGTTATCTGTATTGTGCTATTTCGTCCTTGGCCTGCTTTAAACACTCAGTTTACTTGCTAAATTTGATTAAACAATTAAAATACAATACAAATATAAAGTAAAAACAAGTGTTATCTAGATCCGTTTTCTGTATTATGTTATTTTGTCTTTGGCAACATGAGCGCAAATGTTTTTTGAAACCTGCTTTAAACACTCAGTTTACTAGCTAAATTTGATCAAACAATTAAATACAATACAAATATAAAGTAAAAACAAGTGTTATCTAGCGATCCGTTAACTGTATTATGTTATTTCGTCTTTGGCAACATGAGCGCGAATGTTTTTTGAAACCTGCCCGGCAACGGACGACGCGATCATCTGCTGACAGGCAGGTTTGGAATGGATTGCGTATGGATGACGCGCCCGGTACAAATTTGGCAGCCGGTACAAATTTAGTGTGACAGCGGCGCTGTCATGATGACACACGCTGATGACACACAGCTCGTAACTGTGTTCGAAATCGTTCCCTATCCTGGATATATTGCACTATATAGGGTTCTCGCCATTTTGTAGTGTTGTTCGAATTCACACTGGTTAATTTCATGCCCTATATAGTGCACTTAAAATAACCAAAATTGGAGTGTACATATGATGTTCCCTACGTGTTACACCCATATACCACAATGCAATGCGGTCGCGTTTTTACGGTAGGAGAAGAAGAAGCTCAATAACCGCAAGCGCCGAAAACGAATAAATTTAATGATGGAGTCTCCGGCTTTCGTTTAGAAATATCAACAATTTATTTGGGATTTAACATAGAAAATGTAACAATCAAAATGAATAAGCAAAAACTTGTTCAAGGAAATGTAACATTCAACATCAATACAACCTCCAGCTTTCCTCGAGAGTGCCCGGTTTGTTTACATGATCTGGGCGCATCCGTCTGCGTCACACAAATACCCGGTGCATTTACTGACGTAAATGACGTTTAGAAATGTTCAGCGTAGTGTCCGAATTCTCGTTTGTTCGTTCCCTATATCATGAACACTATAGGTAATAGTGAGTGAGTGAATAGGGAACGATTTCGAACACAGCTCATGTAACACAGCTGTGACCCGGAAATGGTGCACCGGGGTGTGATGTCATTTCGCCGTGCGAGTAGACCAGTAGGTTTCGAGCCCCGCCCCTCCCGCAGCAGTGAGTGAATACGGCAGGTCAGCGCTACATAGTATGCTTTCCACCGGTGCCAGTTAATTTCAATTACAAAAAAAAAATTAAAATGAATTTGCAACTTGAGACGATCGACGATGGAATCCATCTATCGTCAATAGTCGATAGTCGATAGTCGATAGAAAGGTTTCTTATTTCCTAAGAAACCTTCTCTTATTCATTGATTGAAAACACCATGTTTAGTTGCAAAATTTGGCCCAGACACTGGATAATCTGTTTATGGTGGTTTTATTCGATCAGAATCAACTTTGTGGACAAAAATCACAAAGGTAATACTTAATTTTTGGTTGTTAAAAGAAAAGGGGACGTTTTTTCTTAAGTTGTTATTTGCGAGTTTGGACTGTTGGAATAAGTGGAGGCTCAGCTTTCATGTAATATCTACCATATTTTCCGCATTATAAGGCGCACCGGATTATAAGCCGCAGCAGATAAATTGAATTATGTGTACATATATAAGCCGCACTGGACTATAAACCGCAGGTGTTTTAATGTTTAATTACCATTACCACCTATGTTTTATTCGATACATTTCGACAGTGTTACCCCTTATGGGTTTTTCATGACGACAGATAAAAAACGATGACAGTATTACCCTTTACGTTTCATTTGATAAAAACGACAGTGTTACCCCTTATGTTTTTTTGCCATGATGACAGATGAAAATATTTTATTTGACAAGGATTATTATTTTTTAAATACGACAGTGCTACCCCTTATGTTTTTTTTCATGACGACCAAAGAATAACGACAGTGTCACCCCTCATGTTTAATTTGATAAAAACGACAGTGTTACCCCCTATGTTTTAATTGATAAATATCGACAGTGTTACCCCTTATGTTTTTTACATGACGACCAAAGAAAAACGACAGTGTCACCCCTCATCTTTCATTTCATAAAAACGACACTGTTACCCCCTATGTTTTAATTGATAAATATCGACTGTTACCCCTTATGGTTTTTTTTCATGACGACCAATAAAAAACAACAGTGTCACCCCTCATGTTTCATTTGATAAAAACAACAGTGTTACCCCCTATGTTTTAATTGATAAATATCGACAGTGTTACCCCTTATGTATTTTTTCATGACGACCATTAAAAAACAACAGTGTTACCCCTTATGGTTTTTTTTATGACGACCAATAAAAAACAACAGTGTTACCCCTTATTTTTTTTTCATGACGACCAATAAAAAACAACAGTGTTACCCCTTATGTTTTTTTTCATGACGACCAATAAAAAACAACAGTGTTACCCCTTATGTTTTTTTTCATGACGACCAATAAAAAACAACAGAGTTACCCCTTATGTTTTTTTTCATGACGACCAATAAAAAACAACAGTGTTACCCCTTATGTTTTTTTTCATGACGACCAATGAAAAACAACAGTGTTACCCCTTATGTTTATTTTCATGACGACCAATAAAAAACAACAGTGTTACCCCTTATGTTTCATTTGATAAAAACTACTGTGTTACCCCCTATGTTTTAATTGATGAATATCGACAGTGTACGACCAATAAAAAACAACACTGTTGTTTTTTATTGTTCGTCATGAAAAAAAACATAAGGGGTAACACTGTTGTTTTTTATTGGTCGTCATGAAAAAATACATAAGGGGTAACACTGTCGTTTTTTATTGGTCGTCATGAAAAAAAACATAAGGGGTAACACTGTTGTTTTTTAATGGTCGTCATGAAAAAATACATAAGGGGTAACACTGTCGTTTTTTATTGGTCGTCATGAAAAAAAACATAAGGGGTAACACTGTTGTTTTTTAATGGTCGTCATGAAAAAATACATAAGGGGTAACACTGTCGTTTTTTATTGGTCGTCATGAAAAAAAACATAAAGGATAACACTGTTGTCTTTGTCAAATAAAATATAAGGGGTAACTGTGTCGTTTTTTATTGGTCATCATGAAAGAAAACATAAGGGGTAACACTGTTGTTTTTTATTGGTCGTCATGAAAAAAAACATAAAAGATAACACTGTCGATATTTATCAATTAAAACATAGGGGGTAACACTGTTTTTATCAAATGAAACATGAGGGGTGACACTGTTGTTTTTTCTTTGGTCGCCATGAAAAAAACTATAAGGGGTAACACTGTTTTTTCTTATTGGTCGTCATGAAAAAAAACATGAGGGGTAACACTGTCGTTTTTTATTGGTCGTCATGAAAAAAAACATAAGGGGTAACACTGTTGTTTTTTATTGGTCGTCACAACCAATAAAAAACAACAGTGTTACCCCTATGTTTCATTTGATAAAAACTACAGTGTCACCCCTCCTGTTTCATTTGATAAAAACGACAGTGTTACCCCTTGTATTTTTTTTTCATGACGACCAAAGAAAAACAATAGTGTCACCCCCTATGTTTTATGTGATAAATATCGACAGTGTTACCCCTTATATTTATTTCATGACGGCCGATAAATATCAATGGCACCCTTGTCAACGTTTTTGCGGGGATTCGAACATGGGCTGTTTAGAGTGTTAACCTCCGCACTTAACAATGCACCATCAAGACATCACAAAGGTTAAACTTGACTTTATAATTCACATGAAATAGAGATAAGAGTCTTCCAACAGAAAACGTCAACCGGACTTGAACCCCGGTCTCCAGGGGGTTAGCTCACAGCTCTCTCCACTTCCCACTGAGATTTGATTTTCGCTTATGTCTGAGGTTATATATCACGGTGCAATAGACATTATAGCATTACGTTTAAAATTAAAGATATTGTGTTTTCCACAGATATTGAGCCATGGTCCCCAGTGGGTTAGGCAGAGTGCACTCCACTGCACCACTGAGGTGATGACAATACACAATAATCAATCATCAATAAAGATGATATACATGACATTAAAATGTATGTGTGTATTTCTATTATTTCCCTTATGTTTTTTTTCATGACGACCAATAAAAAACGACGGTGTTACCCCTTATGTTTTTTTTCATGACGACCAATAAAAAACGACGGTGTTACCCCTTATGTTTTTTTTCATGACGACCAATAAAAAACAACAGTGTTACCCCTTATGTTTTTTTTCATGGCGACCAATAAAAAACAACAGTGTTGCTCCTTATGTTTTTTTTCATGACGACCAATAAAAAACGACAGTGTTACCCCTTATGTTTTTTTTCATGACGACCAATAAAAAACAACAGTGTTACCCCTTATGTTTTTTTTCATGGCGACCAATAAAAAACAACAGTGTTGCTCCTTATGTTTTTTTTCATGATGTATGTTGTTTTTTATTGTTACCCCTTATGTTTATTTTCATGACGATCAATAAAAAACAACAATGTTACCCCTTATGTTTCATTTGATAAAAACTACAGTGTCACCCCTCCTGTTTCATTTGATAAAAACGACAGTGTTACCCCTTATGTTTTTTTTCATGACGACCAATAAAAAACATGTTTTTTTTTATGACGACCAAAGAAAAACAACAGTGTTACCCCTTATGTTTTTTTTCATGACGACCAATAAAAAACAACAGTGTTACCCCTTATGTTTTTTTTCATGACGACCAATAAAAAACGACAGTGTTGCCCCTGATGTTTATTTTCATGACGACCAATAAAAAACAACAGTGTAATAGAAAAACTACAGTGTCACCCCTCATGTTTCATTTGATAAAAATGACAGTGTTACCCCCTATGTTTTAATTGATACATATCGACAGTGTTACCCCTTATGTATTTTTTCATGACGACCATTAAAAAACAACAGTGTTACCCCTTATGGTTTTTTTTATGACGACCAATAAAAAACAACAGTGTTACCCCTTATGTTTTTTTTCATGACGACCAATAAAAAACAACAGTGTTACCCCTTATGTTTTTTTTCATGACGACCAATAAAAAACAACAGTGTTACCCCTTATGTTTTTTTTCATGACGACCAATAAAAAACAACATGTTTTTTTTCATGACGATCAATAAAAAACGAGCTGTACCCCTTATGTTTATTTTCATGACGACCAATAAAAAACAACAGTGTTACCCCTTATGTTTCATTTGATAAAAACTACAGTGTCACCCCTCCTGTTTCATTTGATCAAAACGACAGTGTTACCCCTTGTGGTTTTTTTTCATGACGACCAAAGAAAAACAACAGTGTCACCCCCCAGGTTTTATTTGATAAATATCGACAGTGTTACCCCTTATATTTATTTCATGACGGCCGATAAAAAAAGACAGAGTTACCCCTCATGTTTTTTTCCATGTTGACCAATAAATAACCCTGTCAACGTTTTTGCGGGGATTCGTACATGAGCTGTTTAGAGTGTTAACCTCCGAACTTAACAATGCACCATCAAGACACTGGATGAAGTCATAACAAAGGCTATACTTGACTTTATAATTCACATGAAATAGAGATAAGAGTCTTCCAACAGAAGACGTCAACCAGACTTGAACCCCGGTCTCCAGGGGGTTAGCTCACAGCTCTCTCCACTTCACACTGATATTTGATTTTCACTTATGTCTGAGGTTATAAATGACGGTGCAATAGACATGATAGCGTTACGTTATTAAATTAAAGATATTGTGTTTTCCACAGATATTGAGCCATGCTCCCCAGTGGGTTAGGCAGAGTGCACTCCACTGCACCACTGAGGTGATGACAATACACAATACACAATAATCAATAAAGATGATATACATGACATTAAAATGTGTTCATGACAGTGTTACCCCTTATGTTTTTTTTCATGACGACCAATAAAAAATAACAGTGTTACCCCTTATGTTTTTTTCATGACGACCAATAAAAAACAACAGTGTTACCCCTCATGGTTTTTTTCATGACGACCAAAGAAAAACTACAGTGTCACCCCTCATGTTTTATTTGATAAAAACGACAGTGTTACCCCCTATGTTTTAATTGATAAATATCGACATTGTTACCCCTTATGTTTTTTTTCATGACGACCAATAAAAAACGACAGTGTTACCCCTCATGTATTTTTTCATGACGACCATTAAAAAACAACAGTGTTACCCCTTATGTTTTTTTTTATGACGACCAATAAAAAACAACAGTGTTACCCCTTATGTTTTTTTTCATGACGACCAATAAAAAACAACAGTGTTACCCCTTATGTTTTTTTTCATGACGACCAATAAAAAACAACAGTGTTACCCCTTATGTTTTTTTTCATGACGAGTCGTCATGAAAATAAGCATAAGGGGTAACACTGTTGTTTTTTATTGGTCGTCACAACCAATAAAAAACAACAGTGTTACCCCTATGTTTCATTTGATAAAAACTACAGTGTCAGTCCTCCTGTTTCATTTGATAAAAACGACAGTGTTGACCCTTGTGTTTTTTTTTCATGACGACCAAAGAAAAACAACAGTGTCACCCCCTATGTTTTATTTGATAAATATCGACAGTGTTACCCCTTATATTTATTTCATGATGGCCGATAAATATCAGTGGCACCCATAAAAATGTTACCCCTTAAAACGACAGTGTCACCCCTCATGTTTCATTTGATAAAAACTACAGTGTTACCCCCTATGTTTTAATTGATAAAGACATCAGTGTTACCCTTAGTTTTTTTTCATGACGGCCAATAAAAAACAACAGTGTTACCCCTTATGATTATTTTCATGACGACCAATAAAAAACAACAGTGTTACCCCTTATGTTTTTTTTATGACGACCAATAAAAAACGACAGCGTTACCCATTATGTTTTTTTTCATGACGACCAATAAAAAACATCAGTGTTACCCCTTATATTTTATTTGACAAAGACATCAGTGTTACCCTTAGTTTTTTTTCATGACGGCCAATAAAAAACAACAGTGTTACCCCTTATGTTTATTTTCATGACGACCAATAAAAAAAAACAGTGTTACCCCTTATGTTTTTTTTATGACGACCAATAAAAAACGACAGCGTTACCCATTATGTTTTTTTTCATGACGACCAATAAAAAACGACAGTGTTACCCATTATGTTTTTTTTCATGACGACCAATAAAAAACAACAGTGTTACCCCTTATGTTTTTTTTCATGACGACCAATAAAAAACAACAGTGTTACCCCTTATGTTTTTTTTCATGACGACCAAAGAAAAACGAGTGTCATCCCTCATGTTTCATTTGATAAAAACAACAGTGTCACCCCTCATATTTCATTTGATAAAAACTACAGTGTTCCCCCCTATGTTTTAATTGATAAATATCGACAGTGTTACCCCTTATGTTTTTTTTCACGACGACCAAAGAAAAACGACAGTGTTACCCCTTATGTTTCATTTGATAAAAACGACAGTGTTACCCCTTATGTTTCATTTGATAAAAACGACAGTGTTACCCCTTATATTTATTTCATGACGGCCGATAAAAAACTACAGAGTTACCCCTCATGTTTTTTCCATGTTGACCAACCATAACAACAGTGCCACCCCTGTCAACGTTTTTGCGGTGATCCGAACATGGCCTGTTTTGAGTGTGAACCTCCGAACTTAACAATGCACCATCAAGACACCAGATAAAGACATCAAGAAAATTAAACTAGACTTTATAATTCACATGAAATAGAGATAAGAGTCTTTCAACAGAAGACATCAACCGGACTTCAACCCCTGTCTCCAGGGGGTTAGCTTACAGCTCTCTCCACTTCCCACTGAGAATTGTAATTTAAATATGTCTGAGGTTATATAAAACAACAGTCATACCCCCTATGTTTTATTTGATAAACATCGACAGTGTTACCCCTTTTGATTTTTTCATGACAACCAATGAAAAACAACACTGTTACCCCTTATGTTTTTTTTCATGACGACCAATAAAAAACAACATTGTTACCCAGGGGATTTTATTCTGGAATCCCGCACGTAAACTGGTTTGCAAAAAAAGAGCAAAGACGGACGGTTCACTTTCCTTTGTAAACCTTTAGAAATAACCTCCTGAATCCTTGTTATAACGTTGTGTATAATCCCGGACCGCAACAGCTTGTCGGCATGTTGTTAGTGTGTGAAATTCAGCACAGTATCAGCCGAGTTGACTCTAATTTCCACATTGTTTACTCGCTAACGTTTGTGAATAACAGTGGCTAGTTGGCAGAACTCTTTTTACAGACCAGTAGAGTGTTTATCAGAGCGGAGCCCTGAATGTGATGTCACCCGTCATCTCGTCTCTGTAGGTCTGAACAATGGATGTTGCTCAGCATTTATTATCCCGCGTCCCTGATTAGGGCTGGCCCCAATGACATTTTTCAGGCTTCGAATACTCGTTGGTTTTTCCGAGCGAATTTTCGAATACTCGTTCCAGAAGAAAACACCATCAAAAACAACATTAATAATCCCTATATACTCCCTGGAACCGATTTTAACAGTATCTGCATATTTTTTTGAAGATTTAATAGCTTTTGAACGTTAATTAGTAGGCCTAAGTTCCTTAGTTTTCCCCCGTGAAAGCGAACAGCTGTTGTTCCGTTCCAAATCAGCTGTCCTCTGCCATCTCAGCCCTTACGGGAGCTTTTCAATTCACCCTGGAACGTGCATCCTTTCAGGGAATTTGTACAATAAATCCATAACAAATACTGAATATTGATTGTGTTATGTGTCCGTATTATATCCATTATATTTTCCGGGTATTCCCAAGACGCTCACGCTCTGCAGCAAGCCATTCACAGTTGATTGGCGCGGCGCTTTTTACGGTGGTTGAAATTGGACCCTCGCAAACGGTAGCGATCTTTTTCACGAAATTGGACCCTCACAAACGGTAGTTTGTAGTTTCACGAAATTGGATCCAATTGCATCCAATTTCGTGAAAAAGATCGCTATTGCTGTGGATGTGCAGTTATGAAACTTAAAATCGTGTTCTTGCATATGACTTTCCTTGATAATTTGCCTCAATCCAAAGTACTTCCAAACTGCACTACTCCATCGCTACTCCATTTTCCTTCTACCTAACCGTTCGCGGAGGCGCTGCACTTGAGATGCTAGCTGTATTGGCTAACCTTTAGCTAACACCTACGAATCACTGACAGAGACCGCACTGCGAGCGAGTGAGAGAAGGCGGGGCTATATTCGCACTGAAGCGTTGCGTGTCTGTTAACTCGCTTTCCGAGAGAAGACAGCGCGCTGATCAATTGCAAATACTTCTATTTTGTGTGATTTTGCGGAACAAAAGGTTTCTAAAAACATTTGAATAAATAGCCTTTATATTAACATCCACCCAAAATCCACTGGCCCGTTCGAGCAACCAGAAAAAGTCTTAACTTGCCCAAACATTTTTTTTACTTGCCCCGGACAAGCGGGCAACCGTTAGTGTCATTGGCCTCCTTTTTCTCAACTTTTTATTCTCGCCATCATTTTTGGAGAGAATAGAAATTCGAGAAAAAGGAGGTATAGAAAATGATGGAGAATGAAAAATCAAGAAAAAGGAGGTGTGGAAAAATGATGGAGGTAATATTTCTTTGAAAAAGGAGGTATAGGAAATTGAAGAGAAAAGGAGGTATAGAAAAATTATGGAGAATATATTAAAAAAAAAAAGAGGCATAGGAAATGATGGAGAGAATAAAGAAGCGAGAAAAATGAGGTGAAAAAATAACAGACAAAAGAAGAAATTGAGAAAAAGGAAGTAAACGAAAATGGAGAATTTATTTTTAAAAAGGAGGTATAAAAAATTGAGAGAACATTTTTTTAAAGAAAGGAGGTATGGGAAATGATTGAGAATAAAAACTCAAGAAAAAGTAGGTATAGAATACGATGGAGAATGAAAAATCAAGAAAAAGGATGCATAGAAAATGTGGGGAAAAATAAAAAATCGAAAAAGGAGGTATAGAATAGGGAGAATAAAAAATTTAGGAAATGTAGAATAAAAATTAGAGAAAAATTAGGTATAGAAAGAGTATTCTCTCCATAATTTTTGTTAACCTCATTTTCCCCAAAAAAATATTCTCTATCATTTTCCTTTACCTCCTTTTTTGAGATTTTCATTCTCTCCATTTTTATTTACCTAATTTCCCCCCCAAAATATTCTCTCCATAATTTTTCTATACCTTTATACCAGGAGGTACACCTCATTTTTCTCTTTAAAAAAGCGGACACAAAACACGATACATCATTTTTTAATTTGTGAAAATACAAAATGAAATCATGTACAAGATATTTACAAACCTATTTTGTACAAGACAATATACTAGAATCATTATTATTGGGTAGTATGACATAGTCAGAAATATTTGCTTAGCACTCTCTTTGTGTCCACAAGTCAATGTGCTAAAAATTAAAAAAGAATGCAAAACTAGACGGCAATGTGAAATGCCCCTCACTCCCACAGATGCTATCTGTCAAGCAAGTGAATACACTGAAATAATTTGTTTACATAAAGCTTTATATAGACTTCTTTAGAGCAGATACACATATTATCAGACCAGAATCGCCATTGTGAGCTCTTCCGTTGTGAACGAACATAGGTTTGACGTAGCGTTAAGACTTGTTTGAATACAGCTTCAGGGAATCCCAATCAGCTGGACTTTTTATTTATTTTTTACAAATGAAAATAATTTCATGAGCAGTTTGAAAGTTGACCTTGGCTAGCCTCCATTGAGACGGATCGCAAAGAGCAGTCGTGTTGTTATGTACGCGAAGCTTTATTACCTACAAGCCTCTTTTCGCAGCAGTAGGTCTCTCCAGGAGCCCTCCTTTGGCTGCGGCACTGCCTGGAACTCACCGACCGTCATGTCCGTTAGTTCCATCCTTCCTCTCTTCCTCACTCCTTCCTTCCTTCAAGACAACTCATGCTAAGCTATCCAACGTCTGTGAATGAATGTCTTTTTTGAGGTTTGGTGCGTGTTGCTTTCCTCTCGGGCCCTAGCTCCTGGGCCTGGTTAAGTGACTGTAAATTGACTGTGGTGTCAACAGAATGGAATGGAAGAAAGCCATGATTAATGCCTATTCTTGGCTAAGCTTCCTGAATAATGATGGTACCTTGGCAAAGCATTTTGATTAAAAATTGCTCTTGGCGAAACATTCTGTTCTCATATGCTTGAAAGCCTTAACATAAATATCAAGTTCATAGCACGTTGCAAGTTGTTTGGTAAAAAAAAAGACACCCGATGATGAATTGTGACTGGCCTCTTTAACAAAACTGTCAACTGTCATTTTATTTCCACTGATATGAAGTAAAAGAGGCAAACGTGAGAAATAGCCAAAATTGTGGCTTATGATTGAGCTGTTTTTGGAGCATCTACAGAAAAAGCCTTTCAATTTCTCAGTAGGACGTTTGTGGAATTTCAGTTAGTGCATATGCGAACGTTATATTCAATGTCAGGCAGTGCTTATAGCCAAAGGAGGACTCGTAAATGCCCACTTCATGCGATACGTGGCTTTGATATTGATATTGTATCACTAACTCACATTCACTGAACGATGTGAGACTATGTTACATGAATTTGCATGGTTGTCCATAATGTCTAGATTGATTTCCATAACCACCGTCAATTACTCCACTATAAGCAAATCAAACATGTTTTGAATCTTATCTCCTTTAAAACAGCTCTATCATATTTGGTTCATTGAAAAGGTATTGATGATAATTGAAGTGAAAACCTTTGCAAATATCCAAAGGCTTTGTAGGAATTAGCCAATATAGCCCAAGCGCTTGACGCTTTGGACATTTCAGCCAAAAAGAGGATAACGTAAATGAAAAGGCAGCTTTAAGAAAAACAAAACAAACGAATGCAGATAAGGCCAGAGGCCGTGTTCCTATATTTGGTCGTGGATATTGGCCATCCCAACAGTTACAAATGTGAAGCAGCTCCAAGTTACCGTTACCAAACAATACCGTCATGGTGGGCTTGCAGTTAGATATGAAATACACATTTTAACAAACTTTACAGAATAGCTCTGCAACACTGAGTAAAATATGTTAAGTAGTTGTTTATTAACAGCTAAAAAGGCAACATTTATGTTTGCAAAGCTTGAGCTATTAACGTAAACTATCACTTCTGGTGTACAGTTATTGGTTTCCTCGCGCTGGGACTCTCCCGAGACCCTACCATTTTTCAAAGTGGAAAAACTTCGGAATTAGCCCGCAGCATCCAATGCCAGGTCTGAAATATCAAATGGAGCGCATGGTTGTGACTTTTCAATGTGATTGTCTTCAATAGATCATTTCACCTATTGTCATGTTCTCTTATTACCGTGTATTACAACCACAAGGGCTAGACCTTTTAAACGTTGCTCGTTTTTAGTGTGTGCTACTTGACAACATTAGCAACAATCGGATCGATGTTTGTCTGCAAGAAAATATTTAATTTATGTTTTGTTTTTGCTGTTTTTTTCAACCCCTAACATGGGGGGGAGGGGGGTTCCGTGGTGGTATCCAAGCAATAAAGGGATGGAACGTTTTAGCTATCGTCTTCTATTTCCCGGATGGGCGGGATTAGGCTGCTTGTAGATTTGTATTGGTTGACGGACAGATCATGCCCGAGCTTCACGTGCACGTTCCTCGGGCGAGTCTTCTCTGGCTCATCTGTAAACCACGTCCTTTCTGAGGAAAGAGGCAAACAGGAAACCCATGAGCAGGATGATCATCTCAAATTCAGAGCTTTCATCATTCATTGGCATAGGTTATTAGTATTTTTTACTAATTTCAAGAAACTAGTTAATTACTAGTCTTTTTTTTGACAGGTCTGCCACCTCGGCAATCTCTTCTACATCTGATCTGCACAAGCCAATCAACAACTAGATCTCAAACTCTTGCCCTGTCTCATTCTGTCGGTGTGCTATCAGAGTTAAGTATTTTTTATCAAAAAAAATATTGTCAGTAAACACCTGTCTTTCCGAATGTTGGAGAACATAACTTAAGGGAAGGCAAGAGACATTTTGAAAGTTTAACTATTTGTCCTGTGAACCCAACCCTAAAACCAAAATTCAGAACCTAACCAAAACCAAAAATCATGCCCTAAACCAAACCCTAACCCTAAAGCCTAAAACTAGGTACTAGCACAAATAAACCATGCCAAATCAGTTGGTTGATCAGGACCCATGCAGTACACGTATGCTATTTATCTACTTATAGTTGCATCAGGTTAAGGATAGAGTGATGGGGATTTCAAGTAAATATGCAAATTAGTAATTAAACGTTTAGGCAGGAAAGTCAAGTGTTAATGATTTGGGAAAGATTTAAGGGTACATAATAAATGTTGGAAGATATAGATATGGATGGAAGAGTTAAAAAATTGGGGTGCGACTGACCAACACAATAAAATGGTTAGATAGGGCTCATGACAGGTTCAGATGTTAGTAAGTAAATTAGGCCACGCTTCAACGTTCAGTCAAGCAGAAAATGTCTCCATGTCTGTTTCCATGGGGATTAGCTGATGTAGCTAGCATGCAACTAGCTCAATTATAGAAGTAAGGAATCAATGAATGTGTGTTTTAAATGTTTAGAACAGATTACTAACCATATACATGTTAGGGCAGTCGTTCAGCAGCTGATAAAATGTTGAAAACATTTTCTGATTTATATTTGGGTTTTTACTGGAAAATATATTAGAAGCCTTTTAAATTAATATTAGTTATATAGTATTACAGTACAATAGTTAAGTTACAATTTTTTAATGTCAATCCCAATGAATGCTAGCTGTCTTCTGTATTAGGTACCTGATACATCAGATATCAAATGTAGTCTAATTATCAAAAGCACAAACAACTTAAATCTTTTTTAGGAAAATCTTTTACAGAGACATACACATGCACACCTATAGAAATTTACAAATTCAAAAAGGCAAGACTTCAAACCAAACATACGTCGGCCATCTTTAAAAGGGGCGGGGCGTTGGAGGTCGGTAACTTACTTCTGTTTGTCCCGCGGCTCGCGGGGTTTGGAGCGGTTGGTTCGGTTGGTCAGCTGGGCTGAGTGGAGGGAGGAGCTCTTCTTGCTGGAGGTGTGGGAGGTGTGGGAGGACGAGTGGGTGGAGTGGGCCAGGCTGGTCCGGGACTGGCCCGCGTTGTGGTCAAACTGCATCAGGCAGAATATGAGGTCCGACTGCACCAGCTCGAACGCGTACGGCGGATTGGTTATCACGTATCTGGTGGGCGGGGAGAAAGAAAGCAAAGCACCAATCAGGATGAAGTATTAAAGATCCCAATGGTCACTTTTGGTGACTATATCTGGGGGATTTCGGTGGATAAAACACATTTTTAATCGTTTTTCTTACCGTTTGGTACATTGGTTTTGCGGGTTTAGATGAGCATCTCGTAGCCGATAGATGCCAAAGCACAGCATGTTGTAGGTTTTCAGTGCCTTACAGAAAAGATCACCATAGCACCCTCCATCCTGAAATAACAGAAATAAACCATCTGTAGCATGTAACAATGACAGAAAACAGTCGTTTATGGACATGAATGTGTGACTGTCTGTGGCTATTAGCGTTTAGTATTATTCTATGTTAGTATGGAAAATAGATAGCCAAGTTTACTTTCTACTTTCCCCAAGAGGATTTGATTAGATGACAGTCCAACATCCAACCCCATGTCAAACCAAGTTGAAAGATATGCGTCAGTCATATCTTAGTTATGCAACTTAATAGTGAAGTGACATAACTGTCACAGCCTCGTCTACACTCATTGTTGCGAGGCTCCCCATACCCCACACTTTTGTCTGCCCTAGTACCCTGACTAGAAATGCCATTAAAATAACGATACATGTGAAATCTGGCAGTGCAGAGAAGTTTTCAGTGAGCGGGAATTAATAAATTAAAAGCCATTTTGAGAGTGCATTTCAACCAGAGCTTTAAAATGTGTCAGTTCCGACAAATATAGAAAGAAATACTGGATAACAGCCATACTGTCTCCCTTCCGCCCACCCACCTCCTCCTCAATGTCAGCACACACAGAAGAGTGTTTTCCTTCGCTTACTTGTGTCTGTACCACCCCCGCCAACCCACCGCCCGCCCCAGATGTCCAGCAAGGACCGCCCTCCCCACTACTCACCCCCAGGTCGGCGAAGGGTCCGTCGTACAAGGCCAGCTGCGCCACCCGACACCTGTCCCTGTTGGCGAGGGTCTGCGGCGTGCTGTAGCCCCCCCGCAGCGCGTTCTCCTCCGCCAGCAGGCCCTCCAGCTCCGGCGTGGCTCCGCCCGTCACCAGTGTGCGGATCAGCGTCAGGATGTTATCGTTGAAGTATGTCTGGGAGGTAGAGCGAGGTAGCATGGGATGGGGGGAAGAGAGAGAGAGAGAGAGAGAGAGAGAGAGAGAGAGAGAGAGAGAGAGAGAGAGAGAGAGAGAGAGAGAGAGAGAGAGAGAGAGAGAGAGAGAGAGAGAGAGAGAGAGAGAGAGAGAGAGAGAGAGAGAGAGAGAGAGAGAGAGAGAGAGAGAGAGAGAGAGAGAGAGAGAGAGAGAGAGAGAGAGAGAGAGAGAGAGAGAGAGAGAGAGAGAGAGAGAGAGAGAGAGAGAGAGATCCGGACGAAAAAAAATCACTGGCTGGAGTCACTGACTGGAGTCCCTTCTTTAAATTGCCAAGCCGGTCAGAGCGCTGCTATCTGGAGGCCGGCTCTGTCGCGTCACATCGGCCCACGCACCGAGTGAAAAGACAGCGGAATCCAATTACTGCGGGTTACTCTCGGCCCCGTCACAGAATGAAAGGGGAGAGGGAGGTAGATGGACAGAGAGACAAGAGAGAGGCTGACCGAGAGGGAGACATAAAGAGAGTCCTGACACACATACACGGTGTCTGAGCTACTCTTGGGCATCAAAACGACCCCCTGAACAAATGTCGTGTGTGAACAGGCCGTAGTTATCTCGCTTGGTGCAATGATCATCAACCACTTGCTGCTTATGTCTCCATAAATATAACCAGCGGATAAAATGAGCCCCCCACCTTCAATTTTCTTCCCAGCAGCCTCATCTCACCCTCTACGGAGGATCGTGTTGTTGCTAAGGTAATCCCGAAGAAAGGATCTGGCCAATGCAACTTTATGTCACATTTCTTTCTTTTCATAGCACTCTGTGTGCCTGCATATGTGCGTGGTGACATCTCAATCCACCGACACCAGCAGTGCAATTGACTAACAAGACGGATGAGACGGGTTACGTTTCTAACCCTCGCTCAAGCAGAATGGCATCGGTGCCCACTACAGGTCTTGATTTAAAGCCGTCCACCCGTGTTAACTTTCATAATGGCATGGTCAAAGGACGAGGCCCCCTAATGAGAGAGAGCTTGACGCCAGACATTACATTCATCAGAATCATTGACAGAGGTGCAGACGTGGGCAAACTACATCTCGTAATATGAGAAATAATGGATTGCATGCATATAGGGCTTCCCTGACATCCGTGGCCACTCAAGGCACTTCACAATTAATGAATTAGGTCACATTCTCAAGCGACGGTGTCAACCATGCAAGGGCTGGTCGTCAAATATACCGACAGAATAATTCTGCACTTTGTCTGCTGGGCATGTTGACAAATCATGCTTCTTTTCCCTTTATTTGGGTGCTTTTAAATGTTTTACTGTGGTTCTTGTCCTTTACATGTTAAGTGGCTAGAAAAGTGCTATCTGAAAAACTTTTATTTTCATAATTACTATGAGGATCTTCGTTAAGACTCACAGCACTCATCAGGGAGTCCAGGACGCTCACAGCGAAGGCTGTCCCGCAGGCGAAGGGCTGGGTGAGGTACAGCTCCGTGTCTGGGTCATCATCATCGTCCTGGTCCAGGAACTGAACGTTGGAGTCGTTCACTGTTAAGAGATTCAGAAATAGAGTCATACATACATATACAGTATACACAGTATAATGTTTGTTCCTCGTGTATATATTCGATTATGTACGCATATCTCTTCCTAGACGGATGTATTTTATTAGATTAGACTCTTGTGCAACGTCATTAAAGGTGAATCAAATTTAATGTAATACATCACTTGCATTACAGGAAGTGTTTTTGCATGCTTCGCGTTTTTGAAAACAGCAGCGTAACAGGAACGCAGCATGCGATGCGTGTACTTCAGCAGATTCAAACTCAATTCACAGGGAAACGGGTGAAAAACACACGCTAGGGACATGCTGAAGAAGAGACTATGTGAAGGCTTTCTGACAGGATCAGAAATCAATTGTTATGATAGACAAATCCTTATTTTATTTTACCATCACAGATCTGGCCAAATCTGGTTGCTTTTCGGCAACAACTGAAACGTGTTGACGCGTTTAGCTGTGAGTCGGTGTTCACCCTCTGCCACGCTCCAGATACAGGGCCGTTTGCGTGCATTCTCATGACACCATGCATACGGCGCAACCCCCAGGCCATGATGCAATAGCTAGGACTCCTCCAGGGATCAGTCGGCACCAATATGCCAACACCGATCCATGTTTTTGGTCTCGTACATCCAAAGCACAACCTCCATTGACTTACTCACGGGTGTCAAAACGCATGAAAGAAGATGAGGGCCATGGAGCTTTTTTGTCCTTTGAAGATGGCATAAAACGCACACAGGCGAGTTGAAAAGGAGATGTTTGAGGGGTGCTACTTCTTATGAGGGGTGGTGTGCCAGTGTGCGGGTATGAATGCCATGCCCGTAGTGACAGAGCTGAGATAAAACGGGGAGACGGTCAGAGAATGCGATCTGACATAAAAGGACGCAATGAAAGCAAACCAGTGAGGCTTGAGAGGGATCAGAGTGCCTTGTGATTCTCATACACAAAATAAAAGGGGGCTTGTACATCAGAATGCACCATAGGATTCTTTGGTGGTGGTTGTAGTGCTGTAGAATCCTAAATCTGTAGAATCCTAATACTTCAGCAGTGGCAGTGCAAAACGCAACAATGGCTCACCATCATGACGAATAATTTCATGATTAATGACTAAACGATGTAAGAAAACGTTGCTACCAACATAATAACTAACGTTCGAATGCTTCCAAAATGGCGGCGATGTGACGTTGCGATGTACAAGCCCTGGAGATAGAAAAATAGAGAACTTGAGATGAAGAATCAAAGTCGACATGGTGGGCAATATCATGGCAGAATGCGTTGCCATGGAAATGGACTGCGGGGGTCATCGTGTTGCGCCACAGCAGCAAGAAGAAATAGAACAGGAAGTGAAGGCGATATGGAGGCAGCGGCAGTAACAACACTGCAGTGACAGAAACGCAGGCCTTACCCAGCTCTGTTATCATTTGTATGTTGGTCCCACTGCTTTTATCCTGACTGAATGCAACCACAGGCACTACTTTGCCCGGTTTTGCTAACGGCGCTAGACCAGACGTCAACAAGGGGGGGTGGGGGGGGAGGTGGGGGAAACTCAAGTTACTGAAGAAGCACGTCAACACGACCAAAACAAACTCAATTAAAAAAAAGAACTCTAGGAAGCAGGAGGGGCTAAAATCTTTAGTACGGTTAATCGAGAAGTGACAGGCTGCAATTATTGTTACATACAGACATGGAAACATGTTTTGTCTGATCTCTCCACTTTACAGACACTAAACACACATCTAAAACAGAAGGCGTGACATGTCTTTCTACAGTTTACAAGTGACAGAATTAACAATACAAAGGTTTTTTTCGGTTGTCCATGAACCAAAACAGAAAAGCACATAACAACGTATATATACCTAGTTCCGTTATGATGGGGATGTTGGCTCCGGTCGAGATGGAGATCTGCCGGACTATTCCGTGGACGGGGCTGTTCTCCGCTGAAGATCTGTCCATCCCTGGCGGTGTGAAACCTGAAGCGATTGGGAATTCAACTCAAAATTCAGAGGCATCATCTAAAACGAACATGGAACGGGCCGTATTGCTTGACGCTACTTTTCAGTGAATCAACCGGGTGGATGTGACCGGTCGGTACTAAAGTCAACGCCCGGTGGTTTGTAAAGCAAGGTGTTACGCATGGAGATGAGACGGGGTCTAAATTCTGCAGGACGAGAAAGAGAGGGCCCCTCGATATTAGTCTAATGCATAATAGATGCTACATACAAACTCATTTTGTACTCCTTCAGATTGCGTGTGCGAGAGTGGCACAGGCCTCTTTACGTGAATAAAAAGGTGCATGGTATGGATCCGCCGAGTAGAAACCTAAGTGACACGAGATGGAATTCCAAATGACTTGACGTTGCGTGCCTTCCCCAGACTGACAAGTAAGCACATTAACTGGGTGACACCGTATGCATTATACATGGGCGCTGTTTTGACAACCACTACTTAGTGCTGACTCAGGCAAGTGTTGGGCCATGTATGTATTAGCCAAACAGCGAATTTGGCTGGCTTTTTTTTTTTCACTCGCACCATAGGTCAAAGGTTTCTAAAAGCTTTGCATTCAACGCCAGTGAAGGGAAATTATTAAAAGCCGTTTCAAATCACTTGAGTGCCTTATTTTTTCTCTCCCTGTTTTCTCCCAGCAACTATTATCATGCAATATTAATAAATTACAGAATATTATTTATATTATTTATCTTTGTGTTTTTGTTCCGTTTATTTATGCAATAAAGTGCAAGTGTGGCTAAGAATATTTTAGTAAATACTTTCTTGCACACTCAATATAAATTATTTAAAAAATAAGGGTAACACTGACCCCAGGCAGCTAATGCTAGCATAACCCAAGGCAGCTGTAGCTAGGATATCCCGAGGCAGCTTGAGCCAATCTAACCTGAGGCAGCTAAAGCTAAAATAACCTCAGGCAGATAAAACCAGGCAAAACCAAAGAAGCTAAAGCTAGGCTAATATGAGGCAGCTAAAGCAAGGCTAACTTGAAGTAGGTAAAGCTACGCTAACCAGAGGCATCTGAAGCTAAGCTAACCCAGACAGTTAAAGCTATGCTAACCAGAACCATCTGAAGCTAAGCTAACCTCGGGAGCTAAAACTCTGCAACCCTCAGGAGAAAAGAGTCACTAAACTTCATCGTCAAACAGAGACCGAGAGGTCAGCCATGTCAGCGCCCAGGGAGGGATATCCTGGGCCTCTGCCAAGGCTACCCCGCCTGCAGGCCAGAACACATCATTGGGCTACAACGAGGGTACGACCGTTCACCTTGGGAATTAGCCTGCAGGAGTCCGATGCTGTCGTCAAAATGCATGGACTTGATGTTGAGCGACGCCAGGATGCACTCCTTGTCCTGCAGCGAGGCGTCGTCGATGTTGTTCTGATTGGCCGACAGGATCACGCACATGTCGCACAGGTTGATGTTGACAGCCCTGAGGTCCGCGCGGCTCAGCGGCGTGCCCTTTAAGACGGGAGAGCGATGGAGAACTTTATTAATTGAAACCTTTGTTACAACGTCACAAGACACGACAGCCGAGCTGCTACGAGGATGTTGAATGGCCCTGCATTTATATAGCGCTGTTAACCAAAGCACTTTACAATATTGCCTGACATTCACCCATACGTGCACACACCGACGGCGGAGTCAACCATGCAGGGCGACAGCCAGCTCGTCGGGAGCAGTTAGGGTTAGGTGCCTGGCTCAGGAGAAACCCTGACAAATCGAACTAGCAACCTTGCGGTTACCAGCCAACCCGCTCTACCTCCTGAGCTACTGCCGCCCACCGATGATCCGCTCCAGGCTGAAGCTCGCCATCGATACTGCCATGCTAACACGCATTCGAGGGGGATGGCGTCGTTCTGCCATCGTCTTCCAAGCCAATCAATCACCGACCAACTCACTGATAGGATGGAGACCTTGGGGAAGTTGTGCAGGGTCTCCCACTCCCTCTTCAGGTACTCCAGGGAGCCCACGAACACGATGTGCTTCAGCTCGTGGTAGTGGAAGTTGCTGGCCCGCAGCGGCATCACCAGGTTCCGTAGGCCCACCAGCGCCGACTTGGCGTCCCCGAAGATGCACACCACCACGTGGCCGCTCAGCACCGTCATGGCCGCCTCGCTCCGCGTCTTCCAAGGGGGGAACATTTTCGATAAATTGTTGCATTTTTATGCTTTATGATAGAGTGAGATAGACAGGGAGGTATGGGAGATAGAGGGGAGGACACGCATTAAAGGACCAAGGGCAGGAATCGAACCCGGGTCGCTGCGATCAGGACTAAGCCTACTAAGCGATGGGAAAAAAAATATTTTAGTTTGCTTATTTACACACAAACTTCTTTAACTGAACTGTAACTGTAACTGAAGCTATTCCACCCAGGATACTATATAAGGATTCTGAAGCGGAATATAACGAAAAAATAACAAAGGGTGGGAATAATCCTCTGTAGGCCTACGGGGGGCAGGGTAGTGTAGGTGCTAGGGTGTCTCAGTCTCAGCCGAACAGCACTGGGTTTGATCCCCAGTATCCTCAGACTACATGTATGCGTCCTTGCGGAAAATGCCTTAACCCCTCGCCCGAACAACTGTTAGTCCCTTTAAATAAACAAGCATCTTCTAAATCACTAAAACTGTAACACGATAGAAATACCGGCCCAGACGATTATTTTATATCCGTCTTGCCGTCATTCCCGTGTTCCCCTTCACCTAGCGCTCCCGCCCCGCTGATCATGTGACACTCCGAGGCGCGTCCATTAACCGACCCCCGCCAGTGATTTGCAGAGCGACATACGTATTAGTGGGGAAGAAATGTTCTATGAGCGGGCGGCGGCGCCCGTATAGCAAATGACATGTCAAACACCTCATTACGACATGTTTAAGTGCCCTGTCAACCTCTGTTGACGGGGAGAGAGCGGGATGGGGGAGGGGGGAGGGAGAGTGAGGGGAGGGGGGGGTGTATATAAAGCCTGTCAGCAACAAAATGACGCGTGTGTGTTTGAGAGCACGGGGGGGGGGGGGGGGGGGAGAGCCGAGTGGAGATGATGGGGAGGACAGAGTGGGAGGAGCAGTAAGTGGCACCCACCAGGAGAACCTTCTCGATCTCTTTGGACGGGCACCAGTGGAACATGCCGGTGGAGTCGTACTTCTTCACGTTCATGTCCATGCTCTCGATCTGATCGCCTGCCGGGATGATCAACGGGTCGTGCCTGGTAGAGAGAGAGAGAGAGAGAGAGAGAGAGAGAGAGAGAGAGAGAGAGAGAGAGAGAGAGAGAGAGAGAGAGAGAGAGAGAGAGAGAGAGAGAGAGAGAGAGAGAGAGAGAGAGAGAGAGAGAGAGAGAGAGAGAAGAAGACACGAAGCGAGGGGGAGAGAGAGAGGCCGAAAGGGAGAGAGAGAGGAAATGGGAGAGATAATCTTGTTACCAAGGAACAAATGAGCTGAGGAGATGGGCGAGGGCTCGGCGGTACGTGACCAGGACCTAAGAACATCATTCACACGGCCAATCGGAAACGCTTATCCAAAGAAACACACGTCCGTCTGGGGCTGGGGATAATTGAGTGGCGGATTGAGACGGTGAGAGCCACACATGTGGTCCATCCCCTCGAATGGTTCAGCAGCTAACAGCACATTGTGACTGAGTGTTTAGGTCCACCATGACGCTAACGATAGCTTTACACGAGAGGCGTCTTCGGTGTGATTATTATTAAGGCGCCAGCCTGGCACCTCAGGGGAACGCACTCGTCAATACCACATCGAAATGTTCGGCACTCGACAACAAACAAACTCGCCCTCCCCCTTTTTCTTTCCCTTCCCCCCCCCCCCCACCCCCTCCTAGTCTTCTCTTTGTTCCTCCCTGTCAGAGTTAATCTGGGCGCCCGCCAACAAAACCGTCCTGTCATCCCGCGGAGTGACATCAGCGGTGGCGCCCGGGCGGAAGGAGACGGGCGGCGGCGGCGACACAGCGCTGTGACTGGCATGAGCGCCGAGAAGCAATTATGCCCCCCATCCCATGACCGCTGTACCGCATACAGCTTCTGACGCACGGTAAAAGCTTTAACAGACCACACTTAAATATTTCAACCATTGCCCAATCGTGTTCGCCTTCTCAAAGTAAAGGCCATTAATGTTTCAGCGGGCGCCATCCAGATCCGCATAACTCGTTTTTTTACAAGGCGAAAGGGGGGCTTCTTTGAGTGTAATCCCATCCAACACTGACCGCTTATGGGGTCCGTCGACAAGAGGGACTTGTGGTTTTGTGCGGATTTATGGTCACTGAAAGTGGGGTTATCCTTCAGTCGAAGCTTAGGTCAATGCAACTGGCTTTTATATGCCTGGTCGTTTTAAGGGAATGCCGCAAACAAGTCAGAGCTTCAGAATAGGATATTAAAAGTTGCATTGTGCATAATGTTCATGCACTTCAATCAATGGTACGATGGACTGTGTAATGACTCACGTAAGAAATAAAATGAATATATATATGCAGGCTAACGTGCATGTCTACCGCATGGCCATCCTACATGCCATCTAGTGTACCTTATGCTGCTCGGCTATATTTCCCCATGTCACCAAATCGACTTTGTCAGACAGATTTGAGGGTAATCTCTTGTGAACACACAGTCCATTGTCCCCCCCCCCCCCCCCCAACTCTTAAATAGTTCATATCTTTTCTTCTGTAAGAGGAGCGTTTCCCTAATCCATGTGGGTATTTCAGAAGAATGAAGAACCTTAAGTAACGTGTTAAGTATGCATGACGGTGTCAGTTGAGACTACCATCCCTTTAGGCTCTGCGAGAGAGCCATGCCAGAAAAGTTCCGCTGTAGGGTGCGTACCCTTAGGCGAGACCGCAGTGTCCTTTCAGGGACGTGGGAGTGGTTTGAGGGGGGTAAATGTCTCGCCTTGATGCGCGTCGGTTGTTTTCAGGCTCCGTGGTTCATCACAGTCATTTGAAATACTGAATTTGTATTGTGAATTCTATTCCCCCTTTTTAAACACGTAAACACTGTTACTGCATACTGTTTGACTCCACCGCATCCTAATTTAACGGTGCTACGGTGTCCAAGGGGATTTAGGTTTTGATTTATAAACAGGCCTGGAGATGCTTTGAAATATGAACTACCTATGTGGATATGTAGCCAACAAGCGAATAATTGTGTAGGTTTTTTGTGTTGTGATACAAATAGTTGGATTATTTCATTTAATGTCAACTCCTTTCTTCTAACATTTCTTTCAGATGAAAATCATATTTTAACCCATTTTGTGGGTTCATTTCCCTTAATCTACAATCTTCCAAGTTCTTCATGCTGGCTATATCTTTAGACAGGTACACTGCTGCATACACGCGAAACAATTAGGCCAATCAATTAGTAAATAAGTAAAACGAATTGCATTTAGTTTGGAAATGCAATATTTTGAGTTGAAAACAGGTGACAATGTAGGTGTTCCTTCATCATATATCGGTATATTTCAGCTCAGTTTACTGTGTACTTTCTCAAAAGAAAAGCTTGTGCTAATACGAGGGGAAATAATTTAGGGTTTATTTAGTAAAAAAATAATTGCTGCTTCCTTACACTTCAGCTAAATATTGCATTGTGCGTCAAACGTTATAGCGCTCACTCAACGGACCACTTGTCACACCAATATGTCCGGTGCGGATGACGACTGGCGAGGCAGAGCTCTGCCAAGATAGCTATCTTTCACAAACTGTCAACCGTGACAGCCTGTCACTGTTCCACGCCGCCGGTTGCCCTGACGATATCCTACCCGACGTGACGTCTATGTCACCTTGCGGTCGCATGCGGGCAAATGCCTTGTGACTCTTGCTTAATTAAACATGCCCCATAATAACCGATTATGGGGCAGAGTGTTGCATATTCAGGGGATTAATACCATTAGCTGGTGTTTGTTGGGATGTGGGTTTGACTCCTAGAAGAAATTTATGAGAATTATGATTCTATGAATGGAAATAATAATGGAAATGGCAGGTTCTTTGATTTGATTGCTATTGTAACTATGGGTAGACCGTCTCATTAGTTCAGATTTTAAACTTAAAGAGTTGTTTTTTTACTATGACTTTTATGATACTATTTTGACTGCTATCTAGGCACTATACGAATCAAATGTATTATAATCATTAAATACGTAGATCATTATATAGGTATAGTTTGAAAGGATCTGAGTAGGATTCCCCTTTATTTGGCCCTGCAGTTTACACCACTTTAACACTGCTGTTCTCACTGAAAGGCTTCCACTTTAAACATTACAGTTGACACCGTAAGGTTTACACCCAAAAAACTGCTGTTTACACTGTAAAGTTTAAACTTTAACACTGCTGTTCTCACTGCAAGGCTTCCACTTCAAACACTAGAGTTGACACAGTAAGGTTTACACCCACAGCCTACACTCCAACATGGCTGTTCAATCCGTAAAGTTTACACTCCAGCATCTGGTCACTTTAACACATTTAAACCATCAATTTTACACTTCCAACACTGCTGTTTGAATGGTAAAGTTTGCCCTTAAACATGTTACATTTTACACGCCGAAACGGCTGTTCAAACCACAGCATTTACCCTCCCAACAGCGCAGCAGGAGATGTAAGCTCTCCGCCCGCCTCAAAGAGGCTGACAAGAGCTCGCTTCTCAGAAGCCCAAAGCCAATCTGTTGATCATTACTTATTTACTTAGGCCTGGAGGCCCAGGGTTCTGTAAAAACACATTTGATATAGAATACACCCAGATGTTTGTTTTTGTCTCTTTTATTTTTTTCCCTTTCTGCTCGGAGCGATGAAGTATCCCTTGGGCTAAAGAATATCTCCCTCCACTGTGTGGGCAGTGCACTTGAAATACAGCAGAACCTACAACAGGCCATTGACTGGACTGCACAACATCAACATTTAGATGCACACATGTAGATATTAGCATAACACATGTCTAAATGACAATGTTGATGAGTGAGATGGTTGCTTTCTCTGAGAATTTGATGATATAGTTGAAGGCTAATATTCTCCAATTTGGAACTATTTTTTTTTGATACCAACGAACCAGGACATGACCTGCATCAAGTCATTCAATAGCCTGCTTTAAAGAGATCTAAAAAAAAGAAGGATCTAATCGCCCTACAAAACGAAAGTGTCGAAAGATGAAAAACAACATGTTGTGAGAGTAAAGGATTATATCGTGCTAGACAGTAACCAAAGACACACTAGTTATTGCAATTCATCTTTCTGCCATGATATTGTGTAACAGCCAAAAGGATCAGCCAAAGTGATGTCTCTTGCCATAACAACTTCGTCACATCACCTGCTTTTAATATTGTTCGGATTGTTGCTTTCCCTTGAGGTATCGGGCCTTAGTTTCCACACACTCTTTACCACCATGTCTGCACACATCATAGCAAGATACTCTGCGCTACAGCTGTATATTTGGTTCATGAATGCCAAATGACCCGTAGCCACCACGAGCGGTGTAAATATGAAGTTCAATTCCGCTACACATCTTAGATCCGTACACACATTGTGTTGTGTGCTCTGCAGCGCTCTTCCCCCCCCCCCCCCCCCCCCCCACCCTCCTGCCTTCATGACACTTAATAACAATGCCTGGTATCATTATCGTTCCCGTAATGAGTTCATGCCGAACAACGCCGCTTTCTCCTGTCAAAATCAATAACCGACTGTGTAATTCCCCGGGACAAGATAAAAGCAAGGTACCATTTTGAATTCACTTTTGATTCCGACGCCACGTATCATCCGCAGGCCAACGTGCCTGAGGACAGCTAGCTGGTACGCCTCCACAATGGTTGAATAGCCCTGGGCTATTCTATCCTGCAGGCGCGCCCTGATTGGCTGCGGTTGTCATTAGTGCCAGGGCGGTTTAAGGGCCCGACAAGTCTTGTGCGACGGTACACACGGAACAGAGGGTCGCCACTTTAGAAGCCCCGGCAGGACAGAGAGCCTTCTTGTGGAGTGGGGTGCTCCACATCCGTTACCCTCTTGACTTAAAACGACTCTGACTTGAGGTCAGCCGCCGTGATGCGTTCTCTGACCAATATGACTATTGAGTACAAATGTTACATTTAATACAAAGGTGCAAAATTGCTTTGCATTAAATATGAAGACGGTGGTGTCGATCACATGATTCGCCGGAGAAGAGCGCCGGCGTGTGCACGCGGGCTATAGGTCACATGACCCACCTCATGATCTTCGGGGAGCAGTTGGGCGAGCTCCTCACACCCCCGTTGCGCTGCTTCTTTTTGGGCGACAGCGTCTGTTCCTCTTCGACTGCACGCCGGCGAGCGTTTGTGGAAGACGGGAGTCACGAACGTACACAAACATGAACAAATAACAGAGAAAGTGGTGAGACAGTGCGACCACGGCAGATATCAGCGGGAGAGAGTTAGAAGCGAAGAGGGGATCGAGGGTACGGGTGTGAGGGATAGGATAGGATGCTGTGTGAGACATTATGGTGACAAGATGCAGTGGTGAGTGTATGGCGATAAAAACATGCAATAGTAACGCAATGAACAAAAGACATGCCGCATATGCAGTGAAAAAGTTCTTGTTTGTTGCTGCTCTGAGACATTTGCTGTTGTTATTATCATTATTTGTATTCTGAGGATAATTATAATCAAGCATTATTAACAAAATTTGAAGCGAATCTTCCTTTCTGAAGATCTAATATGTACAGAATTTATTTCAGGGGAATGGGATAGAAAAACATAAACATAACTTGTGTTCTCCAGCAGAATGATTTTTTTGCGTGGTTTGGGTCAACTACCTGATTCGGTATTAACGGACAACTAAAAACAACTAATTGACAAATAACTCAACCAATATCACAGCAGTGATTTCGTTGGGGTGGAGGACAAACCCCTTCCATGCCACCGTTTATAATCATACCTAATTAATACTTCCGAAAAAAATAAAAGTTTAAAGTAAATATATCTTCACGTCGGTCGTTTGATGTCGTTTACACAATGATTCGTACCGTCAACGCCACGAAAGCAGAATGTGTCTCCTCGTACAAAGCATTAAATTGAATAACACCTCCAAAGACTCCATCCACGGGGGGAGAAGACACAACTTCAAGCACCGCAAGGCAAGCATGTCTGCGTGTGACATGCTTCCTAATGGAAGACTGGTCCAAGCACACTGGGGTGGGGGTGTGTGTATGTATGTGTAGGGGTGGTGGTGTGGGTGGGAGTGTGTATAGTGGTTGTGTGGGTGTGTCGTCAAGTCGGAGGAGATGCTCCAACACACACAATTGTCCTTCACCTCTCTCTCTCTCTCTCTCTCTCTCTCTCTCTCTCTCTCTCTCTCTCTCTCTCTCTCTCTCTCTCTCTCTCTCTCTCTCTCTCTCTCTCTCTCTCTCTCTCTCTCTCTCTCTCTCTCTCTCTCTCTCTCTCTCTCTCTCTCTCTCTCTCTCTCTCTCAATATTTAATGTCCCCCAGCTGACAGCTGCACACACCGGGTCATTAGTGAGGAATGTTACACATGCAACCACTCCAGCCGTCACACCGCACATGTGTTAGCCGTGCTGTCGGGCTCAGGCCTCACACTGCACGCACACACACACACACACGTGCAAGCTCACATGCGTGTGTGTGTGCGTGTGTGGATGTTGGTCTCCTTACACTGACTGAGTGTGGCGTGATCGGAGTGACGCGGATGGTATCTGTATTTGACGGGCAGACTGAGCGCCCTCTGGAGCCTGCCTCTGACGCCACGGAAGACTTCCCCGCCGCCACCGCCGCCGCCACCATCACGCCGCCGCTCCCCGGTCCCCGCCCCAGCTCCCTGGAGCCCGCCCAGGGACCGTAGGCTCCCCTTGCGGTTGTTTACCAGCGGCACGGGGCCGCTGCCGCCCGCCGCTGCTACAAGCGCCCCCCCGCCCTGGCTGCAGCCATCTAGGTGACGGATGGGGGCGCTGGTGGTGGTGGTGGTGGTGGGGGTGGGGGTGGTGTCGGGTGGGGAGGTGATGAGGTGGTCGGGTTTAGCGGACTGGCATGTATTGGTGGATCTTTTGATTCGAGGCTCGTCCTGCACTGCTAGATAAGGGAGAGTTTAAGGGATAGTTTCGGAGTCATAATCAGTGGCATCCATTTTTTTGTTTTCATATTTGTTTTTGCACATTTCCTTTGGTTATTTTTGGTTGGATTGGGATTCACCTGCACTGCTAGATCAACCGCTAGATCAGAATACAACAAATAGTATTTTGACTAATTCATTTTGTTATTTTCATATTATTCGATAGATTGAATCGGATTCAGATTTGATTAGAAGCGACTCAAATAGGACCATTGCTGTATGTTCGGTGCCATGCATATGAGCAAGGCATCAACACTATAAGGGGGTTGGGGGTTTGATTGCCACTGGGACCAGTCATGCTCCGAAGGTATGCACTCATTATTGTAAGACGCTTAGGTTAAAAGCATCCAGCAGTCAGCATACATATTATTATTATATGATGTTAATGGAATATCTTTTGTTGGCTAACATATTTTTCCGAGGGCATTCGGTGGCCAGGGTGTGGTAATTCTTTATGGCATAAGAATGCTAATAGTTTAATAATTAAAAGTCCTCATATTTATTAAACACCACTTAACCACTTGCTGTAGCCTTTAATGAAAAGTTGGATTTGACATTTACTTTGGTATTCATAATGAATATGAATTAATAAACATGCTTTCAGGTGTCCGGGTAATTCTTTGGAACAAGAACAAGGAGTGGACAATACTAAAACAATGATTATGGCATCTCATTCACCTACATTCATATATTTTACAGTACACCTTTACTCTTGGAATATCAATGCAAATATTCAACATTGCAAATATTACCCTTTTATTAATCCAACGACAATGACTTTAGTATTCTCCGTTTAATATTAATTTAAATAGTAGTAGTAGTAGTAGTAGTAGTTTTATCGAGTGAAAGGCAAACAGCCATTCAGTATTGTATCATAAAGTGGGAACCTTTTTGAAAGGCGGTTTAAAGCGGAGTACGGAGCAGATGATGATTATTTTTGCAGTCAGCTGTCTAGCAGATTATCCTCTCGTCCTGCTGAGCTTCAGTGTTCATCTGGCCCACGTCAAACATGCACAGCCCGACTGCCGGCCAACGCGTTGTGGCACATTCTCTTGACTACCGCACCCCACCCTGTTGGAGCTGGTGGCTTCGAATGCCAACTCGTCCAACTTCTTGAAAATATTAAGATAAAATATATAAATAACAAGCAGGAACCCTTGGAATCTCTGTTCAGTAGCAGGTTTTGGATTCTTGATCAAATGAAAGATGAATTGCCTCAAAATGATTTAATTATCTATTTTATACATGGCATGTTGTGAGCGTGACTACTTCCTGTTGAATCATGTGTGTGTGTTTTTTCAGGCCACCACTAGAAAAAAGCAACTCGACAGCTAACATTAACCAGAGGCCCAATAGCACCACCTACTGGTGAAAGCCTTACTCTCTAACCCAGCATACCCTAATAAAAAACACTTCAACCGTATACATTACGACAACTAAAGTCTTTGTAACGTACAAGGTGGGTACATAACGGTCAGCAGAGCAGCGAGAAGCAACACAGGGACATTATTGAGGATGATACGTTGAGAGGCGACACACAAAAGACGGATGACGAGGGTGAGAAACACATGAGTTTGGGAGAATGAAAATGGGAAAAACAAACTTACTTGATTTGATATATCCGTTATAGCTATTCTTAGCTGAGGAGAACACAAAAAACAAATGATAGGTTATTGGGGAGAACAGGTTGAAAGTAAATCATAAGAAAAATGTAAATAGCAACTGAGGTGGGGTTGACGTGGTTAGAACATGGCACGGGTGTTGCCCAAAGGCCCTTAAAAAATGGCAGGGGTCTTAACTGCCACAGGCAAAGATAAGGGATATAAAAACAAAAGGGATTTGCAGAAAAAAAGAAAGAAAGAAAGAAAGAAGTGATTCGCTGTCATATGATTCGCTGTCAGTGGGCATGAACTCTGAAAAAGAAAATAATAGTTTGTTGATGAAAAATAAGTCAGTGGATATACAAAATCACATCTGAAACATAGAATAAAAAATAAAAATAAAATTGTGTTTTTTACTTGCTTTCCTGACCTCTATAGGATGCTGAAACGGATTTGTGTGAATTACAAATGGCCGAATATGATATGGTTGAAATCTACCGTGCTATTTAATAGTAAATATTCACTATTAACCAACTTGCACTAATAATTAAAACACTGTATTCACATCCGATCACCAAACCAACTTTTTGGTATGATGACTCATTGATTTTTATAAAAGGCCCCGGTTGCTGGCAGTAAAGGTCACGGCGTGGGGCCAGAGGGGTTCCAGCGTCAGCACCGTTCAAACCGGGGCCCGCCCTGGCCCTGGCATCTGTCTCCCGCGCCAGCGGAGCCACGAGAACTAGCAGGCTAGCATCTGTCCCACGACCAGAGAGCAGGAGAGGGGCTGGGGGGAGGGGACCAGGGAGGGAGGGAGGGAGGGAGGGAGGGAGAGATTGCCCGGTGGTGAGGAACTGTCAGGGCGAGTTCCCTGACGACCGGTAGCGCTCCCGAAAAAAATGGAAATGAAAACATAATTTTCACGTCAGGCCGCATAAGGCCCCCTCGCTCCGCGCGTGGGTCACGCACCGTGTTGACAGCCCCCCCCCCCCCCCCTCGCGCCCCTTTAGCTTAGCCTAGCGAAGGCACCTCCCCCCCACCCCACTATCCATAATAACACATGGAAGGGGTGGAAGACTTGGTGGTCTCGGGGGCACAAGGGCATCGGCACGACACTGAGATTCAGTTGGTTGTTGTTTTTTTGGTTGGTGTATCTGGAGATGTTAGGCTAAGCATGAGTGACAGTGTCCATGGATTTATATAGTGGTTTAGCATTAACACCCCGCTGGTACGTCAGACTGTGTTATGTGCCTTTAGTCTTAAAAAACTTTTTTATATTTGCTTTTTGCGTCATTGGAGAATGATGAAGAAAAGGAATCCACTGCGAAAAAGCGCATCTGGAACTACATATTTAAATCTTGACCTTATTAAATACAGAGCGCGATTAATCCTCCTCAATTATTTGTGAGGATAAACAATGCACTGTTAAAGACCTTTAAAGTGCTCTGAAATGTCTATACTCAAATGTTATCCCAATAATTAAATTAACATGAATAATTAAATTAGAATAATTGATGGCATTCGGTAACATAAGTTATTTACGTGAAAGGGAATCCTACATTTAATTAAACATTGTATTAATTACATTATAAAATCGGAATTAACTTAATTGATATGCTGCCTACTATGAACACTCACTCAACATTCACACCAAGTCTTCGTTAACCCTTTCTACCAAATGCTCTTGGGTCACTCTTATGAAGGCACATTAACAACCTTCTTCGCATGTTGTCAGCATTTCAGCATAATGTACACAAACATTAAATGAAAGCCATTCGCTTTGGGAAATGTTGACAATCGCAATTAGTTCCACCTGTCACACGGCCAATGGAAATTAAGTGCAGGTGTGTGCGCCAATGGGCAACAGGGTGGGTCCTTGCAGCTGCGCCTGTTTAGGCTCCCCTGAATATGCCAATGGTTCTTATTGCTGCTGATGGTAACTGGTCGAGGTTTTCTCTGAAGGGCTTCTGAATGGCCAGGAAATGCTAAAACAACCTTTTATCTGTCCTTTTATGTTCTAGGGACAACCAATCAACTTAAAGTTTGATTGGTTTCGGTGTGTTACGCATCAGTATGCCTCATTTACTTTGAAATAACATCATAAAAAACAAAAACATTGATAAACAAAGACATTTACATACATTAAGAGCATGCTTCACGAAACCATAAATATAAAAAAATATAAAAACAACACATTGTTCACAACGTCGGCTAACTACGAACCCTGCGGCGGCTACGACAACCCACCAACGAAAACACTGAAACAAGTGTGCAGATCCACAGAGAGGTACCCCCCACCAGTATCGTAAGACCCCCTCAAAACAAACCACCACGACACGGAACGTGCAGACGGTCGCACCATGCCGCGCGCCAGTCCAACACTGGCGCGCACGGAAACACAACAACAACAACACCGGTTTTGTGCGATGTCGACAACTTACAGGCACGCAACGTGGTCGAGCAGTCACTAACAGAGACGACGGAAAGTGGAATGTCGCGTTGAGGCGCGTCCGTGTTACAATGCACATAGACTGGCATGCAAGAGCAGTCGCGGTCCGCGCTGCCGCAATCAAAACAACATGCCAGCTTCATTCTCTGGTAGGTCGACGACCTCTTGGCTAGGGGTCAGAGGTGGAGATGGAGAGGAGGGGAGAGGAGAGGAGAGGAGAGAGCACTGTTAATGTCGAGGAGGTCAGGGGGGGGGGAGGGGTCGTCTGGGCACACACCTGGTGGAAAGGGGTGGGAGGGAGAGAGAGAGAGAAGGGCGGGGAGGGAGAGAGAGAGAGGGAGGGGGACAGAGAGGGAGAAACAGGACAGGCTCTTGGGGAATGGCAGAAGAGGGCCTGATATCGTTGACGTGTGGAGTAGAAGGGGAGTATCTGTCTGGCAGGTGCAAGTGTTGGTTCAAAGAGATGTGTAATTAATTTGATTCGATAGACTTTTTGGATCGCTGTGTACACTTAAGTTTGAGTAATCTTTCAGTGAAATAATGTACGGGGGGAAATACCACCATAATAAAAGCGAATATGATTTGGAGGGTAACTTTAAGGAGAGAAGTGAGGGGCGGAAATGGCGTAATCATTGAGGCCTGTTATTCATCAACGCAACTTTTCTGTAGGAATGTATCTTTAAAATATATTTTCATGAGGGCAACTGAAATTCCATGCTATATCCGTAATGCACACACCTTCTTAGTGAAATGATAGAGCAACACGACAGAAGCCTGAGAACAAAATATGTATAACATACATATATAAAATGCCATAAAAATGTCACATAAAAATGTCACAATGCCTAACATGAAGCTACTTTGTAATCAAAGCTTCATAAATGATTTGATGGGCATTGTTCTCGGAGCATAAAGGCTGTTAGTCTTACAATTCGCTGTCACATTAAGTGACAAAGATATGCGCTAAAAGAAATCATGTACGTATATACTTCCTTCTGATGCATATGACATCAAGTTGCAAGGTTGTTTGAGAATTTATTATTTATGGATTAATCTGTTTGCATAAGTAACGGCCACGTTGTAGGTTTGGTGTATTAAATGGTTTGGGCGACATCTGGTGGTAGTAAAAGTGTAGTGTAACTGGGTCGAGCAGACACCAACATAGGAGTGATTCAAATAAAATCATTATCAGATAATTCAAAAGATCTGGTGACAGCAAGAAAGTGCGATGCATATTTGACACAAAAATTAGAAAAAGATTCAATTCAACTGTCGATATTGCATGGCCAAAAAAAAACATTTTGTCAATCTTTTGTGTGCCTTTTTTTGGAAGCTTGTCAGTTGAAGTGTTTGGCCCTGACGGGAGGTTGGGGACAGGAACAGCGAGCATTGACCGTAGTGCATGCAACATGTACAGTCAGACAGTTCAGTCTGTAGGCAGCAGGCTGTGGTGGCTCGGTTATTGTCGGACACAAACACACATATTACTCACAATATATCACTATATAGTGAAAGTTAAAGACATTGAGGCAAGTTTCCAAGCAGCAGGAGGAGAATAAATCAAACGGGAGGGTTAGATTGGCCTTCGGCCGGGAAAATGAAATTACAGTCAATTCTTAATTCAGTTGATGTTTTAAAAAAAAGAAATTACATTTCCCTTATCATGCTGTTTGAGAATGGTCAGCTGCACAAAAAGTGTTAAGTCATACTGACGTGTGACGTGAAAGGTACAATAACATGAGATACTCATGTTGTCATGCAGCTTGTTGCCATGGATAATAACCCTGCCCCCCACAAACACAACAAGCACAATGATCGCTGTGAAACAAGGAGTGGTTTCCAAAGAAAGTAGGAAGTGCAGAAGAAAAGTCAGGATTAGGAAAAACATCAACACAACTGAAGGTCTCCTGTGTCAGATGTCTTTCGGTTCACCTGTGTGTGAACCCGACCACACAGGTGAACAGGGTGTACAAAACACACCCTGTGATCTCTTTCCCGGGGCAGCACATGAGTTGTGACAAAGATGTGACAAAGGTGAATAATTAATGCTTTTACTAAACATCCTGGACGGGTGACAACACAGCCTCGGTTATACTGTTTCACGGCTACAGTTTACTGATTCAGGTTTCTGATTGACCACAGCCAATCAATGCCCAGTTGGAGCCCTGGAACTGTGCGGTGAGAACAGGAAGAGGGCGGGCACACTTACATTTCTTGCATCCACACTTCTTGATCCTTTTGGGATCTGTGATGTCATCGTGGCAAGCTTTGCAGTAAAACAGCGCCCTGTTGAAAAATGCCGGAAGAGAATCTTTCATATATATATATATATATATTATGGAAAATACCTGCTGGTTTGGCAAGTTCAATGAAAGATGATTATTTTAAGATGATTATAAAATCTTTGTTTATCTCATGAATAGCAAAATTCTCTCTGTGCACTTGTTTCAGGAGAAGCCTAATGCAAAGGCAGTTACAAACCCAAAATGATACGCTACATTTCTATCCAAGGCAGAGACAAAAACAAGCATCCTCTTTAGACGGATGTGCACTCTACCTCTTCACTTCTTTGGCATCGCTGGCAATGAAGAAGCCCAGGGTCCCTTCTTCCATCTTGACATGGTTACCAGGGTTTATGAGCGTGCTTTGGGGAGGGTGAACCACGTGATGTTTGGGACAGGTTAGAGACGAAAACAAATGGGGTATAACGCAGGATGAGCCAGAGTCACGTCGAACAGCCTGTGGGCTGGTCTCTAAATGAGATCTTACTCTCGAATTGTAAACGTTTCAGATTCAGTAATAAAACACGTAAAACTACAAAGATGGAGGATAGCGAGGACAATCATCATGTTAAGTCACATTGGATATACGGTTCTGCTAAATGAATAGATGGTGATAATAGTAGATATTTGTTCTTACCTGCTTTCCCTCTGATCAGATTTGTACTCAATAGCTATGAGTAACAGCTTGAGTTTGACGTAGCACAGTCTGTAAAGAGGATATTGTTAAATTGTGATTGTCTTAGGTGCTCTTTGTGATTGTAGTGTCTGAGAAGCATATAAATCGAGAGGTCGTAGGCCTATTTGCAATAGAAAAACTATGAAAGAAGAAAAACATATTAGCTGTTGGAAAACAGGCGTGATGGGTTCTTGAATGTACTTACTCGCAGATGACTGGAAAGGATAAGCCCACAAAGGCACTGGATAGATACTCTGTATACATCTCATTGGCAACGCCCTCCAGGTAATATTTCTGCCAAGTATCCTCCTCGATCTAGATGGAGATAAACATTGATACACAAAATCTATTTCAGCTACACACATTTTCAAACGTTTTTATCACCATATTTATTCTTTTAGTCTCTTTACTCTGCTTTAATGCACCGTTTATCGCTTCAATGTGAGTTCCTCTTAGGTTTTGATACAGCTTGTTTGGGTTTTTGGAGCTAGCTGGTTAGACAGGGTGTACTTTTTTTATGATTTCTTCCTTGTACTCATTAATTGCCTTGTGTCTGAAGGATGTTACATAAATAAACTCGCTTTGCCGTCAAACCATACACATAACAACACTTCTCGTTGAGAATTTAATTCGGGCATGTGTGTGGGCAGCACCTTGATGAAGGACCTCATGGAGAACAGGTTGGCCAGCATGGTGGACAGGCCCTGGGCCAGGCAGCTTTGGGCGATGAAGCCAAGCTTCAGCTCCGCCAGGCAGATGGCGTCATCCCCTTCCTTCCAGTTCCAACTTGGAATGTTCAACAGGTGGGCCTGAGGACCGAATTAATATCCATAAATGTCATTCTGCTGCGGTAGAGCTGAATCATACGCTGACACACGTTCCGTTCCCATATTCTGTCCCGACTGTCGTTCACGGCGTCTTCATGTGTAACCGGGCGGTTAGCGATCTAGTTTTGTGTTGAAGGGATCAATAATAAAGTTTTGGATCGTGTAGAGTTCCCGCCTACCTTGTTGTGGTACTGCAACATCTGGGTTATAATCCTGATCTTGGGATGGTAGTTCTTTATAGAAATCACCCTGATGAGGAACAAAAAACAAGTCCGCTTTTTCCATATCACATATTTCTAATTTCCCCCCGACGCTACCAAAGCTCAGCCCCATGTTGTCATGCGAGTCTATTCCTCGGGAAAGACGCAACGGTCTTTAGAAGTGATCGATAGGCCACTGATCAGCCAGTCAATAGCTTAGCCTGAAGGGAGCATGAAACCTGGTGGTTTAAAGGTGGTGAGATCATGTCTGTGTGGTGCAGGGATGACTGTATGTTCCTCCCCTATGCACACTATTGAAATCTAGGGAGTGGTGTTTACGTCCGGGCCCATTGATTTCCCTATAAGCCTGTGACAAGACCCCAACATTAACTGTCTGGAGAGGACAGCAATAAAAAATGACATGCAGCCCAGACGACCATATCTCGTCTCCCCTGATGATGAGGTTGAAGCGGGGCGATGAAACGGTTGAATTGCCGTGACGTGATTTGAAATAGTATTCACTCGCTTAATGAATGCTGATTACCACAAGTAATCAAATAATTTCGATGGGAAGTAGGAATTAAACAATCACGCTACGTGTAATATATGTCAAAAACAATTAGGCTTGTTGCCTCATCTATTAGCACACACAGGTATCGAAACTATCCAACACAAAACGAGTGTGCACGCGCACGCACACACGCACGCGCACACACACACACGCGCACGCACACACACACACAGACACACACACACACCGAAGCAGCAGTGCAACATGAGCTACCTCATGATATTGGAGGCATCCTCTGCATCGGGGTCTGCGCAGTATTTATTGGCTAGAATCAAACAAGCGTCCGCCGACTCAATCTGAAAAGAGAACGGCAATAACAGAATCAAATCAGTTACTGATGCGTGGCAACACACATCTTAAGTCCCAGAAGGGCTTCTCCACCGTGCCTGTTTGTATTCGGGGAGGAGAACCGCCTTTATACAGTTTGCAGTTGAGTTTCACACAACATATCGCTAGCTTTACTTTCCCCCATTTTTGATTTTGCCTTGCATTTCCAACGTGCATTTTGTTTTATTTTACCAGGTTAGTCCCATTAAATTACGAAATAATAACGAAAAGAGATCTGGCCAAGAGGGACGGCTAGTTTACGATGTGACAGCACAGATGAGAGCTATGGGTGCTGTTTTTGTGTATGTTTACCTTGACTCTGGCCAGGTCGTGGGGGTTGAGGACAGACCCTTGGTAGAACTCCACTTGGGTGAAGTGGCGCTTAAACAAGGCTTCCAGCTCAAGATTAGGGGAAATACTGAAGGGACAGAGCAATGCATGCACAGCTCTTAGAACCAGACACTTTTAATCTCACCAGAGGATTTTTGTAAAGGTTTGCAAGATTATGTCATTGGTAGAAAAAAAGGAAAACTGATGATATGAATGAGTCCAAGGTTATGCAATACAAAGAGAACAGCTAAAAGTTTGAATGTTGCTACTTACTTATGAAGAAAAACAATTTCTACATTGACATCATCCCTGTCCTTGTGTAGGAAGTCTTTGAGAAAGTTGGACACACTCTCCAGTGTGATGTGACCGCAGACCACTATGTGCCTAGGAAACCAGGCGCAGGACATTGATGAAAGCAGCTTGGGAAATGCAATCAAAACAACACGGACGATATTCATTTTTCAGAGTAGACTCCACAACACTGTCATGCAAAAATATAATCCAAATCTGAAACTATGAAAGAAAATTATAATACTGCTGATTTTTTCCCGATTTGTATCTATGAGTCAGTCAATCTGTATTCACACCACGATTGAATTGTAGACATTTTGGATGGAAACAGGTGGAACCAGGCGCTCTGGATTTAGATGCTTTGTCTGTGCTATGGAGAGAGAGGGTATGGGAGAGGATGTGGCAGGTGGAGGTCAAAGACTACAGTGGATTTGGAGTGTGGGATTAGACCGGACCAGACAAGAGATTATTATTATTAGTGTGTAGTGTTGCCCTACTTAGGGTCTTTATATATAGACTCTCAATCCAATATGTCCGCTTCCTCATTCGATTTCTGCAGTTTAAATTTCAGTTTGAATTAAAAATTTCAAGCGTTAACATGGGAAACAAGTGTGTGTGATGATATGCATATATTGCACATTTTTTCATTTTATATGAAAATGTTGTTCCTTGGTCCGGTAATCAATACGAAGTAAAATGTTGGGGTTTTGTTCTGGCATATTTGGATGAAATTGATATGTCTCTTTACTGAACGATACATTAGAAACTGTGTAACTAAAAGTCTACGCGTGTATACTGCAAAATACAATTTCTTTCCATCTCATAGTAGTTTAGAACACAATAGAGGCAATAATCTTCATTTGCATTTTGGGAATATATTGTGTGACAGTAGTGCAAGGAATATCATGAGAAAAAAGAGATATAAGGAAAAGAAAGGGGAAGAATAAAAAAACAGTAATTAATTTGCATTAACTTAACGTAATTGTTTTGTTAAAGCAGAAAGTAAAGATGTGGTAAGGGACGTGGTCAACAATTTACAAAGCTATTAATCAACAGACTTAATGAGTAAGAGCTACCCATTTGGGAAATAACCGACCTAGGAATGGATCACCACCATTGGAACTTTAGCGTAGCTTAAATGGCTAAACTACTTTCCAAATATACACAACAACGTTTACATTATAACACATCACGAATTTACAAGACACACGTACAAATACAAAAGAAAAAGACATTTCTCAAACCAAAGTTTCGTCACGAGGTAAAAAAAATCGAAGAAACTAATCTAACCAAAAAGCGAGCTATAAAAAAAAATGTGCAGAGGGCTATGAGGGAGTAGTCGATTGGCCGGTGGAAAAACTCAAGAGTCTCTTAATAAACTATCGCAAGAATACATAAAACACAAGATTTTCTCCATGTGTTGTGTGTGTTGAGGTCTGTTGAGGCAGTTGGAGGTGGTTCGGACTGAAGATAAAGGCCAAGAGTGTAGCAGTTTGCATAAGCATAGCGAGCAAAAGCAATTTCAAACGGATTAAAAGAAAGAGAGAAAAATGCAACGATACAGAATCACGCAAGAAGCAAGCGATGGCATGGGAGCCCAGCAGGTAAGCTTGAGGGAAGGACTATTCTAGAATATTCTGAATGCAGAGTTTTGTAATGAAAGCTTGAATCTTTGTGAGAATTGTTCAGGAAAAGCGCTGAAGAATAAAGACAAACTGACTCACGCAAAGCCAGTGACGTCCATTGGCCATTTGTATATTAATGGATTCTAAAGTAAGAAAATATTTGGTAAAGTGTATTGCTACCCACAGTAGATGAATACTGCAAAGTAAGTATTTGTATGATACACTGTTTTGATATGACTTAAGTCAGTGGCCTTCAAAATTATTGTAATGGCGCAAATTGACATTTATGTCAGAGGTGCGTTCATGACTAGTGTTGTGGAGCTTGGGTCTTTGTGAATGATGAACTCAATTGCGGGAGATGATGAAAATGTGATTTAACAGACACAATATGCAAGGACAAATAGACACATAAGCAGCTTAACAGAACATTACACATTCACTGGTCACTCATGTAGGATTTTCTCTTAATTGATCACTGTTAAATAAACTGTGACTTTAGACACTTTACATAAACTATATAGACAACACTATTTTAATTTGTAATGATTTTATAGTACTTTTTACGCTATACTGCAACTACTATAAGCCAAACTGCCACAGTTGGCAAATGCTAAATCATTATCATTTGGACTTTTCCTTTTTATTTTTACAGAGATTTATCAAAGAATGCATCATGTTTATCAAATAAGTATTACTGTTTTTGTTAAATAAATTTCGGCAGCTTCTATCACTTCTCATCACAGCCAATGTTATAGATCAAAGAGGAAACCCTACATGTTTTATACATCTGGTGCGTGATCATCTACAAATACAAATGACTACAAAGCAGACATGTACTGCCAAGCAGTGCACCCAAAGCGTTAGCAAACCCACAGGCTTCATACAGATAGTCATGGCCTAGGTCTTCAGTCACTGTGTGGGACTTTTGCTTCGTCTAAACAAATGTAAAAGATTTTTCATATGAAATCGAAGATATCCAAAGATCCCAGGTTACCGTTATTCTCAACATTTACAGTTGTGAGGGTGTATCCCCTCTTTAAGAGAGGGACACGCTAGTCACACAAACACCACACCGTTCAAACTTTTACTTTGTTAAATTTTGCTTAGTGGAGGGGGGGGACGTTTACTTTGTTTGACTTACTTTCTGCCTCGTGTCGAGTTATAACTCCCTCCGTATTTCTTCCGATTAAGGATGAGAGCGGCAATTTCTGGCACGTAGCGAGCAAACATAGCCTACATGCAATGAACACAGAAAAAGAAAAAAGAAAATGGCATGCAGCGAGAGGCCCCACTGCGTCGGAGGCCCGCAGAGCCTCCCAGAATACTTACTTTCTCCCATTAACCGCACTATAGGAACCGCCATATTTCTTGCGGTTGCCTATTAACTCTATGATTTCAGGGACGTAGCTCGCAAACATGGCCTAAGGGAAAAAAAGATAGAAGACAGAAGAGGAGACTAAAAAAAAGGGATAGGTAAAAAAAGATGGAGAGCAAGCTCCTCTAGTTTTTGGCGATAAGTTATCCGTCACATCTGGAAGAGTGAGTCGTGAAAAGTAGAATCTATTGATCAGTCAGTTGGGGAAGGGGGATTGACAGTTGAAGCAACAGTTGGAAGAAAAAAAAAAGCCGGAAGAAAGTAATCCATAACATGATTCAGTTGGGATCGAAGAGAAACGTTGATGAATATAGCCTGAAATGATATCTTGGTTACATTCTTAACTATGAAGAGTAAGAATGGAAAGCGAGAAAAAAGAATTGCCAAGCCAGCATCTACAAATATCAGAGGTAGAAGGGAAAAAAATAACTGACGGTTGCTACGTCAATCTGCGATAGAAAAAAAAATTGAAAGAAGCTTAGAAAATAAAGCCTTATGCGCCATGTTTCGTCCAACAAAAAACACATGATGGGTTGATTTGATCGGCCTAGCTTGATGGAAATCAGATGTTAGCTAAAACTTTGTTTAACTCTTCATAGATTCATAATGTGTGCTTTGAGTGACAGTGAAGCACTAATTACATCTAGATTTACGTGTACATGTCCATTTTGCCATCTTCTTCTGTGCAATAACTTTTAGTTATGAGAACCCTAGCTTATTCTGGAAAACTCTCAAGACGTATCCAGAAGCTTCCAGAATCCTGTGCTTAAATATAAATGTGGAAATGCATGCTGTTTGACGTAACATCTGCACATAACATTATATATTATGTGGTATATATAAGACACCTGCAGCTAGCTATACTACTAGCATCCAAAGCTAGCTAGTTTACTTATAACTTTTCTATAGCTACAGATATTATAAAGAGTGAGTTATACTGTTTATCCATCAAGCTGGTCTTAAATCAAGCCCAAATCATGGTGTTTGTTGGAAAGTGGGTAGAAATGGAGGACAGTGATGCCACCTGAAATCACGGTTATTTCCACTTATTAAACCAAATTCTATACAGCAGGACGAGACACAACGATGAGCAACACAACAAAACAAACATTGAAATAATTCTAAATAGATTCAATCTGTTAAAACAAAAATGAGTAAGGAAACAAGGAATTAAACAATGTTAAAAATGCAAAATAACTCCAAAATTCTAATAACTAGCGTTTATCCACAGCAAACACAAAAAAACACAAAATAATGCCATGCATCTTACAGCAAGGGTTTTCCATCATTGTAAGCTAACCGTATATTTTTGGCGGGGGATAAAGTATGAGAGGTTATTTTACCAAACCACCAAGGATGAAGAAGACCATGAAAAGACGACCCAGTGTGGTCTTTGCATAAACGTCTCCATAGCCCACAGTGGACATGGTGACCATGAGCAGGTACACACACTCCCAGTAGGAGAGTTCCTGGGAGTTCTGAAAGTCTTCCCATGGGTCTCCGGAGTTTTCCACCTGGAACACAGGTCAGGATGTTTACAGCAGGTGATTGAGAGAACCAACGTCATGGTAGGGATGGAGACAGAGGCAGAGGCTTAGTGAGCTCTATTTTTTGCACTGATGCTTCAGATAGTGAGTGAGTGAGTGAGTGAGTGAGTGAGTGAGTGAGTGAGTGAGTGAGTGAGTGAGTGAGTGAGTGAGTGAGTGAGTGAGTGAGAGTGAGAGAGACGGAGACAAAGAGGAAACCAATATTACGGCTTGAGTGAATGAATGAGCAAGTGACTTAGTGACTGTGGTTGTTGTGTAGAGAAATTTAGAGTATTTCCATATAACGCTAACATACGATCAATTGTGGGACAATTACAAAAATTCTACAATACAATTATACCAAATTGCATTGTATATAAACAAACTTTTGAAATGATGTAATAAAAAGTTGTTTGTTATACCAAATACAAACATTTGCCATGCTCCTATAGTGCATGTTGAATGAGCTGGTGACTCCAAACTTACCAAATGGATGAATCCGGCTGCTGTAAGCCATGTGCTTATGAAGATTGAGCACAGGTTCACCAACTTTATCGAGTTACTAGTGGGAAAGGCATTACAACACACTGCTGTAATCTTCAATATTCAAACATACCATTATAGCACAGTGAGCGGGCGAGGGGGTTCAGAGACTAACATAGTGTTACAGCACGTTGTTCAAATACAAAAGTTGGATACATGATCGTATCCTAGAACACGTTTTACCAGGATGCAAATTTGTTGCTACAAAACGCAGGTGCATGTGGTTTGTATGACTTGTATGTTTCTCCATTTTAAACTCCTGCATTAGTACAAGGGAATTATGCAAGTTAAAAAAAACAACATAATGTTCTGGCCGGACAAATGTCTTTCTTGAGATTAAAAATGTAACCGTAACACACTGTGATGTGATTTCAGTGGCCTCGGTACATTCATCGAGTGTGTGTGTGTGTGTTTGTGTGTGCCCTCTTCTTACCTTCCTCTGAGTAAATGAGTGAGGAGATTATTGTGAACATTTTGTCGAGCTATAAGCTCTCGCTGACATCTGCGCAAAAAACCCTTAATTCTAAACAGCAGAGGAATGGACAGAATGGCGTGTCCAATTCTGCAGGATGCAGACTATTCTGTGGCAATGTGTGTGTAAGCATAACTTCGTTGAAGAAGAATCACATATAACTTAAAACATACAGACCATAACTATACTATAATACTACAGCTTTTTGGGGGTATTGCGAAATAGTTCAAGTTCAAAATAGTACTTTTAAAGCTCCTATATAGAAGAGCAAACCACAAAATAAATTAATAAATCATGCCTTGAAAAACAAAAAAATGCCCCAACACACAGCATGCAAAATCTGAGCGTACGCATGCAATGTCTCTGAAATAAACAGAAAACAAATGGACAAACGGAGTACAAAACATGACACACATTTCGGGTTAAGACTCAGATCACGACAATGAGAATATAACAAGGGACTTACCTCGTTTTCAATATATTCAAAAACTGTAAAATTTCTGAGAACTGTATGAGTCTTAAGGCCCTTAAGAACCTCAAGCCTGTGGGAAGAAAGACCAAGAGTGAGTTACCCGGGGGGATGAACACAACAACAGGGGTTAAAAATCCTGCACTGGCCCCCCAGCGCACAGTCTCACAGCACGCCAAACAACACCCGCGTACCTGTCAGCCCCTCGTCCATTTTGACCAGCTTCAACGGATTCATTTTGGTTACAAAAGTAACAATCGATCGTTAGTTCTGATGAAAGACGACTTAAACCACGCCAAAAGATGCAGCACTAGCTCTGACTATTAACTTATGCAAAATGAATATTGCAGCCACCGTGGGACAAGACAGTGGCCACCAATTCGGCCTGGTCTGGGAAACCTTGATTAAAATGTGACTCATATGCTTTTAATCTCGCTCGCATTATCTACCTGATACGGTTTTCATTAGCGAGGTGTGTGTCTGTCTGCGTGTGTGTGTGTGTGTGGGGGGGGGGGGGGGGGGGGGGGGGGGGGCGGACGCGGGAGTACAGCCCAAAACAGCCAGCGAGATGAGACCCTGGATTATCAACAGACAGGTGGGTGTCCCGTGGGCTTCGGTAAACAGAGGTGACGTCAAATCAATCTTTTTTTGCCCCTCGTTTCAAAAGAGGCTGCAGAGAGAGAGACAGAGCGGAGTTGAAGCCTGATGCACTGAATTGAGTGAAGGGGGATGTGAGTCAGAATCACCACTGACAACAAAGTGCCTCCACAGGCCATTGATTAGTCAACCGCACGCTGCTGCTCACCGGAGACCAGAGCCCAGTGAGCCAAACACCACGCTGTTCGCACTGTTTTATGACTCAACCGACAGCGCGAGGTAGACTGCGTGTGGATTCGCCGACCTGCCATACGTTCCTTGGACGCACAACCTAGGAAATCCTGAGGAGCCCCTTTACAGTATATATCGTTAGTGAACCAAAAGACCAAGACAGCAATGCAACTGGTTGTCCCACTATCAAATTTGGAGGCTTTCAAACAATGAATTGTGAAAAAGGAAATCGTAAACAGCAGTTTTCCAACTACCAGGAGACCGGGTCATGCTTTACCTGTGTAAACATGGCTCTATAAATTCCTGGTGGTAAAAGCTGTTTTTTGATGAAAATGTGAAAAAAATAGGATCTGAATGACTTTATTCTCTGCCAGCAGGGATTTCCTATTTTTGGGTGATAATTTACAGTAGCTTTCGCCTGCTGTCCACATAAGAACAGAAGTGCACAGCAAAGCCTCACAATCCTCAACTTGAGCCTGTTTCATCTGACAAACACACACACACACACACACACACACACACACACACACACACACACACACACACACACACACACACACTGGGGGGGGGGTTGCGTTACCCTCAAGGTGGGTGGGGCGGTGTGAGGAAGGGGGGGGGATCAGGTGGGAGCGTTCCACCCTTCATCCTCCTCCTCCTCCTCCTCCTCCTCCTCCTCCCCCTGCTCCCTCTCTGAGTCTCTTACCCCAGTAATAGACGAGGTGGAAGCACGAGCCCAGGTTATAGCACACCGTGTCCTGCTCTGCCTTCTCGGCGGCCTGCCCGTGTCCGGACCTGACCCGGTACCCCTTCTGGAAGAGCTCCCCCGTGGACTTCTTGCGCCGCCTCTGGTTCACCACCGCCGTGGTGGGGCGGCCCCCCGCGTCGGGGCGACTGTACACCATCATCTTAGCGGGGATCATGATTCTGAGCACTGGGATGTGAGATCTCCACCGCCGCCCTCCGGTAACAAGCGAGCCAACGTTCGGTCCTTCCAGTCAACAGTGAGATGACCAAGCGTCCCGAGGTTAGCCTGCTAATGGTTGTGCGTGTTTACTGGTTCACTGTTGAGCATCTCCCCCCCCCCCCTTTCCCTCCCCCACCCCCTCCCCTGGGTAGCTTACTCCGACATGAAGTACAAAAAAAAAAAAAGGGCGGGCATTGCTGTGGTTCGACGACAACATGACAAGGAGACCAAACGCGTATCAGGATGTTTGATTTGACCGGCGCGGCGCGAGTGGGAGGGGCCAACGACAACCACAACAAAACAACACCACAAAAAAACAAAAAGAGGAAATGAGTGACCAAATGAGATCCCATGGGGATCTCATTTGGCGGCGGACCCTGGGAGAGTCCTCGCCTGGCCACGCCCGGGTACACGAGGCAGGGGGCTTAGAGAAAACCCCATTTCCCATCAGGATATTAAAGTGTAAGCTCCTTTAGCCCTCATCCAGAGAAATCAAGAGGCCCCGGGCAGCTAGTGTACACATCAGATGGACGGATAGCCTGGTGTAATCTCACCATGGTGCCGTGGTCCAACACTGATGGTGACTAGCAAGCCGTTCATTGACTGGTGACACTGACAGGATCTGTAGTCTTGGAAGGTTTCATTTTTTTAACAGCACACGGGTCAAGTGACACACCAGTGTCTTCCGGATAAGCTTCTGAATCAGAGCCTTATGGATCAGAGCCTTCTGAATCAGAGCCTTCTGAATCAGAACCTTTTGTATCGTCGCTCTTCGTCCGATGATGCGAACGTGTGCAATTCACATGCCCTCGTGAATCATGTGAATGAAATCTTACTGCGTTGATGTAGACCTCGTTATAGTGCTATTGGGTGTGCCACATTGAATGGCCAAGCTTGAGAAAAACGCAATGCAGCAATGTGTCTCGTCTGATTGCTATGATTCCAGGGTCAAACTATCATAATGTGTATGTAACTGCATATAATGTAACTATTATATTCATGAATTGCAATTATACATCACGCACTCATCTTCACCGCAGTCACTCAATGTGATGTGTGTGTGGCCTGATTCATTTCTACAACAACCATTTAGGAGACGACCCACACAATCACTTCACTGAATTCCCACGAAGGGGAGATCTCTCCGGGCGAGTTGTGGCGGCCAGATTAATGGTGAAAGCCTCTTTCTGTGTTTACATTTCAGCGGCCTATGATTTAAAAGCTGCAGTGTGGCCCCTCTGCAGATGGCTAAGCTAGATGGGTATGAATGTGACGCTCTAAAGCACTCAATGTTCCCCTGGCAAAGCTTTCACTTCAAACTGCAGGAGATAAATGTGACTCCAAAATAAATAGCCAACAGCCCACCAACCAAGGAAAATGGACTTTATGCAGCCTCAACCAATGACACAGTACATCTGAACGGACTGTCAAAATCCGAATGTCCGAATATAGTTATGAAGTGATTGTTTGACAGGGTAATCAGAGGGCTATCTTTTAACATTTGTTGTATGCATGTACTTCACACACGTTTGGACATTTGCGTACATGGATGTCTGCTGATGCATGACAGTTATTCATGCATCAGCAGGAAAAAACATTTTTTTGTGCATGGGTTTTTGTGCATGAGAGAATTTCTTTGTTCAAGCCTGAACCCGGGCTTACAATTACAACCAGTTAGTGTGAAGTGTGAAGATAACAATGAATGTACGTACACACACACACACACACACACAATAACATTTGTATGCTAGGATGGAAGAAGAACTAATTAAATTAACAACTCCTCTGCTGTACTCTGGCCTGGCAGGTGTCAGCAGCAACCACTAGATGGCAGTGTCCATGCAAGCTTCATGTGGCTTTCAAGTTGTGGGCGGGTGACGTCATCGCAGCGTCTCTCAAACAACATGGTGCCACATCCACATTAATCTAGTACCACCTTAACAGGATAATGTTTATTTTTCCACAGTGTTCTTAAACCAATACTGAAAATATAACAATGTTGTATTTGATAGAAAGGCAGGTACATATAGCGTTGGGTGTGAACCGCATTCATCAAAAGAACAACTGCTAAATGTTGCTCTCAGGGCCAATAATGAGGTGAGGAATACAGAAATTAAATCCTCGCAGACGCATTCCTGGTGAGGGGATTCACACCTTTTGCAAACGAAAACGTTCTCTAGCACCAGAGAACCATGAACAAAGCCTGTGACCTTCTTTTAAACCCGGTCTGACTCATACGTTGACCTCCATAGATTGTCTGGTATGATCTATGCACTGGGTGAAGGACATTCGAACAATCACGAGCCACCTGACACTGACGGCCACATCACGCAGGAATTGCTCCCACGGAAATGTGCGTGACCAATTTAAATGATGGAGCCCTTGACCTCAACAATCACAGCAAAAGGCTCATCTCCCGGCGACCATGAGTGTGGGACGTTCAGGCTGTTGAAACTATCGAGAAAACAATAAAGCCTGATGCGTCGCCTCTTCGACGTCCACCTGTTATCCAATTTGTGCGCTCGCGCGGAACGGAAAGTTCCCACTGAGCGTCGGCCGCAATGACTTTCCCTGCCAAAGAAAGTCTCGCAACATTGGTAATAATACTCAGGGCGACAAAAGGGCACCCGTCCAAGCAGTTCCCCGTCCGTAAAGAGATTACGCCGTGACCCCGAAACGAAGACCTCAGCCATTCTCAGACAAGTGGTGAAAATTAATTATACACCGTGGAGTCGGACCGATTTGTCTTGGCTCGAGAGCCCAGTTTTCTCCTTCATTGAACACAAGGAGCTCTTGAAGGGGAACTCTCAAACCACTGGGTGGCACCAAAGGCTTGAGACCTCTCCAGTCTCTACTCAAAACCCTGCACGCAGACACACACGCACACACACAGGATGACACCTGAAGCCCTGGCCCGGCATACCCACACAGCCCTCCAGACAGTCCCCTCACCTAACCAACTTCTGTTCAGGTAGACGGACACAAAGACGGGAGGCACGGTGAAGAAGTCCACCACGGAATTGACCTCCAGCCAGAACCACAGCTTGTCATTGGCAGCGATGAACTGGGAACAATGGACAAAGAAGGCACGGTGATTACTCTCCACAGCCCATGTATGGCTCTCTGGTCACTTGTGGAACAGTGTGGCTGTACTCACGCGCAGGCCAAAGTAGAGCAGGAAGAACACGTTGAACGCCATGTCGATCTGCAGCGTGTAGTCCTCGTAGAAGTAGTGGCAGGACTCAATAGCACTGCAGAGTAGAAGAGAGAGACAAACATGTCAGGCCCAATAATAACATAGGGAGGGGGATGATGGGGAATAACTCTACCATACATATATATTATGACATTATTAAATGGCACACATATGCATTCTTCGTTTTCCTGAAGATGCAATCCAAATATTTACACAACATAGATTAATCTTTAAAGTGCAATAGTGAATCGTTTTCTCAAAAGGATGTTTCACCGTTAAGAAAGAGACATGCATTCATTGTCCGTACAAGCAATAACTTGAGTAGTATGCTTGGTTAACCCTTAAATAACTGCCAAACGTGTCTCAGGAATAAGCCTTATTCGCCCACGCAATACGGCTTGTTTCTAAGCGTGCCCTTTTCCATTTCCTTTCATCAATGTGGCTGCCTTTCCTACCTCTGTAGACACGATCAATGTTGTTTTTTTTAGTTGGCTATTAGAAGCTATCAGGCTAGATGGAAATGCAAAGCAAGAAGCAGTAGTTTAAGGGTTAAATACATGCAGGGTTCATATCGTTTCTCTATGTGATCAAGCAGCAATGGCGGATGCTAGCAATGTAGTGGAGTCTCACCCTCAAAAAACTTGTTATCTGGCAATAAGAATTCACATAAACAATAAAGAGAAATAAGTCACCACGTCAGGGCTCGGCAAATGGCAATACATTCATTGCATGGGTTAGTAAAGGGTACTTCCTGAATGGGGTGGAACCTGCTGTTTTGTGAAGATTCAAGCCATACGTCTGTAATCGGCAAACAATTGGGGGAAAATAAAACAAATAGAACCGACCATTCCCCCAATAGCGTGTATTATTGTTGGACTTTGCCATTGAACCATTTAATCGACAATTGGACATTGAATCCCGCCATGTTTACCATGAGGGCAGTGAAGGAGTTAACAATGGATTTCAGCAACTGTTAATCATGGATCATGCAATTGTTATGGCTTGGGTGTGTAGGCGAGGTTTGGTTTTTCCTTAGGGTAGGTTAGTGACTTGCGTATGTTAAGTGTGTTTCAGTTGGTTAAAGTTTTGTGTGTTTCACATAGGCAACATTGGTGCATCCTCCCTCTAACAAACTGTCTTTCTTGTTGTACCGCTATAGTGAATGGTGTGCACCGTCTATTGGTCCATAAAAGCTACTCAAAACACGTTTTAATACCACTCAGAATGAGGGCGGACACATTTTTTACGCAACGGTTTATTAACTACCTGGGATAAAGTATTTTTCATCAAGTGGGCTTTATGGGTTGATACTAAAATGCCACAGGGATTATATTGGGGTTGCTCGGATGTATGTGATGTCAAGGTTCTTCTCACACACACACAAACATACACACACCAAGACCGATGTTCAATCTGGTGCCCCTCTTACAATAGTCTAGCACTTCTCCCTGATTCTCTGCAAAGATGCCCGGGCCACAGTAATGGCTGTCGTATAGCAGGCAGACCAGGCCAGAGTAATGACCACAACGGGCCGAATCTGCTCTGCTGAATAATTGAGTTCCAGAGAGGGGCCTGGTCAGGAAGCGACAGCGGCTGTCATATATGTAACCCCCCCCAACACACACACACACACACACACACACACACACACACACACACACACACACACACACACACACACACACACACACACACACACACACACACACACACACACACACACACACACACACACACACACACTTCCCCCTCTCTTCCACTGGCTATAGGCCGATATAAGCCCCAGGCTGAACCTGAATAAAACACACTAGGATACTCATTGAATGTGGTGAGAAATTGAGATGGTCATCTGCTCAAGTCAAGATTGACATTGGCAGGATGACTCAAGAGAGAGACCCGCGGCAATACATAATAATGGTATCACGGTGAATCTTATGTCCCCATAGGGCAAGCCTCTTGTTCTACAGGGAGCGGGCGTATTGGCAATTATACAATGGGTGTCGGAATTATTCCAAGCCAGGTCGCAAGACACACCTGGGAGGGTGCAGCAAAGCCTTATTATGGGAGACGACAATTCGGGACAGCTGACAGGTGCACAGAGATCCTAAATTAGTGTCACAAAACGATGTGAAAAAAATCGTAAAAAGTCGAAAGAAAAGTATCTGTAGGCCTGAAGATAACGGACAAGATAGATGTGAAAACCCATCGCAGGGATATAATTGTAATGTAGGACATTCCGCATCGAAAGTTATAAAAAAGCAGACTATATGACACAATGGAGTAATGAACAGCGTGCCGGAGAAGCTATGCAACACTTTCCAGACTCTTTCTAGGTCGGGTGTCAACCGGAAGAGAAAAAGTTATCCATGCAGGAGGTTTTATCTGTGCTCCGGAAAATAAAAAATATTTTCTTTTTAGCACGGTGATGTAAGAATTTCCTGTTGACTTCCTGTCCGTGGCGGCGGCTAGGTGTACTGGTCCTCCCTGCTGGAGGGAAAACCCCCCAGGGCTAATTAGGGAGCCGGCGGCTTCTGTGGCAGTCAGCCGATGCTTGCAAGAGGGGGGCGCCCAGGGGAGTACGCTAACTTCCTGTACTTTGGCCCTCGGTAAGAGGCTGGCTGGGTGGACAGGGGCGTTAAAGATAGGATCTCAAAGATCTAAAAGTTAGACTTTAATATAAAAACTAGAACAAAGACAGACCCATCCCCTCTTAACACCACCACCACGTGACTCAGCCATTCTGGATAAAACGTTGAAACATTATTCATGGCACGGCATATGCGTCGCCAACAAGGGCATCGCTAATGCGTACGGAGGGCGAGGCGAGGGGTCAAAGGTCACTCTTCATCCGCCGAGAAGGGCTATTGGACACTGCGGGCCGGGCCGAGGGGAAGGGAAGACACAGATGGTGTCGCCGATGGGCCGTAACTCTACCTTCTGGTTTTTCCACATAATTACATGAGACCACGCTCACCATGCGAAGCCTGTGCAGAGCCACACAAAGCCCCCCGCCTCATATGCAGTCTAATGAAATTACATCAACCCACGCGGCCCACCAAGAGTACAACGGGCAGAAAGTAAGCCCTGTCCGTTAGAAAGAAAAAACGATTCCCCCCCCAACATTCTTTTATATCGACTTCCTTTGCTGAGGCCCTGATGAAAGCGTGTGTTTGTGGTGGCTGCTGCTCTTCTGCTGACTAATGGAATGTCCAGACGAACGGTAAACAGAATTGGTAAACTGTAGCGCTGGGAGCTCACAAAGCCGGGAGGCTCTGTTCCCGGAGACTGATGAGCGATGGCGATTGTTCTGGAACGTCGCTCCCGTTCCTGTTTCCTGTCTCCAAGCCCTGCAGATTAGTGCAGCTCCATCTGAACACGATAAGTGTGGTTTTACCACCTTGAGGTAGCCCGAGGAAACCCATAGGGGGAGTGGTCTCCAATTAGAATCATGCAGCACACACATTTATGAATCGTTTTATGCGTACAAAGGCGATGAGTTTGTGGTTTATCTTGGGTGGAAGGGTGACTATGGGCTACTGTCCTGTTCTGTGACACTGGAGCGATAGGGATAGCTTAGAATCCCAGGTGTCAAAGTTCAAAGCTTGCGTTATGCTTGGAAAGACACCTGTGTGGTCGAAATACATTTCATCCTGTTTCAATTACGCACTCTGCTGTGCAGCGGCAAGGCACAAGGTGGGCTGTGACGTGGTTTGCAGCTCAGATAGAGAGAGTTATCCTTATACAAGATATGAGATTATAATTCACACAACAAAACAAAATATGAAATACTTACTCAGAGGAATCGATGAAGTATATTACAAGGGCACCGATGCTGAGGGCAAAGACGAGCACCACCTGAAATATAATAAAAACAATGAAAGAAATGGATGAATGAAAAGACAGAAATACACAGAGGTACTGCTGCAGGATTTCCGGCAGTTAAAAAACGGTTAAAGTTGATGGCTTTCTGCCTTTGGCTTTCGTTGTGTTGGACGACATGTCATGTTGACCAGGGCCACACACATATCTGTTTTTGTTTACCATGACCTTTGACATTTAAAGGCTCAGGAGAAAGGAATGCAGCAGTTGTTAATGTCCAGAAGTCATTTGTTTTTTGGAAGAGGCTGACTAACTAAAACCACAGCGATTCCTTTGTTTGCCACTCACCGTCTCAAAGAAGACCTGTTCAAGAGGTTCACAAAGCTGGAGTTTCATTCACACACCATGTCCCACTCCTACGCTACCTTTACCATACTGCTCGTCATGCATTGAATTATTGTGTTTGACTTTAAATGCATTCATGTATTCATTGACACACACAAACATTCATGAATGTAGACTTCAATTCATACGTCAGTCTTTGATTCTCTCTCTCTCACGCACAACCAAACACCCAAGCACGGCCAGAGGCCCTGACCCACAAACAAACACACACACACAGATAAACACAAGTCCATTAACTAAACAAGCTCCTCCGCTGTAGTGCACCTCATGAACTGTCAATTGTAAATATATTGTAGTGTTTTTATAACAGGCATAAACACACACAAATACAAACACACACAAAGGAGAGCGGCATTACCATACCGTTGGCGATGCTATGCAGCTTGAAAAATTGTCAGTGTGTGTGTGTGTGTGTGTGTGTGTGTGTGTGTGTGTGTGTGTGTGTGTGTGTGTGCTTGTATACATGTGTGTGTGTGTGTCTGTGTGTGTGTGCAAACGTGTGTGAGGGAAAATGTGCATGCAGTGTTCCCCTCAGCACTGTATGGTTAAGGCGGCCACTTTAACAACAATAGGGCCCCGCCTTGACTAACAATGTATAAAAAAAAAAAATATATATATATATATTTTTAATGAATATCTTTTAAATATTATGAATTAACAAAGTAGAAAACTCTCGTAGGGAAAGAAAACATACTTCCATAAGGTATAAAAAAAATGAATCGGTAATACTGTTCCCCCCCCCCCCCCGCTCCTTGACCACCTTGACTAAGACATTTTCTGGGGGAAACACTGGCATGTATACATTGGTGTGTATGAGTGTGCGTGCGTGTGTGTATGAGTGTGTGTGCGGCTCCCATTTTGTCCGTTCCTGAGAGGGCCATCCCCCGCCACTCCAAGAACCCACCGCGACGCCACAGAAGCAAAGGCTCCAGACATGCTAGCATTGCCAGGCGGACGCACTCTTCCTGTGACATCCGCAAACCATGACAAACACACACGGAGCACTGAGAGTGAATCAATATAACGGTCCTTGTCTGTGTGGCCATGTTTCCCCCTGTGGCGGACACAGGGGGAAACATGGCCGCAGGAAAGAAGAAACAGTCAATGTCCATGATGGAACTGGGAACCAGAGCGTCTACTCCTGTACCATGTGACTGAGCAGCCTTTGCAGCTGACGCTAGCAGAGGCAATAAGGCTACACAATAATAACAATAACAACAATAATAAAGCAACCCAATAATACAACCATTAAGATAACCGTGTTTGAAGCGGGTGTACTGAGAGAGATTTTGTGAACAAAACTTAATTTTAATATAAACAGAACAGAGCATCATCATATAAATAAAATGGATTTTTTTAAGAGGTAACAAGCATTCCACTGTTGTTGCATGTGTCATGCATATGACTCATTCACCTGGAAACAGACTCTTAAACTTGAATAAACTGTTATTTTAACCAGCTCTACAAATACTTCATTCCAAAGGTTAGACTTTCAGATCAAATTGACCCATGTTATTACTTTAATCAACACTCAAGGACACGCATTACATCAGAGGATGAGAATGTGGCCTAAGCAACCCGCATTCTAAAAGTCATTATGATATTATAAATGGAGGGAGGACGGCAGGGGAGGGAGGGGGAGGAGGGGTTGAGGATTGCGGAGTTAATCCGCAGAGACAAAAGCCGTCTCCACGCAGAGAACGCGTTTAACATAATGCACTTCAGAAGTTGTCTGTGACCTCTCGTGCCGTAGCCGACTAAGAAGCCTCACAATGGGTCCCCACGCGCACGGAGGCCAAAAGGGCGTAAATAATGGATAGGCTCAAGGCCTGGTCATTTCCATGATGTGAAATTGCATTGTCACTGCACAATTGACGTCTCCGTAATGAGAAAACACCTCCATGCATTTTTTATCTCTCTCCCCACCCCCCCTTCCCCTCCCCCTAGTCCCCTCCCGCATCTTTAATAGGACAGGAGGTGTCTTTATGACTTTAGCCATGGGGGGGGGGGGGGGGGGGGCTGGACGAAGAAGAAGACAAAAAGGTAATTGCAACATGATGAAGGCTGCTCGTCGCCAGGGCTAAATGAAATCTCCCTCGTTAGATCAAACACTGCCTGCAAGGCTAACAAAGGGGGGCTGCTGGGGTAAACCATCACCCTTGTTCTGACAGGGAGGTTGTGCCAATGATGTTCCAGCCTTTATCTCGGGCCAGGGCAGAAATACAACGAAAAGGCAGACACCGTCCCATCTGTATCTCGATCCGTCGGTAGGGAGGCTACTATCCACAAGGGGGCACGTTGCGCTGGGGTTTAGCCCGTGGATGTAAGCCCTCCACCCCCGTGTTTGTCTGGTAGCCTAAGCTGTGTTTCAATGCTATGCACTGGGAGCTCCCTGGCAGCTACAGATAACTGCTACCATCAACACATCTGGGCTGATTCCAAAAGATAGAATTAATAGTAAAACTGCTGTAATAATTCTCCTCTTTTGCCCCACCATGGGGAAGTTTTGCTACGATTGTTACAATCAAAAGTTTGCACAACACAATTGACCCGATAAATTGGTTAACATTGAATCCTTCAGTTGTTGTTGTTTTCGTTCACTGTTAGGCAACCGTTTATAGCTGTGCTAACATAATTGCACAAGGATTTTCTTATCATCAATTAGCCTTTTAATTAGGCTAACTAAATAATGTACCATTAGAACACAGGATTGATGGTTGCTGGAAACAGGCCTCTGTACACCTTATTATTTACCACATTAACTTAAGACTGTATTTCAGATTGATTAAATGTTATCTTCATTGAAAAAAAACAATGTTTTTCTTTCAAAACTAAGGACATTTCCAAGTGACCCCAAACCTTTTAGCGCTAGTCTACATCTTAATCAGCCCAATATTATTACTAGAATTGCTGTTGCTCCCAAGCAAGACATTGTCGTACTTCTAGCAGCGATGCCCCCCGTTACCAGCAGCCCAATTCCCCTACCCACCACCCACCAGCCCCCCCCCCCCCTTCCATCGCACACTTCCACAAAAAAAAAAATCACACCTTTCAGGGGCCAGAATACTTAGCGCCCTGAGCAGCGCTTTACTCTGGAAGCGAAGCGGAGTCCCTCGACCCCATATTCACCGCCGATACGAGCTCCTCGGTGGAAGACGCCGCACCCCGTGTCACACGGTTTTACTACACGGTCGACACAGCCCACATCATGTCACGGTAACTAATGTGTGCTATTACGCCTAATGTGCCCAATTTCTCCACAGACAGAAACGACTGTTTGAGGCCAGTTCCTCCTCCCCCCCCTCCCCGCGGCAGCTCACTTGGCGAGGGATCCGATGTGGTAAACGTCGGTCTCAACGAGGACGCCGCTCCACAGCGCTGGGCCATTCAGCGCTTGGAGCACCCTCCAGGCCTCCACTTAGAGGCTGACTCACCGACGGGAAAGGCATTGTGAGATACAAGCGAGTCGAGTGAGAGAGAGGACTCCTTGACTTGGTTCGGCTGAGAAACTCGCACGGACTGACTCTGGGAAAAGAGGGGGTGGCGCTCAGATAGGGCTGCTGCTCGATTATGGAAAAAGATCATATTCACGATTATTTTGGTCGATATTGAAATCCAGGTTATTAAAATTATTATTTTTGAGTTTGAAAACATGATGCATTTATTAAGCATTCCTCTCCAAAGGAAAACTCTGTAACTGAGAACTTCCCCTTAAAAAAAAATACACTAAATGTTCAAATAGATAATGTTCAAATAGGTATCCAGCTGTTCTGAAATTTCTAGAAACATTCAATGAATACAAATACTATCAAGTTGAAACTAAACAAAATCAATTCAACCCGATTATATTAGTTTTACGTAAAAATCAAGCGATCAAAATTCGATTAATCGCACAGCCCTACTCTGACAGCATCGCCTGTCAGGTCAGATGGGATGTGTCATTTAAATGGTGGTCTAGGTGAGGTTTGAGAGCAGGAAAGAGAGAGGGAGCAGAAATGGGGTGGAAAGGAGAATTAGGCAGCCAAAATAATGTCCCCTCCCTCTCCGTGTTTCTCAGCCATTGAGAAGCGATGCATTATACGCACCTGTGATTGACAGTCAAGATGCTATCCCCGAACCAATCAGGGAAGAGATGCCAGAAATGAGCTGGGATAAGCCAGGAGAGAAGTATAAAAATCTAAATTGGCTCTTATAGGGGCAGGCGCAGTCTACTCGATATTCACTCAGCGCATACTCAGTAAAAGCTGACCGAGGGCTTTGGCATTTCTTTGAAATTACACTCAAATAATGGCTCATAAATCATACCTACCTCACCCCTCATATATATATTCTACCAAAAAAGAAAACTGCCCTTTTCTGTATTATCAATTGGCCTCTTTTGGGCCACAGATGACGACTTTGGCTAGTCCTGGCAGATGTGTCCCCTGAGCCACGCCGCTCAGCCACCACAATAGTAAAAAACAGATCACTTCCAACGCTCCATCTATAACCGAACCGGCTGAAGCCAGGGGTCAGCATGTTCCGAAATTTCTTAAAGCCTGTAGTTACCGGGGTGGGCGGGAGGGGGAGAGGGGGGAGGGCGGGAGGGTAGGGGATCAGAGAGGCCATTGGGGGAAAGCCAGAGATTTGTGCATCGGCTCCATTCACTGCATCTTTGTTCACAGGAAAAGCTGCTGCCCTGGATCTGAATCTGCCACCGGCTCCACCGATGGAGAGGTTCCACTAGGACAGGTCACATCCAACAACGGGGGGGGGGGGAGAGGACCCCAGCCGGGGAGACTTTCTTGCCCTAACTTTGGGTTGCTGGAAAAAGCTCATTAAACGTCTAAAAACCTGCGCGTCGATGCACCTCCGGGGTGACTGATGAGCAGCAGAGCCCGGGTGCCGGTGGACCAGAGGTCTGCTCCGGCTAAAATAAGCACAGCCGGAAGGCCGCCCGTGGGAAATACAGGGCCGACCCATCTGTCCCCCTGTCCTGACGAGGAAATGCCACGCTGGATGTCATCTGCCACTCTGGACAAAATGTCACTCGTTAGGGGGGGAAGGGGTGCATACTAATGTCACTCATTGACATTCTTCGGCTGAACACTCCGGGCTGTCTGCCTCGACATGGATTACAATCGACTGGAGCCCTGTCTTTTAAAATGATAAAGTGACGTTATTGAGATGTGGTTCACTTAGGGGTATTGGCGTCTCATTTACATTGTATTGGAGTGGATTGGTTGTGATCACCGCTGCATAATTACAAATGCTGCCAAAAAATAATAATACAGGAGGCTTATTATTGTAAGGTGGAAGATCCAATATTTAAAATAGTAGGATCAGGATGGTTAAATACTCAATACATGGAAGTGCTCAATGATTACAAAGGTTTCTTCGAGTAGCCGTCCGAGAGAAGGCCTCCTTGCGTCCGATCCGTTTAAGGGCGGAGCGACGGGCAGGGATTTATGTGGGTGGGGCTAAATTGATGAACACCTCCTTGGTTGGCGCTGCAAATCTATCGACTTAGAGGACGGGAGGAGCAGAAAAGGCTGCTGGGGCGGCTAGGCGGCGTTCAGGCTGTAATCGGCTGGAGGAGTCGGCGACCACGGATTGATCCGCATGTTTACAACTACACCCATAAAGGCCTCCGTCCAACAGGAACCGTAACGGTGGAGGAGGGAGGCAGGGGGGGGGACTTTTACAACACACATTAACGAGAGAGTCCGTGGCAATTAGGGCCGACAGCAGGGGATGTTACCGGACAGCACACACGTGCACGTAACACACACACACACAGAAAAGTAAACACCAAGAGTGTATGTATAAAGATGTATATTGTATAAATATAAATATATATATCTATGCAGTATATAGCAACTCTTGCCCACGTCAAAGAGGAGGTGTTGGAGACATTACTGACGCACATAATTAGGAACAAGGATATGACGAGAACCATGCAGTAAAGAAGGAGAAGGCCAGGGTTATTCTATTTTCATAAGTGACAATGTTTCTTTCTCCTGTTTACAAGCCAAGTCTAGTGAATAGACACCTACATCCTGTAACTGACTATTTGCATTGGTGTCCAAGCCCATACTTAAGATGAGAATGAATAGATATGACCCCAAGGGTAAACAATATATATTGCTTATCGCCCGAAAGTCAATATTTCTGAGCATAATTATGTTTGCCTGGCGACCCTTATCACTTCATCTCATCATTTTTATCTTCGGTCTAAGTTGACTAGAAGAGAAATACATTTAATTCACTGAGGCCTGGTGTCAAAAAAATCTCCCTTCAGATGAATAATGTAAAGTCTAATAGCAGAGAACCTCAAATCATTGGGAAAGGTTGGTTACCCTTTCTTTTGCATTATATGTTTTGCCAAGCTCGTAATTAACAGCAAACACAAACTCGGCCAGCCCTAGTAAACAATAAAAGTGTCTGTAGGCATAAAGGTTTCACTAATTTCAATCCCCTTCAGAAAGCTTTATTCAATCACGCAAATGAGTTACTCCTCAGTAGAATATCTCCGTAACCAAACAGGGAACAAGGCTTGACTCCGCCCCTTTCCGTTTCTTGTTTCCAGCTGCAGAAGTTCTGCTGTATCATAGTATCAAAGTATGACTGGCCTCCCTGTCTCTCAGTTTTTAATCCTAGAACTGTGATAGTTTACAGACTAAATTGTTGATTACAATCAGATTACAAGCATTTTGTAGTGTTCGTCTCTCTGATGCCCTACTAGAGTTAGACACAACAACAGGCAATCTGGTATGAGCTGGGGTGATCCTGATCTAATCTTCTCGGAAAACCGCTCCTTTCCCTCATCCAGATTTACCGCGTAGGGCAGACACCAGGGCGTGATGTCTTAAAGTACAGCTGCATCGCTGGGAGAGGCCTAAGCTGGTGTTCACCGTCTGCGTTGACCGCGTGTGTGTGTGTTAACTGTGTGCGTGCATGCGTGCTTGCGTGTGCACCATGTGTGTATTCACCGTGTGCGTACGTGCATGTGTCATTTGCGGAGAAAGGAAAAAATACAAAATGAATGCTAATAAGGGGACCTGGCTTGTACTCTTGTGGACCTGGCATCCTGCTTAAGTGAGAGAGAGTGAGAGAAAGAGAGAGACAGAGACGGACAGAGACAGAGACAGAGACAGAGACGGAGACGGAGAGGCAGAGGCAGAGCAATATCTATCCACAGGTGATCGGTCTGTCTCTCTGTCTATGTTTCTGTGTCTCCATAGGAAAATGTATACGCTTTTGAAGTTGTTTTTTCTGATCCTTGTCAGCGGTAATCACAAGCTTTCCAAAACATATTAGATTGTGTTTCCCAAAGTGTATTAGTCATTCTAACAGAGCTGCTTCGATTGTTGCTTTAACCCTCCTGAAGTTCAGTTTAGCCATCAGCAAGTTAATAACCATAGTTTATGGCTAGCGTATGGTTCCATTGCCATATATGGGGAGTAGCCAACGTTAAAGGTCTACGACAACATAGACTAAGAGCCAAGTGAGCTATCATATCTAGAGTCTAAGCGTTCCGCATCAGTAATGCTTTTGACATCTGCCGTGCAGTGTAATAGCACACGTACATGGAGACGGAAGAGAACGCAAGTAAGAGAGAGTCCGCTCATCATTTAGACTACATAACAAATTACATTACAGCTTAGTTATCCATGGTGATGGGAAATGACTCTGTTTGACGCGCCATTCATAATCACTCTTCAATCAATCTACTTGAAAATAGAACCATCTTCCTACTAGCCTGCCTGCCTGCCTGTCTGTCTGTCTCTCTGTCTGTGTGACAATTGTCAATGTGCCATGTCATGTCAGAATGGTACTATCACACTAAGCCAGACAATGGCTGCATGACATCAATGACCAATGTCAGAGTCTTCATCTTAACCTACAGTATCTCAAGTAGATTGACAGGACAGAAGAGTTAGCTAGCACATTAGCACAAGGGACCTGTAATACTGGTGCGGTTTGACAAATCAGGTGAACAACGCTAACAAGCAATCAGGGAATACACAAAGTTTCCAAGTTTGTAGTTTCTTGAATTTGTAGTATTTCTAATGGCCTAGTAAAGAGTCACTATGTTAATATATGGTGGGAGCTAGATATCGCTAAGAGTCGGCACTACTCGCCTGCTGTTAAAAGTTCACTGGTCAGTGTTCCAGGATATGTCAGCAGAGAATGAACCAACAACAAAGCACAGCACCCCTGGTGAAAATTTAATTTAATTTCACCATGGCCAAAAACCAAGACCATCCATCAAGGGCCATTATATCAGCTCTGAGAACAGTTGGCCTGTACATCTCTCAGTGTGATCAATGTGTTCTTAGAATAGCCACTGCTAAGCAGGGCTTCATCCATGGGGTTTTCCCTTTCATGCCTGTAAAGTCAACACACACGTACACACACGTGGGTTAAAACCGCTGGAGGGGGCGCAGGATTTCGCATTTATCTCCTCGATGTAAGTGTATTAGTTCTTTGTTAGTTTCTGTGCCTTTCCTGAGAGGCTTCATGCTGCCTCCTTCAAGTGACTGGGGCCCGAGTGGTTGCATGAGGAAACACAAACGACAGAAATGCAGTATATTTACCAGCATAGATGCAGGTCAGCTCATATTCAGGGGATCTCGTATTATTATTTTTTCGAGTCTATTTATAATATATTCATAATCACTGTATCATACTTGCATGTATCAAAGGTTGCTTGCTCCAGCGAACCCAACTCCCTTTTTAATTGTTTTCATTAGTTTGTCATTTTTGTTTTTGTTTCACAGTAATTAAGAAACGGCCCCGGGGAATGGGTCCTGGTGGCTCGTTAAAAGCATTCAACCCCCCTCACCCCCACCTGAACTCTCCATCCTCCCTTTCCTCCCCCCCCTGTCCCCCCCTAAGGAGAACCGCAACAAAAGCCTCTCTGCTATCAGTGTGCTCGCTGGGGGGTTCGTCAGAGAGCGGGTGGAGGAACGGCCGGGGCTGGGGAGGTTCGGGGTGACGTCACGGGGAGAGAACACCGACGCACCACCACCGCCGCCACAGAGACGCTCCGGAGCCCAGAGTGGAAAACTGGAAGGGCGGTGGAGGGTGTTTTGTTTTATAGCCGTCGCTCCACAGGCAGTGGCCGGCCGTGTATCCTCTACAACGTCTTTTGACACAATTTTCTTTGGCATTGCAAAAGCTTCGTTCCATCTCATTTTGGTCAGCAGGTTGCAATTCGTACGGACTTCCTGAATGGTAACCTAAGCATGTCACCACCGATGATTGTATTCAAGTGTGTGGACGAGAAAAAAATGGAAGGGTTTTTTGTGAGGTGTGGTCGATTTATTGAAGGATAAGGTTCTCCTGGGATGAACCACCTAGCTCGCACTTCCGGCCAAGGAACGCAAACATATTGTGTAACATGATTTCATGTCTCCACTGCTCTGTTTATCCCCCTATTGGATTGATAGTGTGCGCAATAAAAAAAATGCGGATGAACCAAACGTACACTCAATGAACAAACTTGGGATACTAAATAAATAGCAATAATGTGGTACATCCTTTCCAACATTGGATGTACTGCGTGTAGAGGCCATCATATTGAAAGCTAGGGGAGTTTTCACAACCAACAAGGTCGAAAACAGCGCCTTGACTCACATGAACCTAAATCAATCTCTTAACTCAGTGGTTAGCGGTTATGAAACCAGCTGACTAGGAACACAATGGGCAGTAATTAATGCCTGCTCCAACCCGGACGCTGTGGATCTTATATTGTGTTTGTGTAATGCGGCTTTGAGAGGGCTCCATTAATACATAACTAAAGACCTGGTGCAACTGAGGCCGTGAAGCAATATAAACAAAACAGATGGGACTATTCCTGCACCGTTACGTATGACGGTTCGCATGAGACGTGGCTTTGGTAGAATTTATATGAAAGATCCCATTAGTGGAAAATAGAATAGACACAGAGAACAGACAGGGTTACACTGGGCTAGCAAGAACTGATGACGGCAGCTTCATTTTAGAGGCGCATTCAAAATACAGTTATGAAATGTTCTGAAACAGAGCTCTTTGCACGGGTTGCCTATCAGAGGGCCTGCTGGTTCTTAGTACGGGGTTTTCCTGATACAACGGTTTGTAACTCTTCCTCAGTGACCCACATTGTAAGAGGAACAGAACAAGCGTCTTGCAATGTGGGCAGAAACAAGCAAACATTGCACCCTCTGTTGCCGCACCTGTAGGTGATGCTTGCTTCGATAGCACAACACGAGTGTCAGTGAGTTGACAGATACCAAAAATGGGTTATTCAAATAATTGGTAGTGGATAAACTACCACATTTCCGGGTGGTTTCACAGGCTCCATTTCAAGGGCTTAAAGGACTTACTCAATTATTGGCAAATCAGTGACTGGATCTGCATTTTTTGTAGTCCTTCCTAATTGCTTCACAAAAACATTCACCTCCCTTCCATACATCTACGCCCTCTAATGCAGGCTTTAGAGCAATGATCACATGCATAGGTATGATTCAGACCGAATTAAAAAGAACAATGTCAATAAAATGAAAAAGTGATATCCATGTCTGAGTGGAACGTAGATTTTGCACGGCGGGTTTAGCGTTCTCTCAACTCAACACTTTACCGAGATTAGCTTGAGACCAAGGAGGGTTACGCGAATGGATGAGGTTAGGACTAGACAGTATCACACCGACAGTGTCTAAGGGCTTTACAGGCCCACACTTCCAAGGGTACCATGAGAAAAAGGCCCTAGCTGCCGCTCCCTAAGTGAATCCATAAGGATTCTGTCTGAGGTTGATAGTGGGAACTTATTTGAAGGATGTGTGTTTCTTCTTTATAAGGTGTCTGCTTTGCACCCTCTTTTCATCCGCCTTTCTGAATATGAGAAAGTACAAACCAGCTCTTCAGGAAGCTGTCTTGCAATGCATAGGGATACTATAGGAACCGTAGGTCAAAACACTTGGGACGATTAACCCTTCCTTTGAATCACGCTGTGCCCCCCCCCCCCCCCCCCCCCCCCCCCAAGGGTTGTGTTTCACAAAGTGTAGGTTGCACTGTAACTACCGGCTGTGAGACACCCGATGCGTTGTTTGCTTGACTTGGGGTGACGCTACATTTTGAGTGATCTGATATCAGGAGGGGAGGGGGCGGGGCGGAGTTTACGCAAGTTCCTGAGGTGAGCGACACCAGGACCCGGGCATTCAAGGTAACCTCAAACTGTGTCTTATTGTGACCCTGCACACGCTGTACTTCACCGGGGAGGGGGGTGGATTTCTGGTCTATATTTCAGAATGGGAAAGGGTTTGTTGACGTCGTCCTAGATGGACACAGACAGCTAGAAATCCACTCGCTGTGCCGCACACCCGCTGTATAGAAATACTCAAATCCAATATTGGCTAAGCCTTGATTTAAGCCACTATGGAAGGCTTCCAACTACTCTCGCAGTCAAGTATAAAGAGCTTAGGCTGGCGGGTGGGGGCGGAATGGGCCGGTGGGGTAGGAGGGGTGGGTGGATGGGGGACGGGAACGGGATTGGGATTCACATGCGGTCTTCCCCCAGCACAGCATGCAGCTCTTAGGGCTGAACCATGATGTAGCCGTCCAAAAACACCAGTGGGTCGGTAGAGACAAAATGTAATTCATTTACCAGTAGCATCAAGCATTTCCCACGCACCACTAGGTATAAACCTCGAAAAATCCATCACAATAAGTCCATCCCTCCCGCTGCTATTGTTCCTGTTGTTAAAAAGATGAAATCTCTGCACAGGGGGGACATTTTTTCCTGCGATAGGCGAAGCATCGTTTTCAATGGAAATCATGGGATGACTCACTGGTCTGGCCTCTCTTTACAGAACGATTCACCCCCCTAGCAGGAGAAGGGGTCCTGTGTGGCCGACAACACAACAATAGGCATGGAAACTCCAATCACGTGGGACAAATGTAAATCGTGTGCCACTGCTGGCTCTCGGGGAACCTTCTCCCTGGCAAAGCAACGGATGAGAAAGGATTGTTCTCTGATGGTGGAGGCTCATGCCTTGGGAGAACTCAGCATGATGACAGGTGTTCAGAGAGGGAGCCAGAGTTTTCCCGGATAAAAATAAAGGAAACATGCGAAGGGAATTCACACACTCGAGGAAGGCCTCATGACGATGCGGGGGGGAAGGGAGCCCAGATAAATATCGTATTCAAACAAGCCTACACGTTATACAGTGAGATGTCGATAGGGCGTTAAAGAACCGTGCAAATGACAATTAAAAAAAGGGTAGCGGCGGTGGTCCTGGGACATTGCTACATCCATTATCCTATCGGTGTTCATTTTGTGTAAGTGGCTAACGGGATTAATTACATCCAGGTTGCCAAGGGCGGAATGGGTGCACCACACCTCGCCTGATGTAGAGCCCTCCCATCGTCACCGTGCGCCAGATGCTAAATCAAAAGTTCCCTCATTGACGCCTCAGCTACGTCTGTGAGTGGGCCGTTACCCTGGTGGTTTAAAGATGCATTGAAAGGTCTGTAGTGCTTGAAGGTGTTCCAAAATGCTCATTGGAAAAGTATGGAGCCAAATGGCCTTTTGTTTGCTTTATGGACTTGGCTCGAAAAAAGGGAGCAATATACCGGCTTTTTATCATGTTATCATGTTGTTATCATTTTTATCATCACCTTTTATCATGCGTACAAACACAGACTAGGGGAGTAACGATACATGTATTCGTATTGAACCGAATCGGTACGGACGTCAGGGTTCGGTGCATGGATTTACACAGAGAATACACAAAACACATAAAACTGGCGTGCAATTAATTAATGTAATGCGGAACTAATGTTAGATACGCGAGTTCTTCAGGGACAACTAATGCCGCGTTTCAACCGGAGGGTGCCGGTCGGCTCAGTACGCTAAGGTGCGGCACGGATTCATGGACCTAATAAAGAAACACGGGTCGCGTTTCCACCGCCAAAAGTGGGTGTGACCCAGTCTGAGCCGTATTGAGCCATACTTGTCTCACTGTACTCCTCCGTTGGGGTACTGAGTCGCCTTAAAGGGTGCCGGCAAGTTTGAGCTACACACACCGTCCGTTGATTGGTCGACAGAATCGCACTTCCGTGAGACAGGGGGATAATAACAAACAAACGCATTATCCGCGAGGTATTTATTGGAGAAAATGATGCACAAAAGTTTCCCGTCCTTCTTGGTCGTCCTACATTGGTGATCTTCGTTCATTGTGCGTGTTCATCTTTTTCCTTGGATTTATTAGCAGGCTACACTGTGTCGGGCTGCTATGAGGTCACAATGCTAACGTAGCTGCCGCGGCTATCGCCATCCCCTTTAACCCCCCCCCCCCCCTAACAATCCTATCATTACACATTTCTTTAAAAAAATATAACGGCCAGATTTTTCCTGCTTCTTCCTGCTTGCTTTGCAAAATGGATCCAGTAGACGCTGTAGTGTATTTGCAAAACCGCAATATTATTGGCCAATGGATCCGGCGCTGCCTGAAAGTTGAACACATCTCAAATTCCATCCGTCCGTCGACGGACTGAGGTACAGTGAACCAAGCTTGACACCTCGTGCCCACTGCACCGTCACTCAAAGGACTCAGAAGGCGTGGCTGACGGATGGGGGAGCTTTCCAGGGTCGTCAGAGCCCGAGTAGTGTCAGTCTTTAAATTTGCATACGTGATCTGATTGGATGACGGATCCGTCGCTGCCGAAAAAGTTGAACATTTCAACTTTTTGACAGAGCCTTCAGCCCACGGATCCACAATGCCGTTCCCATTCAAAGTCAATGGGGATCAGTCAACGGACGGAGGCAGTGGGCACGAGGCGTAACTGAGCTGCGCTGAACCGCACCTTCACTACTCCACCAAGCCACACCGAACCGATCCACACCCTCCGGTGGAAATGTGCTAATTCTGTGTACTTTGCACTTTCATAAATAAGACATGTTGCATTTTCAGTTTTATAACTGATTGTCTTATTTTGTTCACAAGTTATGGAAGGAGTCTGTAGATGATGTGGGCTACTTATTTTTTACTTTTTACATCTTAGATTACACAGTTCAGTTTGTTGCAGCTAGCTCAGGGGAGAGACTATATGACAGTAGCTGGTACAACCTGAGTCATGCACAATAAAAAATAATTCCCTTCTGCATTTTTGTTTTTTCTTTTCCCTTTATTTTACAGAACTCGTATCGAACCGTGATGTCTGACCCGATGTATGAACTGAACCGTGACTTCAGTGTACCGTTACACCCCTGACACAGACGTTAGGGCAGGGCCAGGTTAGGTTTTTTATTAATGTTCCTGGTTTAGTTTAAGCCCGGTTCAAGTGACCTGTGACAAACCCTGGATGGAGAAACCAAAGAAGGTACGCTTCAAAACACATCTAATGCTTTGGCAGTAGAAATATGCGGCTACGGAATAGCCACTACCATACCTCTGGTAATGCAGCTTAGATACACCTTGAGTGTTTCTGATATGACACCCTGCTGCCAACCTGCAACAAACGGTGTGTTTTATTTCAGAAGGCATCGAGGAATGCCATTGTAAGCATATTCAGAATAGTCTCTGCATGTCAACACCACGGAGATGTGCTAACTACGCTCCCCGGATGGTATGCGTTGAGAATGTAGCAAGCCAACTAGTTCCAAATGAATGCTCTGTGTTTGTTGTTGTGTGTGTGCTTGCATGTGTGTGCTTGCATGTGTGTATGTGTGTGCTTGTGTGAGTGCACGTCCACATTGATGTGTGTGTGTGTGTGTGCGTACTTTTGTGAGTGCACGTCCGCATTGATATGTGTGTTTGCGTGCGTGAGTGGGTGTATTATAGCACTCTTTAAATATACTACCCCCGTCCCAAAAATCCATTCTGCAAATACTGTTGGCCTCCAGGATTCGGATGCTGTGTACATTAAGTGTTAGGATGCAAATGATGAACAGATGGCGTCTGACGTTGTCAACTGATCAAAGTTGATCCACAGGCACAACACATTCTCCACATACTGCCCGAGTGCGTGTCTTCATTCAGCAGGCGTGGGTTTTCAGACAGGGAGGTGACGGCTATAAACAGCCGTTTACCTGCAGCCGTTTTAAAAATAACCTGGCGGGCGAACGCACCTCTGAGTGAACCAATCAGCGCTAATGGAGCCTGTCTTTGAGGCCAGGCAACAAAGGGGGACTGAAGTCAGACGTGGCTCTGACAAAACAGACGAGGCAGCTGCCGTCGCCCCCCGAAATAGCGTCGAGTGCCTGGTGGCTCCGTGGTGAGACTGGAGTGACTGGCGGCGGCGGCGGCTGATTGGCTGGACGGCAGCCAGCGCCAGAGGTGAAAGTCATGCATACCCTACCGACCCCCTGCTGGCAAGGGAGGCCACAGGTGGCATAAAAAAAAAAACATCCCCCCCGACCCCCCCCCGCCCCTAACTCTTTTGTCTCTGCCAAAACGGCAAGGGGTTGTTTGGTGCCATTTGTATGTATCCATTACATATGCTATCGCCGTTGCGGCAAAAACCGAAGCCAGGAGTCAAGCGGTGTGTATCTGCATGGGCTGGCTAGGAGGAGGGATTCACAACAGGGTGGATTTATGAGTGGACTAGGGGAGAGGCAAAGGAATGTAGATTGTTTTTTCTCTCATTCTTTTTCTTTCTTCAAACTGCTGACTCTTTCATAACGATCCAGATCCCTTTGGAAAGTATAGACGGCGATAAATCTGCACTCAGCAGCCGGCCGGTGCTCACGTCATGTTTGAATGGCACATCACTCTCGGTGCTCGCTCTCCCCCTCTCCCTCTCTCTCTCTCTCCCTCTCTCTCTCTCCCTCTCTCTCCTCCTCCCTCTCTTTCATCAGACAAAGAGCTTTTGCCTTGTAGTGCCTCCAACACTGCTGCTTATTGAAGCCCACAGAGGAGGAGAAGCGGGCAGTGGGGAATTTGCCCTGCTTGATGAAAATGCCCTCGTGAGCCACCTGTAATTTTCTTCTGAGAGCATTGCTCTCCTGTCGTACAGAGGCCCGAGATGGACGGACACTTTTTATTGGTTGTCCTGTATGCTTAAGCGTGCCAATGCGTCGCAGTGTTCCTTGTACGTATTGATTGTCGCAACGCGCGCGTATCGTGACGTCTTTACCACTAAAACACGTACACTTGTCTGTGTTTTGTCTGGAGAGTGGTGCCGGTGACGCAGAGTCTGATCTATCAATCAATGCTTGTGGGGATACTGCCAAAATCTACCCAGCAGCTAAAGGCTATCTAGGAGCTAGCTATGTATGCACCCATTTATAGAACACCATTTCTCCGGCCAACAGTGTACACACACACACACACACACACACACACACACACACACACACACACACACACACACACACACACACACACACACACACACACACACACACACACACACACACACACACACACACACACACACACACACACACACACCGCTGTGGACCTTCGGGAACTCCAGGTTGGCTAAATGTCACACAGCATGGGGTGTATACTTTAAGGTACCCCCTCCCTCTCCATCCCCCCTCCAACACACAAAAGACCCCCACTCCTCCCCAGGTGTACTTTGCAAAAGACCAATCTCACAACACTTCCTGTCATCTGACAGTGTCAACAACAATTACACACTACAGGTAACAACCACTCAATAGAAATGCATCACACAGAAATAACACCGGCATTCATATGCTCCCGGCCTAAACGCAAGTACACCTGGTTCCACCGTCTAGTTCCTCTACATATGTTTGACACCCGTTTACACACGAGTGGGTTAGGAGAAAAAAATGATCTCAGTGTGTCTCGTAGCAATGACTGCCCTGTGTTTAAAGAGGGACCTAATGAGGCCGGGATTGACAGATGTGTGATCCCACGTGTGCAGGGTGTTGTAGAGAGGGAGAGATGGGGCTGAGAGGCAAGGAGTGGGTTAATCTGTCTTTACATAGGGACCGGAGGCAGACCTGTAATTAGACAGTAAACACGAGGCCTTTAGCTTTTGTGTTTTCCGCAGGCTGCTTTGATTGAATGGAGAAGGGGGGTAAAAGGGGGGGGGGGGGTTAAGGGATCTCAAACTGATAGGCTTTGCGAGCGGGTAAAGGTCACAGAGACGCGTCGTCCCCGGTGAGTAGAAGCGCCAAGGGCAACGCTTGATCTCGGAACAATCTGTTGGAAAGTTGGGGAGACGCGCGTTGGCCCCTTGACACCGGCGCAGATTGGTGTGAGGAACCTTTGACGGGTCGGCCCGCACCTGTGTCGCTCCCTACGCTCCGCACATGTTCTGTGATGTTGCGAGCTCTCAGCTGCGTTTGCGTTAGCTTACAGTGAGCTAACATACTGCTGATGTTGGCTCACTGTACTCAGGGGTTTCCCTTCACAGACAAAACAATAATGCTAATCCTTCTCTTAGGAAGCATTTATGCAAATTTAGCTTTTAACTAAAATCGGCATCCGATGTAATAACATTAAGGCTGACATCAGTGATAATTAACAGAAAAACTGTACCCAAACAAAATATACCCTTTATTTGTATTGTGTGATAAAAATGTCCCCAGTCATTACTTTTCCAAAACTTAAAATAAATTTCTCTACTTAATAAATCCCAGCACTCTATATTCATGCCAAATACAAAGCAATCAGCATACACATTCATGGCTGGTTTCACATTAAATTAATCTGAAAATAAGCAAGAGCTACAGGGATAATAAAGTAATGCAATGATTACAGGGATCCAGAATTGGGTCTATTGTATGATCCTCTTTAAAAGAGTCACACAACACATTTAATTTGCTGTGCTATTGTCTTATAGACAACTAAACCCTCCTCTCACACGGCCCAGAAGCAGGATTTAATGTATCCTGCCCTAAACAAGCTGACGTGGACTACACACATCTGCTGCGCTTAGGTAAGCTGTAGTCGCCATGGTTACAGAGGAGAGCTCACTAAACCGTGGTGTGTGCCCAGCCATTACTGACAGAGTATTTGAGCCACGATATTCACAGAACACACACACACACACACTAGGAACACACATGCACAAAACATACAGCACAAGAACACAGACAGACAGACAGACAGACAGACAGACAGACAGACAGACAGACAGACAGACAGACAGACAGACAGACAGACACTATCACCCCATATGACATGCGTGTTCCAAGCTGAAACATGCAAAAAGCAAATCACGTGGACAGCGCCGCTTGCCTTAATGTCTGTAAACAGCGTCTTGTACACAGTGAAGGGTTGTTTTTTGATGTGCCAACCAACCACATGCCTTCACTCTACATCCACTGTCTGCCACCCATTTCCATGTGCAAGACCAACTCTCCAAACTCATCTTGATCCATTGCCGAGATTGTGATGACTGTAAATTAAGGACCACATCACAGGTGGTTAAATATAATATAGCCAGGCAGTTTTGTGCATAAATGGATATCACTTTCATGCACCTCATCACCTCAAATTATTTCAGACCTCTGCCATATTTGCTCTTTAGAAATGACGAAGATGGCAGTGACCACGATCTGCAGAGAGTTGCGGTAAAATTAAGAAAATATGTAAAAATCCCAAAATCTTGGCATGCGACGCACCATAAACCACTCTTTTATTAAATATTGGCACCCAAAGGCCCATCTCCGTCCTTGGGTTTAGGGAGGCAGGACTAAGTCTGCGTCACCTTCATCCCATTTTGAAACGTCTGCAAAAATCTCTTATGTTCTTTGATTCGTAAAAAACATATCAGATGTGACTGGCGAGAGTGTCAATAATCACGTTTCCATCTAAAAGGTGATGCGAATCTTTCGAAAAATGACACACATTCCTTGTCGTATCCTTTTGATAACATCCTCTCTTAGGTCCTGATATATAGTGGAATTTTCCGTCTATTATACATGTAATGTTTTTTTCTTCTTCGATTAGAGCAAGGAAAAGTTTTACCTCTTCAGCGGTCCACACGTATCTATTATTCACATTGGCCATCATGGACGTATTTAAAGGATACATTGTACATATTTATAATTCGAATTTTGTCGCAGCCTTTTTACCACCGATACTCCAGGGTCTATAGTAGGGCTGTAACGATACACAAATTCACGATTCGGTTTGTATTACGATTTTTGACCCATGGTTCGATACATCCCACGATTCTTTTAAATTTAAAAAGCATTTTATTTAAACAACACTTAAATACCAATTATCTTAATGTAACATTTAATAACAAATAATTTGGAACACTGAACAGATTTGAACCGAAAGAATACTATTAAAGTATAGCTAAATTAATAAAGAAATAACCAAAGATTGCAGTTGGAGGATGCTTTTTGCTGGTAGGCATAATAGGGCCCCTTTAACTGTTTGGTTGGTTTATTCATATATCCTTATTAGCGCTTCTTATTAGGCTATGTATCTTAAATAATGACATAATCAGGCCGTATAGAATGCAACATGTTTAATAGCGTAACTTTCAATAGATGAGGAAAAACATGAACGTCGCAATAACGAGGCATAGTGTTACGAGTAGCATATGTGTATGCGCGAGAATGGCAGTGTGCTTATGCGTGTGTGAGTGAGTGGACGAGCGAGGAGAGCGAGCGGTAGCGCGTGTGTCTAGTGAAGAAGCGAACGAGTCCGGTAGAATAAAGTACCCATCCTGTCAATAATCGGTGGCCGCTTCATTCCGACCTATAAGCAGACAAATTGCCAGTCAAATCACACAAAACAATAGAGACAGGATCACACAGGCAATTTTTTTCGCGCTTGGCCCACTCTGGATAAATGTCGTTCATATGAGAAATTAGTGTAAAAGCAGCACTGAAATAAATATCTTCAAATCAACCATTTCGCCTAGGCAGGTGTGAACTAGCACGCACGCACGTAAAAAGCGCTCCCTCTCCGCGTGTCTCAGTAGCACGTAGCATGAATGGGTTAGCCTTCTGGTTCGGGCGATCCCAGCTCCTTGATTGGTCCAGATTTCGCACCAGCGAGAGTCTTACGTGTGATTGCTGTTGTATGAGGACTTCGACGGCTGTGGAGAAATGCAATCCTCCGTAGCCACGGAGAGCTGTGATCACAGAGAGGGCATCTCGTCACATATTTACGGCATCGATAGGAGGGGGCGCTGTCAGCAGACTATTATTTAGACAAATTATTAGCAAATTTCAATCGGACAATTTGACCGAAGAGTTAGAAGGGGCATATCGCGCTTCTGCCTTCTCACACCGCGAGACAGGTTCGTGGCTTTGAGTATCGCGATTTTCGGTTTGATACGCGTATCGTTACAGCCCTAGTCTATAGCATATACCCACGTTTTCTGATTACAGTTAAATGCATTTTCCACAATGTACCAGCACTCATTTTGAAGGCTGAACAGACAATTTGACTGGAATTATTTAGTAGGTGTCCATATATCAGGGATTAATGGACACGGTAAAATTAAAGGATATGCAAACATAGACATCCTATATATGATATAGGATGTCTATGTATACAAACGCTTAAAAATATATAGACATAATATATAGATATAGATATGTGTTCAATGTTCGCTACGGAGCTGTTTCGAAAAGTGTGTTTCCATCTCCGATTTTGCGCATAAACTCTCTTTCGCATTTCTCAAAACCACCTCAAGCGAGCGGATAAACTTTTTTGCGAATTAGAGGATTTTTATGCAAATGTTGGTGTTTCCATCACCGTTCACTGATTCAATTCTTCAAAATTTGCATAAAATCAGGGGGATGGAAACGCAGCTAATGTGAAACCGACACTCTGGATTGACTGGTGCGTGAGAACTGCTTCAACGCTAAACCGACTTTACAAACCGAGAGGCAGCTGGAGCTGGTGCATTACGTTGGGGAAAACAGGGAGAGAGAGGGAGAGAGAAGGAGGGAGGGAGAGCGAGGGAGGGGACACTATTCAGGGCAGAGAAGTGCAGCCAGTCTTGGCGTGGCCCATCCAGTCAAACCATTTTGTTTGATTACGCTCTGCCCCCGAACTAGCTTAGCTCGGCACTTACAGCTGGGCATAATCAACATTCTCATAAAAAGGCAACAATAAATAATTAAATCACAAATAAATTATGGGAAAGCTCCACGAGGTTAACGTGTAGCCCAGGCGTGTGTGTGTGTGTGTGTGTGTGTGTGTGTGTGTGTGTGTGTGTGTGTGTGTGTGTGTGTGTGTGTGTGTGTGTGTGTGTGCGTATCCTGTACATGTGATCCTCTCCCTCAGTGGGACAGGCCAGGTTACAACATACCCAGGCTGCGCTAATCTCTGGCCCAGCTTTAATCCAAACCCCCCGAATATATTGTGGCTGCAACTGTAATGCAACACAAAAACCAAAACAACAAAAAAACAAGAACCAAAGCTCACATATGATAATGTCAGAAGTCGGATGTTGCGCCATGGCAACCATTTTTCACGGACCAAAAAGCTAATGGCTGCATCCTTTATCTCCATGGCACACAACACCACCCACAGACCTCCTGCCGTCGCTCTCTCTCTCTCTCTCTCTCTCTCTCTCTCTCTCTCTCTCTCTCTCTCTCTCTCTCTCTCTCTCTCTCTCTCTCTCTCTCTCTCTCTCTCTCTCTCTCTCTCTCTCTCTCTCTCTCTCTCTCTCTCTCTCTCTCTCTCTCTCTCTCTCTCTCTCTCTCTCCGAGATCTGCATCGCCTCTGTCTGGGATAAAGACTGTCTGAATCTACTTCAGCCAACACACACTAACAAGGGGAGAGGGTGCAACCAGCCAGAGACAGCTCCCGTCAGGGGTGAATCTCAGTGTCTCACCCCCATCATCATCTTCATCATCGTCATCAACTACCGCCCTCAATCTCCTGTGTGATAAAATAATGCCTGACAGCCCAACTATCGAGAAGGCGGGATGTACGCTAGGCTAGGCGGGGCCACCAACACAACGCTGCAGCAGTAACAACTGCTAATCAATCAGGCCGAAACACATTACAGAGGAGTCAAGGCCTCACCAGAACTCTGCCGGTGAGCGTCTGCGCGGAGATCATGACCCCGGCCCAGTCTTTGACCGAGGTCATCCAGCCCACCTCGCTGGCCGCCGGGTCCTCCTTGTCCCCCCGCTTGACGCCATCGACGGTGGTCACGCGGTGGCCCTCCTGCAGGAGAGAGGAGCGTCAGAACCACAATCCACATGGGGCTTTTCCACAATTCATTTTCTCAATGCATTTCAATTTACGATATTACATGTGTATTTTCTTTTTTGCTGCCAGTACTCAAAGACTCTTGATTAATTTATGTGAATACTAGCAACAATTATTTAATTAATATTATAAAAATAATTCATATAAAATATGACATATTTAATGCATTAACGTTCAGTCAACAAAGGAAAACAAATGCACTTTGAAATTCATTGGTTGAATTTAGTCATCATAACCAGGCTTCAAAAATCAGTGTTCAGTTATTATTCATTTTCATTACATTTTTATTTAGGGAATAAAGCAGTTGAGCAGTTATGGTTAGGTGACTTGCTCCAGCACTCAGCTGGGAGGAGCTATCAAACTAGCAACCTTCAGGTTAAAAAATCAACCCGCTCTACCTCCTGAGCTAAGCCAACCCCATGTTCAACTTTAATAATACAACTATGATATGTTTACTCTACAGACGCTTTCAGTCAACGATGACTGCCTGGTTGCACTCATGCCCATCCCTGAACACATTATCTTTGTGAGTGGTACGCAGGAGGCCAGTACAGTTTTTTATGAAGATGGCCCCTCATGGCGGGGTAGAGTTGTAGCGAATGTGGACAAAAAAAAATCAACGATTGCCTCATCGTGCCCCCACCATGACCTCATAGCTTTAAACCATGTTTATTTTTGCTGTTTAATATTCAGAGTTATCGCTGGGTAACAGCTCTGATAGAAGACAGTTTCCCTCAAATGTACGTGCTGAGTGAGCAGAAATGTAGCCATGAATGTGCTCCTCCATATATAGCCATCTACAGTATCTGTAGACACATTCAATTGAATCCTTAGAAGGTAACCATCTCTAACTTTAGAACTAAAGTAAACTATCTCTACCTATACCCAGCTCTACCTAATCCTAACCATTTGTCACCTCATCATCAAACATTTAACCATCTCCAAAGCCCACCATTTCTATAACCTTGGTTTTTTAAAGCACCACACACACACACACACACACACACACACACACACACACACACACACACACACACACACACACACACACACACACACACACACACACACACACACACACACACACACACACACACACCCCAAGAGACAGATAAAAAAAATAATAAAGGCATAGATGGAGACAGAAAGAGAGGGGGGAAAAGATCACAGAGGGATAATAAGGGAGAGTGTGAGATTGACAAGGAGGGAGCGCAGGACGACAGCCGCGGAGTGCGATGGAGACAGAGCGTGTCCAGGACGGTACGAGTGTAGCCATGGCAGCCGGTTGAGATTCTGGTGCTCTGCTGAGTGGGCTGGTCTGCCGGCTCGGTCTGCTGGGAGCCATCTCATTCATAGAGCAGGAAATGGACAAGGGATGCATTGGGATATAACCTCTTCCCCTCCCCAGCCCTCCACTCGCATATCAAGACACCCAAGGTAAGCACTGTGTGTGCAGCCCCACACCCAATCCCCAATACTGACACCTATTTCCCCATTTCTGCCTCCACCCCCACATGAAGGGGGGGGGGGGGGGGGGGGCGACAAAGAGCCAGCTTCCCTAACATCCCTTTCAACATTCTCTCCCTACCTCCCTCCCTCCCTCTCTCTCATGAAACTAACATAAGATTCCTTTGATTGTTGACTGATCGATTTACTTTTTCAGGTCTTCAAATAATCCTCTGGTATTCAACCAACTGATATATATAAAAGGCAAATTAAAACCAAGTAACTTTTTACAAGTAAGAGTCCAAGGCGATGTCTTCAGCCTGCCTGCTGCGTCTGATGAGTAGCCAAGAAATAATACAATACATAGTAAAAAAAACAAAAAATTGATTAGATCAGCTAATAACAGGAGGATGAGGATGTCAGTACATTACTGCGGTTCCGTTCCGTAACGCCCTGTTGGCCAGGGGTAATGAAACGTACCACGACTCTACCCCAAGCTCCTTCAATGTGTTCATCAATGTCCTCCTCCACATCACACTCTGTCTTTTCATTTCCCCCCCTTCATCCTTTTGGTTTCTAGTTCCTAGGGAGCCCGGAGTGACATGAAGGGTGCTCTTGTTTTTTTTAAGGACACCGGTCGCGGCTTCCTGCATGCACAGACGACACTCGCGGGCGTTTTCTGTGAGTTGGTTCGGTCGCTGGGCTTGACGACAACTCCTGGCATGTCTCAATGCAGCATATGCTGTGCTGCTCCAACTGCCCCATAACTCTCCACCCGGCGCGACTGACAGGCGGGCACACACACACACACCACCCTCACCCCCCCCCCCCCCTCCCGAGCGAAAAGGGTGGGAAAGAGGCAACGGCGGACGACGAACACTGCTGCTTTCAAGGGGTGAGCAATACGGGTGTCAGCAGCAGCCCGAGTTTAAAACAATGATGAGGGCCCTCCCCCCCCCCCCCGTGCGAAAAGGTTGGGAAGGAGGCAACGGCGATTGACGAACGCTGCTGCTTTCAAGGGGGGAGCAATACGGGTGTCAGCAGCAGCAGCAGCCCGAGTTTAAAACACTGACAAAGAGCCAGCTTCCCTAACATCCATTTCAACATGGCCGTCCCTTTATTTAAATTAATAACGGCACAGCTGACAATGTGTTCAGTCATCTATTAGTGGAATCACATAGCACAGAGACGCTTTGATACCACCATACCACCATACCAGTCCACAGTCACAGTCGACATCGGTCTCAGTCTGTGCATGTCCCTTTTGGACTTGAGGTGAACTCTACTGTTGAGAGCCATTGAGCAAGAAGCTGTGACAATATTGCCTGGCACGCGATAATACCTGGCAGCTACTTCACTTTAATGTTGAATTCCTCCCGTATCTTGAGATGTGAAGGAAAGTTGATGGAAAAATACTTTTCGGAACCGAGGCCAAATGGCAAGTAATTAGCATTAACTTTATGAAAAGCTTATGACATTATATAAGCCACTTGTGTTTCACATAGTCCCTTGAGGACAGCGTGTAGGATTTTTACATCCACAAATTACTTTAGATTACCAATATCTTCTAAGCAGTGTTGGTAAAGTGGGAACTTTCTACGTGAACTAGTTTAAAGTTCAGTTCACAAATTTTAAAGTGGAGTTCAGTTAAACGTTCATAATTCAAAATTTAGAACCAAGTTCACAGTTCCTAAAATGAACTAGTTCATCTTTTTTTCAATATGTTGCTGTGTGCTATTATTGGTATTTGGAACATTGAGCCCCCTTTCTAGTTTGTCTAGGATGAAATGGAGCGGTTGATTCAAGTATTGTAGCGAAATACAATTTATATTGTGTTTTATTGCACATTTAGCGCATTTTGTAAATCCCATTGATTTCTTTTGGAAGTCTCACGTCAAGTTCACGTTTGGTTGTAGTCTTTTCCCTCGGTTCTAGCCCTACTGTTGAGACGGAGAACCGAGCGAAAAGACTACAACCAAATGTAAACAGCCCCCCTTTCCGTTTCCGGCCAACAAGCAATGATTCTAGGAGGTATAGTCTGCTGAGCGAGCCAGAGAGCTAACGTTATGGATTGTACATATTTATAATTCGAAATTAGTCCCAGCCTTTATACCACAGATACTCTAGGGTCTATAGCATATAACCCCTTTGTCTGATTACAGTTTCATTCATTTTTCACAATTTACCAGCTCTCGTTTTGAAGAATAATCACTGCGTCATTCGTTTCAATGGGAATTGCGACTATACTTTCAACATAAAGTGTACATATTTATTATTTGAAATTTGTCCCAGCCTTTATACCAAAGATAATATAGGTACTATAGAAAATAACCGCGTTTTCTGATTAGTTTAATGTAACAGTAAGCTGACAACACCGCAACTGGAAATTAACCACACGGAGATAACTATGGCAACCGGTCAAACAAATTTTCTTCTTGCGATCATTCTGCGTGCGCATCCGCCGTGTTGATAAACAAATAAACCCCCTATTGAACGAAGTTAAACCGAGTGAGCGTGCCGTTCACAGACACCAGAATGAACGAGTTCACAGTAACGTACATCAGGCAGTAATACAGTACGTTCAGTTCACGTTCGCCCAAAATATGAACGAGTTCATGAACTATCGTTCAATGAACGTGTTCAGGCACAACACTGCTTTTAAGGCCTAATTAAAGTATGAAATATTTGGTTAAATAGTTATTATATATTCAAGGTCTTATTCAGTTAGACCATGTCCATACAGTTCGTGCTACATTTTCAGAATGTTCTAATGGTACGGCTTTAAAATATTTTTTACAGACCTTTTAAGAATGGGATACTAGTAAAGCCATTAATATATGGATATTTTTCTCATACTCCACGTCACATTATGTTGGGTGAAATAAGGAATCCAATTACAGTCGAATACACACACAGCTGGACTATGTCACTATAACAGGAGGGACCTGAGATCAGTTAACAAGTAAACAATCAGAGGACGCGTCAATGAAAGACAAACTGAACACTTCTCAGCAACGATGCACGGCGCACAACCAACCGCCATTAGTAAACAAGAGCGTTGCCAGGGTCCCAGCATGATCAGTCTAAAGCAAAGCGGGATACGTATGCGTCCACACAACCTCCCCGAGCACAGCCAACGATCTCTCGTCACGGTTCCTAAACCGCTGCCCAGCCTCGGAAAATCCAATTGTGTTTAAAGCCTGAATCATTTTGGGGGTCATCCCGGGCTACCAGAGAGGGAAACGGAGACTGACCCCCGGCCCCTGAATCTATGAAACTAACCGGACAGCACGGGCAGGAATTACACTCTCATCGGTGCTGCAAAAATGTGGCAACATACAAAACTTCAAACAGATATACGTCCATGATTTATTTGTAACAAGGTCACTTTCTACACACCACCTAGATTACTTTTCTGGGCTCTTTCAAACATAGCACACAGGGTGATGGTGTTGAAAATTGATGATGATGATGATGATGATGATGATGATGATGATGATGATGATGATAATTTGTTGCAGAAAATGGCACGACACAAGGGGACTCCACTGCCCTTACAGGAGATATCTCCCTGAGTGTGAGTGTGTGTGGAGATGGCTGGTTTAACCTGTGCTCACTGATTTCTCAATGTGCAACAGCTGTGCAGCCTCACGAGCCCTAGAGTCCAATCAGACCGGGTTAGGTGGGGGCTACTTAACCCATCATCCAAACACTCCCACAGTATTCCTTTATACTCTTCTGATTGAAGAGAATAAAAAGGGCCGAGATCTCAGTGCTGTTTCTAGATACAAGCCGTATAAGTGACGGCTTAAGGCCCACAAGCTACAAGGGGGCCCCCAAGCTATCAGGAGGCCCCAGTGGTTTTCTTTGCTGTAAAACTGTTCAGTTATTTCGCCAAGGCATCACCTAAAACGGATTAAATAATCATTTGAACCACCTTTCCTAAAATGCTTGTGTGCATACAAATCTTCTTTAACCAGCATTTAATGTGGTTATATAATGGGACTGTGTACTGCTTAATCATGCATAGTCCACTATAAAAGGTAATAGGCATGAGATGTAATAACATGAAGGATATTATCCACTTCTCATCAATAAAGGAACGCAATTAAATTGGAAACGGCTGCAAATCTATTTAAACTATGCCTGGATATTCGACAGTAAGCATTTGGTAAGGACTAATAAATGTTCCACTGGAGATCAAGATTAAACTTTACCTCTTCGACTTGCTTTGAGTGTAAATATCCACTTACAGATCGAATAAAATCAAAAGATTCCTTTGGTGCAAATAATGCCTCCACTAAAGGTTTGAACAACGCAGTGCATGCTATCTATAGAGAAGTGAAAGTAAACGATGGATCATTTCAGCCGGTTATGCGATCAATCAAAACCAAACGTAATGGATCCGCTACCCTTTGGAACGACCTATGCGCCTTTCACAGCTTATTTGTCCTGTTGCCTCTCGCACCTGGGTGTTGAGTCTACTTCACCGCGATGATAGGTTGACCTTGGCCGCAGTGCCAGAGGTCAGCTGCGTTAAGTATGCCTAATTGGCATCCCACTGTTACTGTCCAGCCATTTAATGACCACATCTAAAAATGTACCATGAAATATGCCTCCGCTATGAATCTTTTATGCCAGAAATGCTAAAGTTCAAAGGCTAATGGCAGGCAGTGGTATAGGACATGCCTTGGTCCAATTACTCACGGAGAGATGCATGTTTTGGTTTTAAGGTCAAAAGCTTTGGATGTCTGCTCCACGAGGACCAAGAGTCTAGCCTCATTTACATACTATACTCTGTAGATTTCATCAGGCAAGCACTCCACATAATGTACAATATGCTGTATGCAGTGTACGTACACACACACACACACACACACACACACACACACACACACACACACACACACACACACACACACACACACACACACACACACACACACACACACACACACACACACACACACTAAATATTTAGTTTAATCTTTGCCTTCAGTACTTAAGGCTTTAAGTCATTTTATTTCTGTGTTTTCATGACTTTCCATGTTTAATAATTGTGTTTTATGGCATGTGAATATGTAGCCAAAAAAGTAGTCACAAAAATACAATACTTGTAATACTATGTCTCATTATGTGTGATACGTACATTTTCTATTTTTCACTACTGTGCTCATTGTAGAATTACAGTCAGTGGCATTTTGATTAATTGTAAAGACCTCTAAATTTAGGTGTCCCCAGTTAGCCTGACTGTAATACCTAATTTCAGTGATCATTGATCAACATAAGACATTTTTCACCCTGGCTAGGACCAGTGCGATAATTTCTCAAAGACTAAAGTACAGGAAACCAAAATAGGACATGGCTCATGACACAAATCCTGCAGAAAGTCTAAATTATTCAACCATATATTAATACCCATCACAGGTTTTTTAATCATAGATCATAGAGGCACAGCAGAGAAGACTTGGAGGGCAGAACCCGGGAGTACAGGTGAACCCTTCCCCTGCTGTCGACTAATCTAGCCTGTATATTGTGTTTTGTACTCACAAAGGGCAGAGTTCAAACCTAGGGTTCCAGGTAGATTAAATAACTGGAAACAATTTTCTCTTCCCGCTTGATTAATAGGGTGGATGGTACATTTTTGAAAAAGTCCATGGCACACAAAATAATCATCTCTCTTCAAAACGTTTTTCCAACTGCTAGTTGGCAATACAACAGGATTGGCGCCCACAGAGCCTCCATTAAAAAGGCAGAACATTATGGATATCGATTCATGGATCCACAAAGATGATAAGAAAGCTGAAATGGAGTGACATTAGAGGTCTAGGATAACATTTGCCCTATCGAGTTTTCTTCAGTATGCTCCATTGGAGAAATGTAAACAATCTTAAAAACATGCAGTGCTTAGAGTTGAGTGCCATCAAGCAGAACGGCCTTGGCAGAAATTAACTATTACATTCATGGGCATGTTTTAATCGATGTATATTCCCATGAAAATAGGATTTTTTGTGTCTTCGTTACCTCAGAATGAGCCCTTTATAGCTACACGGGGAGCGGGTCCTCTTCAACGGCGCCCCCAACGTTTCTACGATAGCCCAGAAGAGAGAAACAACTCTAAAGAGGACGCGTTTTTAATCATGGTATCATTAGCTTACTTGTAAGCTATGACCTTTAGTTTTACAGACTAAATAACTAAATACCATTCATAAATCAATCAAGGAACAGGGTCACTTTACAACTCTGCTACTCGATGGTTGATTTTCCGACGACGTATTCAAATGACGGGAGAGGGGAGGTGAGGGCGGTACTCAGTTGGTCGCTATCTGCATCATCACCGCTAGATGGCACTAAATCCTACACACTGCACCTTTAAGATGTTCCAAAGGACCAGATTGGTAAAAAATAAAAAATGAGAGCACATCAAAGTTATGACCCCCAGTCTGTGATTATATGGAGCGGAGCGAAGACATTTATGACCTGTGAAGACAGACGCTAAAATCAGAGCTTAACCTGACAAGTTAGGTTATTAATACAGATGATGGACAGCATTTCAATTGCCCAAAAAAATTAAAATTGCAAATAACCTGGAAGTTATCACCAAAGTTTAGGCTGTCATACTTTAGGCTGTGATCTAAAATACTTGAGGCTTTAGGCTGATCCGACATACTTTAGGCTATGATCCCACATACAGGTCTGATTCAGGTCAAATAAAACAGAAAAACTGAAAAATCTGTATTGTAACAGCATCCATCTGAATTATTTGTCTTGCTCGATTCACCAAACACCCCTTCAAGGACTTGGACTTGGCATGTTTAACATTTGCTTTAACCCTAGACCTGTTGTGATGCTATATGGTCCAATGACAGGCAGGAGCTGTTAATCCGGCTAAGTTATGCAACAGTGACGATGGAACCATTTCAATATAGCATAAAATGTATAGAGTATATGAGTGACATGACATTTTACATTGGAAGGCAAAGCCGGCGACATCATACGAATAAATGGAGGGGTTTGAAATACTGGGCCTGTATGCGAGTTGGACGTGTGCCAACACAATAGAGATCCTTCAAAAGTATTAAGTGTCTGCCTGTCTGGGCATTCAACCGTTCCTGGCGGTGAACAAAATGAAATGGAAACTGAAGTTGACAGGAGAGACGGTTATTGTTGTTGAGCTTCTTGAACTTTCTCAGATAAAAAGTAATAAACCATGCAGCACAAAGAGCTGTTGTTTTCACTTAAGGGGAATAAATAAATAGAGAGACAGACAGACATTGAAGAAGGTGTATGAAAGCAAAAGATGCGCGTGTGTGTGAGAGAGTCTATGAGAGAGAGAGAGAGATAAAGGAGTTACGAAAAGGAGAAGACACTATTCGGTTTCCATTCCGATATGAAATCCCCAATGTCCCTCAATCATAACAGCCTTACCAAAAGTGCTTTCCATATCTCCCAAAAACTCAGAGAAGCTTGTGATTCAGACATCCACATCCCTTAATAAACCTGACACATTTGATGACTATAAATCCTTCCTGCTGGCTGAAGCGCATTGATTATTGTTCCGGAAGGCTCCGCCAGTGCGCCCTTCAGCAAACACCATTATAATATTTCACCAGACCCTTTGGAGGGCCAGACGTTGGTGACCAATGACACAGGGGAGGGGGGACATTTTTGGATACGATCCATCTCTTTTAAAGCACCGCAGATCTGACTCGTAAGTTTATCTGATCTTTGTCATCTGGGGCCTGTGTGTGTGTGTGTGTGTGTGTGTGTGTGTGTGTGTGTGTGTGTGTGTGTGTGTGTGTGTGTGTGTGTGTGAGATATCATTTGCACAATCAACATTTGCTTGTGTCCCTGGCCGATGGATATCAGCGGTTATTCATCAAATGATAGGCCGCGACTGGGGGACATTTTACTGCTTGTTATCAGATTGGGTGGAAGGCAACGGGCCCCCGCCAGGCAGCAGATCCATCTCTGGAGCTCTGCCCCTGGTAGGAGGCAGAGGGGCGGGTGTCCTTTAACACAGGGACACAGAAAGAGAGGGACGCAGGCGGAGAAGCACAGACAAGGAGGGAAAGATATAGATGTAGACAGAGTCACACACACACACACACACACACAGAGGTACCGGCCTCTGACGTAAGCCCAGGGGATGGTGAAGGGTACGATCAGTCTTATGAAAAAACAAAGAAGGGCCAGAAAGAATGGCAACAGGAAACGTGAAGGGCGTCCGTGGATGAGTCACACGGACTCAATCGACTCAAAGTTCAGCAGGCTTATGATCTGTCCATGCTGGTCCGGTCGGGGGGGGGGGGGGGGTTCAGGTTAGGGGTGATGAGTTGCGGTTGACCACTCACATCCCTGACCTGCCAGCATCTCAGTGAATCGCCGTGATTGCATAAGTGGAAGATATTTCTTTCTCCCTCTTCATCTTACGACAAAATACTTTGCTTGCCAGTTGCTTAGCAACAAAAACATACAAAAAAAAAGCCATGAAAACAAAAAGAAAAAGGAAAATAACGAACCCCAACCTGATTTAAATAGCATATACCATACATAGCGGTGTATGCTCCATTCTGACATTATTGGGGCAAGCGGTTTGGCAGGAGGCACAGAGGTGTGCGTGCGTTTGTCTTCGTGTGTGTGTGCGTGCGTGCCTGCATGCGGCAGGTAGCTCTCAGGCAATAAAAAAGGAAGAATAGGGTGAGTGTGGCGCCAAGGGAGAGGGAGAGAAAACAGCAGTGATTCAAAGTGAGCGGTGTTCATTCTCTCAAACTGCCACAAGGAGTAATTGGAAGTAAAAGGAGGTTGATTTACAGTGCTTATCCTTTGCAATTAACAGAGCTAGAAAATAGGCTTGGCCAGCACTAATGATATTAGAGTTGAATGTCTTTCATTCTAATTGTAATATTTGGATACATGATGAGAGGACACACATCTCATATGATGCAGTATGAGGCTTGAATCAGAATTTAATTCACAGTTTTTTAGGCCATGAATTACAACAATGACCAAGGCTGATCTGAAAATCCCTCAATAACCCCGAAAAAACAACCCGACTTCAGACAGATCTGCTGCTTTCCAACACCAACAACGATTCTACAAGGGAGCCAACTACAGCGAGCCAAAGACAGAAACGTCTCCTCTGAAAAGGTCAGCGACGTAGACCTTTAATGGAGCACAGCTTCTGCCATTTTTTTTTCCACGCTTCCTTCCTCGCCAGCCTGTTGACGAACACCCGCCGAAAACGTTCAGAGCCGAGGTGTGAGAGGAGAGCTGACTGTGTTTCGTTCCATTAGCTACTCTAGGATCTATAGTAGCCCCATGAACGGCTAAAGTTCAACATGAAAAACTCTAGACAAAAAGTCTAACACAAAAAAGAAAAAAGTCTAACTCTAAGGAAAAACCCCAAAACCCGGTCATACTCTTAAGAACCGACGAGCAAACGAAAGCCTGAAATATCTCTCTTCGTAGAGTTCAGACTATGGGGGTCTGAATTGAACAGTTCCTGAAAGCTACGTTAGTGCTACGGCTAGCCCCTGGAGGGGGGGGAGACACGTGTGAGGAGGACTCACTTTGACAGGAGAGAACACTACAGTGAAGAACAGCCATTTAGCAGCCCCGGCGCGCTAAAGGAGGAGGCCATGAACTGTGCTTTGAAGGGTTACGCAGTGGCTGGGATGGACTGTCTCGCCTTCACACAGTGCCTGTCCAGAGACACACTTTGGGGAAATGACTGAACACTGTAGCACCGCCACATACGTCACCTGCTAACCACAGACACACGCACACACACACACACACACACACACAAAGAGGAAGATAGACGGACAGGTTGGGAGAGACACACACGCAAACACAGAAACCCCCCGGTGTGGTCAGTACATCTTGGTACAGTGTTCTTCACACACACACACACACACACACACACACACACACACACACACACACACACACACACACACACACACACACACACACACACACACACACACACAGCCCACTACTGCAGTGTCAAGCTGCAATGGGTGGGTCATTGCGATGTGTGTCACAGTTACAGTTCCCCCCCACCGCCCAAGTGTGCCAAAATAATAGAATACAATAGTATAGTATGATGATTGTTAACAATTATGTTAGTATTGGTTATGGGAACGATTTTCCCTGTTCAAGGAGGTAGGTTTTTCTGGTTTCGTCACGTTTCAGTTTGATGCCCCTATCCAACAAGATTTGATGCATGTCTAAAGAGTTTCGAACAGTGCAACATAAAGTAGTGAGGACGTCATGGGAAGATGCACGTAGACTTTTAAAAATAGTCTGAGGCATAAATAAGGACTTGTGCTCTAAAAGTGATTTTGATTATATATTGCGATATAGGTCATATTGTAGGCTACTGGCTTAACCAGTACTTGAATGTTTACTTTCCCTTGTTTATTCTTCATGGGTAAATATAGCGAGCAGTCTATTGTGCAACTGTATCGACAAAACCGCTATTTAATAGCAAACAACACACTGACATTGTAGTAAATAGATGATTTTTCACCTTAACATTTGCCACATTTACAAGAAACCATAAGGCCACTCAGAAGTAGATGACCATCAATGTTTCAGCTCCAACAAGAGGTTAATGCAGAAAGCAATGTGTATTTAAACCTAAACATCAGGTAGGCCTATCAGGTAGGCTACTTGTTGATACGTGAGTATAACCTCAAGTCATTAATAACTATGTGGCCTATTTCTTAGACATAGGCATATTATATTTCATAGGGACTTCCAACCACTTTGAGAGTAGTGTGACCATCACAACAACTGAAAACAGTGTGGGAGTAGACAGATGCTTTAAAAAAATAAAAATAAAAATAAATCGCGTTAACATAGCCTATGTCGATCGAAGCATTCGAGTTGTTAAGAAATATTTGCATTTCACACACTTCCAGCTTGTCGACTTCATGTGCTTCATTTAAGGCACCCACCAACAGGTGTCATCACAGGTTTGCGTGACAAAAACACTTCTGAGGAGGCCAAGACATCCATCACCAAAGCTTCCTATATATTATTCACTTCAGTCAGGACTATGCACAGCCTTGCATTGAATCCTGAAGAAAACACAGGCAGTTTCAAACCCTGACTGAACACCATCGGTAAAAGTAAGGCGGCCGATTGTTCTTTGACAAATTTAGTTTCTGTGTGCTGTTCAGAAATCAAACAAGAATATCTCAACATAAACTGATCCTCTGTGTGTGAAGTCGTACATGTTTGGAGTACTCAAAGGTTTAAATGGCGTAGCCTACCTTCTTTTTGCCGTTACAGTGGCAGCACACCGTCCACAGGTACTTGATAGTTCTCCACAGAAGAATTATAAAGAGACCCCCGAAGAAAGTGACCATGGACGAGGCGAGAAAAGCCCACCACATGCGCTGGCTGTTGCTGTCACAGATCACATCTGCCGAGAAGGGTATGATCACGTTCATCTTGGCCATGTGGATCATCGAGCAGTCCGGGGATGAATTTATCGATTTTTCATTGCATTGTAAGATGATTAAACTATGTGTCCGGGGTTCACTCGCCAAACCACAACGACTACGATCGAGATGCTTCGGGGAGCGTCTGCCAGCGCCCCCTGCCCCAGCGGCTCAGCCATATTGTGTCATCCACCTTTCACTACTTGGCGTTTCCATCTGCCTTCGTCCTAAAAAAAACCACACTCAAATATCCCTAGAAAATCACCAAGGAATTGGATGGTGTGCAGCGCTCCTTCGAGAACAGCAAGTGCGCCGCTATAAATCAATAGACATGCCCCACAATAATCATATTCTTGGGGAACTGTTTTCACAGTTAACAGCGGTCGCGGGAACGTTCATTCATGTTCATCCATGCCCTCATAAAAAAAAAAATCTACGTATCTTTTAGTATCCCAGCAGGTCAAACCATTAGAATCGCCCAGAATTGTGTGTTCTTTCCTTCCATCCGCCTCTGATGGCAATCGATGGCTCCCACTCCTGGGTTGCACCTTGTTGAACAACGCGCAGTTTGTTAAAAAGCAAAGGTCCGCTACTTCTTCTAGTCCTGCCTCGTTCAATGGTCAACAACGCTTCGTGTTCCGTGGTAGATGTTGCTTAATGCTAAGCGTTTTTTTTGTTGCTTTCTCGGTGTGCCAGAGAGCTGCTCTCACATCTACTAGGAAGATGGCATCGCAGATTACAGGTAGCAGGGGGTGTGTTTGTGTGTGCGTGTGTGTGTGTGTGTGTGTGGGGGGGGGGGGGGGGGGGGGGGGGGGTGGAGCCATCAACTCCATCAGATCATTTTGGTTCTCATGAGGTGCAGTTTGTCATTATTTCCCCCCCAAGTTGCAGTTTCTTTAGGCTCGTCAACTTGAAATGTTAAAAGTAGTCGTTTTTCTAAATGCATGCGCGCGTGAGTGTGATTTCTCGAGCATTCATAGCGTATACTTTATAAGGAAAAGAGGAAACAAGAGAACGGATCTCTTTATATAGCGATTACATGGCCATTAGTAACCTGACTCAGATAATTAAATCTAGGGGGACTCGTACAAGATGGGATCTGGCGCTAGATATACAAACCTGTTGAACAAATGCGAAGTAATTCGGCTATTGTGGATTTACGAAATTAGGTTATGATATATACATGATCGTTCATGATGTTCAAGCATGACGTTAAATTAAAGGGTCATTTATAACCACGGTTTGAAGCCACCAGCTGCGTATACGGCAGTACACATTTAGAGGGGAAATGTGGTTATTGATCTTAGCTGGGGAGAGCGGAGGAGATGGCGTGCGTGTTTGGTGTGGTAGAGTGTAATCTAGAGTAGCGATTCACACCCTCTACTGGACGTATTGTGGAATGATTACTAATGTGCAGCTGTCCAGGCCTGTTGATGATGATAGAAGGCAAACAATACGATCATTATGAATTGTAGCAGAATACCTGGACTAAATACTTGAGAAGGACCACATTTTTTTAAATTCAAAATAGGAGTAATAACTCAATGACAACTCTTAATGTTCTTGTGTTTATCATTCAAATTGTAACTGTAGACTATACAAAAAAAAACAAATAATTAACCACTGTGATAGATGAACATAAACAAACAAACATACATACAGACTTCGTTCATTATATTTATTTATTTTTTTACAATATTTGATACAAATATTAAATTAGAGCAAAGTTGAAATGGACCGTTAAATCCAACCCGATTAAATGAAATGCGGACAATGATTTGTCGTCAAAGAGGAGATTGTAAATACTTTGTCTGCTGTGAATCAGAAATAAAATATCCCTTCTTAAATTATTCACTTCAGAAAAAGTAGCAAAAACATTGTGTCAACATTGCCAACATCAGTAACACGCTGGATATCCTCTGACTGTGAGACTACCGTACCTGTGGTATTATTGCTTTACAGATATCCAAGCGTTGATAACATAACTGCAGTATAGGTATTGTGTAGTGAACACCTACATGTTTGGCACAACCTATACACGTCTGAGAACCGATGGCAATACAATATTGCAGTGCCACAAACAAAAAGAGGAAAAAATAAGTAAAATCGCCACAGATGTGCCCTATAAACAGGAACACCGGACAATATTGACACGTTTATTCGAAGATAGCTACATTGATATAGTTATATAGACTTCATAACCTACCTTCGATTGGCTTGGATTAATCAACAAAAGGTATTAAATCAAAGACGTGGAGACGGCACAGGTTCTACCTTCAGGTATGGACTGATATGATTAACATTTAATTACAGTCTACTGCTGCACACCGGCCTCCGAGACACAAAGAACAAAAAACAGGTTGTGGAATTAAGGAGTGCCAAATGTTCATGGAAAAAGATGAAAATCATTCAAGTACGCATTAAAACACTAGTGTAAACAAAATCTACCTGTAGTACATCACTATTGTAGTGGGGGTTATCATGTCCGTAACGTCAGTGCTATTACAAACCTCATACTTCTAATGCTGCGGGGCTGTGTGGAGGGAGACCTGTCACTCATGACGACCGCTAAGACGTACCGACCCCGCTGGGGTGTGTGTGTCTGTGTCTGTTTCTCCGTGTGCGTCTCTCTCCCCGCCTCCGTCTCTCTCAGCCTCTGTGTGTGTGCGTGTGTTAGTGTCTCTCTCTCTCTGTGTGTGCGCGCGCGTGTGTGTCTTTCCCACCTCTGTCTCTCTCAGCCTCTGTGTGTGTGTGTGTGTGTGTGTGTGTGTGTGTGTGTGTGTGTGTGTGTGTGTGTGTGTGTGTGTGTGTGTGTGTGTGTGTGTGTGTGTGTGTGTGTGTGTGTGTGTGTGTGTGTGTGTGTGTGGAGCAGGTGGCGGTGCTATGGCGCTCCATCTGGGATCCAGAGGACCTTGCTCTGCTCCTGCTCCACCACGGTGAGGATCTGGGTGCAGATGTAGGACAGGCTGCCCCCCTGGACCACACCTGCAACGCACGTCAGCATGCATCACAAAACCGACAAACAATAATTGACTGGGCGCGGCGGCTCCGGCTTTTTGGTGCTATCGATTGATTCCAATCTTGTTCTACGCTTCATTTCATTCGTTCTCCTCACCCCCCCCCCCCCTTTCTCCCGTCCCTCGGCACCTTCCACCGTCTACACCAGGTTATAACAAAAAGCCTAGCACTGAAATAAACAAATATTTAATGAAACAAATATATAGCTGAACCAGCGTATGAGCCCTTTCGTCTCCTCAGCTGACGGGTGTGATTGGATTGCGTCTGGCCTGAAGGAGCACCGAGGGAGCGGCGGGCCGTGCTGCAGACGGGTCTGACTCACCGCCTGTCTGCTCATTACCCGGGTGACACAGCAACGGCAGACCGTCCCCCCCCCCCGTCCCCCCAACGTGATTCAGCAGCACGTCTCCGACCCGACACAATCTGAACAGGCCTTACTCAGGACCCAAACACCGGTCGTTGGGTAGGGGAACAGCTGGCGTTCCCCTACCCAACGACCGGTTTGTGTGCACAACGCGTGTGTTGCCTGCACCACGGACCTGTGAAGAAGCGGCTGTAGTCCTGCTCGATCTTCTGCGCGCTCTCGAACTGCTCCTTGGAATGCTTCTGGGAGACCTTCTCCCGCAGATACTGGGGGTCTTTCTGCTCCCTGGGGAGACAAGGTTTGGGGGGGGGGGAGATGATCACTTCAACATCGCTTTGACAACAGACATCTGATTGCAGAACAGTCTCACGTGCATGTGCAGGTGCTGTTCCACGAGTCAAAGTGGTTGAGGCCCTCTAGAGACGCTTCAGAACTTTATCACACAGGCAATGCACAGTTCTCTTTCCCCGTCTCGTTGGAGCGACAGAATGGTTTTTCTCACGGCAGCATGTCTGAGCTCACCCCACCTCGACGCCTGATTAGACATTGATTTACTTGCGTTGATCGTGTTCTGATTACTGTCAGCTGTTTATTTAAAGATGGCAATGCACTAAACAATTTGCATAACTCTTTGAAATGTGTGTATGCTCTTTTAAATGCCACGCATACAGAAGTAGCTGAGGGAATCAGTTCCCTGCACGCCTGAACATATCGCAGCCAGTGTAGTAAGCTTGAATCTGTTGTGTTTAGAAGTCCCAGAGGGTTAAGAAGTAGCATCCAAGCTGTTTGTGTGTGTGTCTGTGAGCGATCAAGTGTGTGTATGTAACCTAGCAATGGTAGCTGCTTGGCACTTGTGTCTGTTTGCATCTTTACTGAACCGACAGCGATATATTATGGTTTCTCGTTCTGACAAATCGCCTTGGATATAACGCCTGCTAAATGCCCTAAATCTAAATCTTTGTCTGTAATTGATCAAGTGTATGTGTGTGTGTGTCTGTGAGTGATCAAGTGTGTATGTGTGTGTGTGTGTGTGTGTGTGTCTGTATGTGTGCGCTTGTCTGCATCTGTGTTTGTTTGCGTCTTTGTTTGTTCACTTGCGTGTGTGTTGGTGCATGCGTGCCGACATGTGTGGGTGTGTGCGACAAGACAGCCAGTATTGTTTGGTAAGACAGCCCACACCAAAGAGCGAAGCCCAAGGCCACCTCTCGCCTCACTGTGGCACAGCTGGCACTCTGATGACGTCACAGCGTGCTTGGCAGTGGTGAGAGTCATTCAGTGTTCGCCTAATGCATGAATCTATGCGTGTGTGTGGGGCTGTTAATAAACGTGTAAGGCTGCATGTCTGCCTTTCTAAAGGTCTTTCTAATTGGGGTGGTGGTGTTTGCGTGAATGTTTGTGTGTGTGTGTGTGTGTGTGTGTGTGTGTGTGTGCGTGTGTGCGTGTGTGCGTGCGTGCGTGTGCGTGTGTGAGAGAGAGAGAAAGAGAGAGAGAGAGAGAACACGAGTGGTGCTAGGTGGAGGTTTAGCAGAGCTACCACATTGGCGTCCTTCTGATGAAACACGGTGACGCACCACAGGTGATTGCCGTCGAGGTCAGCTGCGGCTAATCGAGTTGCCAGCCGACCAATTTGAGTAATTTGTCTTCCAACAAGGAGAGGCAGCGAGCAGCGACCATGGGAGTTGACGGTGAAATAAACGCCTGCTTTGACAGAGGGAAACCCACACCTCCTCAAGAGACCCCCGAAGGTGGGAACCAGGGCAGTGTGAGCTCATCCATCTCTAGATCAGGTATCCCCACCCCGTCGATGGACTCATCACTGAGGATGGGGGATTAGGGGAAATTATTACAGGGAAAGGCTCCAACTGACATCATACTCGTCAAGTTCAAGTGGCATTTGCCTCACACAACGTTGTGCATGTGCAAGCAGTGAAATCACTAGCTAGTGATGTATTCATTTCTTGGGTTTAGGTTTATAATGACAGTGTTGTAGTGCTGTGATACCTCATGCTGTGATACGCTTGCTTTTCCTTGCTTTGGTTTCCCCCCCCCTGTTCTGCCTGCTTTTTATGTTTGTCTGTTTTACCATCCCGTTGTGATCATGCACAACAGAAGCGGTCACCGACGGCGACGGGAGCCTACTCACTTGATCTGCTTGGCGTTTTTGTAGCGGATGAATATGACGATGGGGTAGATGTGGACGCTGTGAAGCCGTTCGATGGCATGCGGCGCGATGTCAAGCAGACAGTGGCAGTCCTACGGGGAAAAGATTAGAATAGATGACAACAGCCCTTTGGGAATGATGGATGGCGATCCACCCAATGATGTCGGGGACAGGGAGGGTGGACTTTGGCACATAGGTGTGGGACGCCGCTGCAGGTGGTTATGGGTCAGATGATAGACTTGCTTGGGGGCCAAGTCTTTTTTGATGACAATTGCTGGAAAAGGGGGTTTATATTGATGCACAGTACATAAAACTGCCCTTTCATTCAGCTTCTCGTCTATAACGTTTGCTCCCCTGCTGTGTGAAACATTAAACTTGGCTACTAGTTTATGCATCGTTTGCAACTTTGCCTACTACTATGTTTCGCATATCAATCAGAACTTATTTTTTATTTTATTGCAGGGCAACTTCTTTTGCATATAAGGGTCTAATTTGAAATCAATAGAGAATGAAATGTGTAATGTAAGACGTTAGGGAACTAAATTGGATAGGATCAACGTCCGGATTCATGAACAATGCAAAATCTGAAAGATTCTCAAAAGTTGCATGCTAAAGTTTTGGAGAAAACTAATAAAGATGCATAATGATGTTGAATTATCAATACCCTAGGCTGAAGAATTTGAGAGCAGCATGAATGAATATAAATACTGGCAGAAATCCCTCAATAAATGCATGAAGCAAAGTGCTGAAATACACCAGTGGTCTGAACAAATCCATACTTCTATATTGATTCTAGCATCTCTAAGTACCCCGACTCATAAATGATTCAACTCATAATTAACTAATACACGAACAGCATGCAGCCTGTTGATTTAGAAGAGACGTGGCCAAGGAGCATGTCATATTTAATTTAGATCATCATCTCCTTCAATTGTATTTCTATATAGTTTAGTTATTCGATATTGTCGAAATGTCAATAACGTACATGGCGAAATGACGGCCAAAACATAACTATGATTATAAATTACACAACATGGCAAACAGATGCGCCAACGAAAAGAGTGTTAAGGCAGCGTTGGCGTGACGCGCTCCGACGTACCCTCTCTGTGATCTCCTTGATGGATGCCACGGTGGTCACGTCAAAATGGCCACTCCTGCGCTTGTAGTCGATGAACACGCAGTCCTTCACGCCCCGCTCGATGGCCTGCTGCGAGGCCTTCATCACCTCTGGAAGCACAATCCCGCATATCAGAACAGGGCTTCTGGAACTCTCTTGACAAAACGGACCCCCTTCTAATGATGTATCACAGCGAAGTTCCCCTTTAATGTGCGTGCGATTTATCCGAAATTTTGATGTTATATTATCCACTGTATGGGATTGCAGGGTTTAGATGGAGGGAAACTTCATATATGTTTATGAAGTGTCATCAATGCATCCCTCTAAAATAAAAATATCAAATGAATAAAATAAAATACTATCTAAAAATATACTGCGGCAGGATGACACATTTTCTCCGAAAATGGAAGTGGGCTCAAGAGCGGGCTTGGTCAAGACCCCATTAACTCACCAGGGAGACAACGGAAGAACTTAGCAGGGGCCTCCTTCACCAGCATGTCCTTGTTGGCCTCCACCAGGGGCCCCAGAACCAGCACCGGTCTGGGGGAGGAGCACTCCACCTTCTGAACCCGCTGGTAGGCCAAGCAGACGCCGTCTAGAGAACCGGTACAAAGACATTAGTCTCACACACAGACACACACACACACACACCTTGATCTGTTCTAATCCTCATGTACTTTATCGCAGCGTTGATGATTTGCTCACTCACAGCGCCCAACATCAAATGGTTGCCATGCTCGCTTTCATATACAATCTCGCTTTCATTTAGTGTCTATAAAGTTTACCTCAGCGCTGTCAGAGATAATTGGCTTACATTCAAACATCAATCAACCTATCAATCACCTAAATTGCATTTGATCCTGAAAAATAACTTAAAAAGTTTCCTACCACACAACCACTCCTCATATCGTCAACGAAAACTAACTTAGCTAAGCATCAGCCTTCGAGCTACAACCAGGCTAACCCCGCACACACAAGCAGGGGGAGCCTGACCTTCCGTGACGGGCAGGGAGTCGGTGCTGAAGGCCTCCAGGGCGGCCAGGTCCTTGCCGTCCTTGGAGCCGCTGCGCTTGTGCTTGAGCCGCCGCCGGAAGAAGGAGCGGCGGGCGGCGGCCGACAGGCTCTTGCCGGCGCCGTTCTCGTCCTTGGTGTCGGGGCCCCCGTGCCTCCGGTAAAACTCCTGGTCCACCCTGTTGGGAGAGGGGGAGAGGCGACGGGTTTGAGGTGGGGGAGTCGGAGGAAGATCAACTAGAAACTTGGTAAACTACACATTACATTTCTACGAGGATATGGTGTATAAAATTGACGTGTAATATTCTTTGCCTCATTCCTGCCCTCAAACGCATCTCTGTAATACAGATTTTTATTAGCTTTAAACTGACGTCCTAGTCGTCTCATTTTCCTTGATAAGCCCTCCGTATCCCAGTTTTTGCCTCCATTAAAGTTTGCAAAAAATCCAAATACAATCATAGAGATTGCTATTGGGTTTCACCATCATCATCATCATCAACATCTTCATCATAAATCCTCCGTATGATACAACTTTATTAATCCCCCATAGGAGAAATTTGATTGTTGCAACAGCCCAGCAGCAGTAGTCTACTGCCTGTAGTCCTGGATGGCCTGATCTGATGTCAGTCCTGGTAAAGCGCTGCTTTAACCCGGCTACACTAACACTCACATGTATTTGGACGGCACCTGGCCCTTCTCCAGCTTGCGTGCGTGCTCGTCCAGCTGCCAGGCCATCCAGTAGCCAAAGTTGCCGTTGGGCAGCGTGTCCTCCACATACAGGATGTCGTCCTTCTTGAAGCTCAGCTCCTGCTCCCCGTCCGCCACGCGGTCGTAAAGTGCTCTGAAGACAAACGGTGATGGTGAACTGTAAATGGACTGCATTTATGTAGTGCTTTTTTTTGCAACCAGTGGCCACCCAAAGCACTTTACAATATTGCCTGACATTCAACCATTTCATGCACACATTCACACACCGACGGAAGCGTCAAGCCATGCAAGGCGACAGCCAGCTCGTCGGGAGCAGTTTAGGGTTAGGTGCCTTGCTTATGGACACCACGACACTCAGCTAGGAGGAGCCCGGGGATCGAACAAGCAACCTCGTTGTTACCAGCTGCCCCGCTCTACCACCTGAGCCACAAGCCGCAGTTGTTAAACTAGTTGTTAAAGGTTATTAATCGGGGTCTGGGGCAGACAAGGTAGAGGCCTTGGGTGGCTCTGTTGCTGCTGTTGTGTCGCTGTACCGTATGAAGAACCCGTCCCCGGGGAACTCTTTGATTAGGGTCAGGTCCTCGGCCAGGTGCTGCACTTTGAAGGTGACCGTCTCGCCTGGCTTCAGCAGCTCCAGGTACGCCTCCTCCACCGTCTTGTTCTTCATGCTGACGCCGTTGAACTGCGGGACAAGAACACATCAGGCGCACACACCGTCACGGCCTGTTCACAATGCTAGCATTTGCTTTACATATGATCTAGGCTTTACTGCTGCAGAATAGTTTATTCGTGTTGTTGTTTGAGTATCGATTGCGCAAGGGTGGAATTGCACAGCCACTTCGCTTTTCATGTCCTGCCTTCTGGGTTTTAAGATAATATGTCGAAATTGGTTAAAGGATATGAAGGTATTCATTTTAATTTGTTGCTGTAAGTTGTTCCAGGAGTCAGGGGCACTGAAGCTAAAAGCTGTCTTTCCAAGCTCAGACTGGGCTTTCAGGAACATAAAGCATGAGCATGTCAGTGGAGCGGGTCTGAAAAAACCCATCTCAAATAATGGGGGAGCTACCCAGACAGGGCTTTATAAATAAAAATGTGCCAATAAGTGTCACATCTTTCTTTAAGGGAGAACCACCCATCCTTTCCATATAAAACCCAATGGTGTGCGTCATAATCTCCTGTGATGAACCTTAAAAATGATCCTTATGAATCCTTCATACCCAAGGCAATACACACACAAAACATACTTCTTACACAAGTACCACATACACACAAGTAGAGAACAGACTGCCGTCAATCAAAGACAATTTTCTAGTATGGTTACATGTTGGACAAATAAAGCTTTTGAACTTTGAACTTCAGGAGTATATATATACACATACATACAGACACACGCGTGCCTATATAAAAGACAAGACGGCTTTCATGCCGATCACATATAACCCTCGATCCGTTGACGGCACGATTAAAGCCGCTGATCGCTGATTCATCTTTACTGTCGTCAAGTCGCCTGCTGGACGTTTCTGCCGCGCGTCATGCACGTGACTGCGAGGTTACCTCCACTATCAGGTCCCCGGGGAGCAGCCCCTCCGGCACCCTGGCCGGGCTGTCCTCGTCCAGGCTCTCCACGTAGATGCCGCAGAGGTTCCCCCCACAGATCTGCACCCCCAGCTCCACATGGGGGGTCCTCTTGAGCCGGACCAGCCGAGAGGGCGTGGGGGCGTGGCGGGAGGCGGAGCCTGGTAGCCTTGAATGATGAATCAATGGATCCCCGTCAGAACCAGAAGGCGTTTTATCGACAGATACGTCGGCACACGTGCTAGGGTTTCATTGTGGAACGTCGGACATGAGTTAAATAACCCGAAGGACGTGCTTCACATTTCCTTTTTATATAATGTTGTTAATGGAGCGTGAACATAGCTTGGCAGTCTATTATGACCTGATTGGTAATGGACTCCCCGAGAAGGGGAAAATTCTAGAAACTGTAATTCTGCATCCGTCCAAACACGAGCATGTGCTTTGAGCATTATAGCTAATCCAAATATCAACTGGTACAACATGCTACGGTGTGAATCGTGAAACTCGGCCGACGTGGGGGGGGGGGGGGGGGGGGCACCTGAAGGAGCTGCTGGGGCTGGTGGCGGGGGTGGTCTGCCTGGAGGGGGGCGTGATGGTGCCCTCGTCCTCCGGCTCGCTCAGCGTGTCCACGGCCGACTGGTCGTCGTCGGGGCTGCCGGCGCTGCTGTCGTCGGGCGTGGCCTGGTTGCTGATGGAGCCCAGGCAGGAGCTGGGGAGGGGCGGTTCACATGGGGGGGGAGGCCGTTGCTTAGACTGACTCGTTGGTGTACCCCTTTGAAGAGGTTGTTTCAGCTCAGTGCCCCTTTATCCTCCAGGGCTGAACGATTTTGGGGAATAATCGAATTGCGATTGCGTCGACCAATATTGCGATTGCGATTTAGTAGGCGATTTTTTTTTTTTAAGTTCCTTATGTTCTGTATTATTCAATTAACAAGCAATTTATTATTAGCTGTCGCAGTCTTTGCGAATTGAATTACATTTTGCTATTACATCGCGATGTCGGTTTGAATTCGATTAACACTACTTCACAACACATTTCAGGGGGGAAGGTATTGATATTAGGCTAATCGCATCAGTTCCTGTTTGGCGGGGGGGGGGGGGGGGGGGGGGTTGAGGTGTCTATTTTCTCTGTTTTCCTTGTTTCACCCCGTTATCTAAAAATGTCAAAGTACCCCTGCAACCCCTACCCCAATTTCAGGAACACTGGTTTAGACATTACAGAGGGGTGATGATATGACGACAGTGACAGTGGAGTCACTGGTTCAGACATTACAGAGGGGTGATGATATGACGACAGTGACAGTGGAGTCACTGGTTAAGACATTACAGAGGGGTGATGATATGATGACAGTGACAGTGGAGTCACTGGTTAAGACATAACAGGGGGGTGATGATATGATGACAGTGGAGTCACTGGTTAAGACATTACAGAGGGGTGATGATATGACGACAGTGACAGTGGAGTCACTGGTTTAGACATTACAGAGGGGTGATGATATGACGACAGTGACAGTGGAGTCACTGGTTCAGACATTACAGAGGGGTGATGATATGATGACAGTGACAGTGGAGTCACTGGTTAAGACATAACAGGGGGGTGATGATATGATGACAGTGGAGTCACTGGTTTAGACATTACAGAGGGGTGATGATATGACGACAGTGACAGTGGAGTCACTGGTTTAGACATTACAGAGGGGTGATGATATGACGACAGTGACAGTGGAGTCACTGGTTTAGACATTACAGAGGGGTGATGATATGAGGACAGTGACAGTGGAGTCACTGGTTCAGACATTACAGAGGGGTGATGATATGAGGACAGTGACAGTGGAGTGGGGGTTACCCGGAGTGCGAGCCGTTCCCCAGTTGCACCATGTGGGGGTTGTACTGGGCCAGGACGGTCACCGTGTCACACTGCTGGCCAATCACCAGCCGCGCCTGCTGCTCGTTGGCGTTGCGCAGGTTGATCCCGTTGAACTGAAATGAAGAATAATGCCCATAGAAATACATCATTTAATAAAGATAGAACGATCAAGGGAGCATTCCATAAATGAATGATCAAGTGTATGAAAATTTGAACAAAGGGAGAATTATATATATCATAAGATAATAGTGAATACAAAATAAAAGTGCCCATAAAGAAAATGAAAAAACCTAAATCATAAGTTAATATACAATCTACAAAATATACAAAATTTAATAAATATTTAATATTATTTTAACTGGATATATCTATTAATATAATACATTATAATCAACATTTAATTAATTTAACGTAAAAGATGAATAGTAACAATGACGTAACAAAGGAGAGGAAACCAGAGCTGAACTTGAGGTGGGCAGTTGAGCCGAGAGCCGTCCCCTTACCTCCAGGAGTTGATCTCCGTACTCCAGTCTGGCCTGGTGGGCGATGCTGCCGGCGGTCACCTTGGAGACGAACACGCCCCCGCTCTCACCACTCACGATGGAGATGCCCAGTGGCTCCGCCCCCTTCTGTACCATCACGTTGCGAGGGTCTTCCAGGTAAGGCCTTCAGGGAGTGCACAGGGAGAGACGTCAGAGAGAGAGAGTCATAAGGAGGGAAAGAAAGAGCGAGTGACATGGGAGATAGGCCTAGTCTCCTAGGCTCAGCCCTATCCGACCATTACCTCATTATCTAACACTTTTTCAGTGTGTACACATTTACATTATATTCTGCTGAAGGCGATTGTTTACAATTGTTAAAAATGTTGTGCTATTATTACTGTTTGCTTATTATTATGTTTGATCTTATTTTCATTTTTGTTCTTTTGCAGTGCAACCATAAGTCCATGCCAATTAAGTCCTTTGAATTAAATTTCTTGAGAGAGAGAGAGAGAGAGAGAGAGAGAGAGAGAGAGAGAGAGAGAGAGAGAGAGAGAGAGAGAGAGAGAGAGAGAGAGAGAGAGAGAGAGAGAGAGAGAGAGAGAGAGAGAGAGAGAGAGAGAGAGAGAGAGAGAGAGAGAGAGAGAGAGAGAGAGAGAGAGAGAGAGAGAGAGAGAGAGAGAGAGAGAGAGAGAGAGAGAGAGAGAGAGAGAGAGAGAGAGAGAGAGAGAGAGAGACACACACATAGAAACAAACAAACACACAGAGGCGGAGAGAAAGAGAGCGTCGGAAAACATGTTAGTAACCTTGTTGAGAGCGACCTCAGGTGGGAACCATGCCTGGGTCCCTGTACTATTCCGACCGCGGGTTTCCATGGTTACCAGAGCGAGGAAAAGTTTAGAACAGTTGATGGAATCCATTATTCAAGGGAACTAATGGGTATTTGGAGCTGAATAATTCTTGATTTGAATATCACAGATTCTTAACTTAAGCGACCCAATTAAATAATCAATGGGCTTAGATTACTTATCGGAGTCATCGGCGGCTAATAACACGAAGTGATCTGCAATTTGAGATAACAAATGAATAATTACACTGCTGTATTCTTAGCCCAAAAATCTGTTGCTTTAAAAAAACAACTACAGACCTCGGGGAAGGGATTAGAATTGGAAATTCAGCCAAAATCAGAAGACGCTGTGTCTCCCCCCCCCCCCCCCCCCCCCAAGGACATTAGATGTGTAGGAGTTGGCCGTTCACGAGCCAAGAACATTTTTAGGCTGAAAGTCATGCAATCATGCACGATTCAACAGCATTCGGAAATAAACCAGCACAGGAGAGGAAAGTACGAGGCAGAATACAAAAGGACACCAGTAAAGAAAATAGAAACCCCCCAAAAAAAACACAGCCATTGTGATTCATCAACAGGGTCGATTAGACGGCCCCTAAAGAGGCCAATCTGCAGACATATTTTAGGGCGTTCTGCAGACGGAGCGTGTCAGGCATCCATAAGACGTGCCTCGCTCTCTCTGGGCCCCACCAACCAATCATAGGTCCCGAGGCTCCTTAAAGAGACTAGCGCGGGCTTAGGAGTCTGGAGGTCGACGCTTTGCGAGACAGATCTAATCCGAGGAAAGACGACGCAAGAGGGAAGAGACATGGGGCTGCCGGTCCGGGGTAGACAGAGTGGGGTGAAGGGAGGACAAGTGAATGATGGATGGATGGATGGATGGATGGGGGGGGGGGGGGGGGGGTGTGTGTGCGTGTGTGCGTGTGCGTGTGCGTGTGTGTGTGTGTTCCCTCGCAATGGTTTGTCACTGGGATGGAGAAGGAAGGGGAAAGGAGAGAGCGAGTGAGTGAGCGAGTGTGTCCGTTATTCCCGGTCGGACAAGTCTCCCTACCGATCCTTCCGCCTGTCGCCGATGGGGGCGGGGCTGACCGATATCCTGGCCTGGGCGGCGATGGAGCCCTGTGATTGGCTGCTGGCGAAGGACGCCGTGTCCAGGCGCACGGGGGACAGCGGGGGCGTGGGGCTGCTGCACTCCGAGTGAGACAGGGAGCCTGGAGACGGCGACAGCCCACCGGTCAGTCACGGCCCACACCCACATAGGCAAGGCAAGGCAACTTTATTTATACAGCACTTTTCATACACAAGGCAGACTCAAAGTGCTTCACATATGAACATTGTCATACAATAAAATAAAATAATAGATAAGTAAAAGAAAACATATGCAAAGAAATGAGTAAAATAGAAAGTGCAATGTATTTAAGATCAGATCAACAGTCCCTCTGGTAACCGCGTCGGGACTCCAACCCGACCTAAAGGAACTTGGTACTTTCTCTGGGACTCCAACCCGGATTCTAGTAACCCTTATCCTTTCTCTCTGGTATCAGATCATGTATCTTTCTGGTAAAAATAGAAAATTAAATTGAAAGTTAAAAAGGCTTTTTAGTAAGTAAAATTGAAAGTTCATAGTAAACAAGGCACTGGGGTGATGACACGAGGGAGAGAGAGACCCAGTCACACCAACCCATCAGCGGTCGTGTAGGGAGGGGTACGGTACCTCTGTCCGACCCGACGGATCGCGGGTAGCGGGCGGGGGGGATCTTGATGCGCTCCGTCCTGAACTGGGCGGTGCTTAAAGAACCTTTAGAAGCAAGAAGGGAAAGTAAGGTCAACACATGAGATGGGGTTCGGCGCCACTGCAGAGGTTTCTGACGGAGAGGAGATTTGAGGCCACACCTGGCAGAGACGCTGACCTGGGACAAGGGGAACTGCTGCTCGTAAGGTCAAAGGTCAAACTATTGCAACTTTGATGCCGACCTTCAAATTAACTTTGACGTTCTGGAACAAAGCAACTCTAAAAAGGCCAATGGCTTTCCTAGTTTCTAAACAACTAAACACTTGTTAAACGAGGTAAAAGGCGCTGAACTCCTGCACGTAAGCATGGTATACTCCTATGCCCGTCCCAGCGTCCGACTGAGAAACAGTATCCTGGAGTTTGCGCTGGGGATCACGGCGGCACAGTACCTAGCCGGGCGCCGGAGGGAAGAGAGTTGGTGCTGTGTTGCGGGCGCGATGGCGGCAGGCTGTGCCCGCCCTCGGGGAAGTCTCCTCCGTCTCTGTGCTTCTGACTGAGGTCCAGGCTGTGGTGGTTCTGGTGCTGGGGGCCGGGGCTGCCAGGCAGGGGGAACACACCATCAACTCAGTGGATTGACATGCTATAGCGGCCATCTTTGCTCCATCTCGCCTCGACCACTCAGTAGTCTTCATACGTTATAATGGCCATCTTTGGCTGTGTAATTCTGCATTAAGTTCCACGCACCCAGCTAGCGTTTAGAACCAAGATGGAGCCAAAATGGCCGCTGGGTGAATATAAATTCCCCCCAGCCCCCTGCGGGGCTAATTAGCCACACACACACACACACCATGTGAGGGGGAACTCTGGCTCGCCCCACCATCTGCTGAAGACACCGGGGAACTGAGTCGAGTTTGCATCTCATTTGCAACATCACGGTGCGATTATGAGGATTCTCTCCAAAGTGGTCGGTTGGTGAGTTGTGTTGGTGCCGGCGGAACATGTTTATATATGTTTATCTTCCATATTAACGGGCCTCATTAAACCTGAGAGAGGGCCTGACCCGCTGTTGAACAGGTGGATGCATGTGGTACGAGGGTGTGACGGGGGACGGGGGGGGGGGGGGGTACGGTGGGGGTAGCTCACCTGGTGAGGGGGTGGAGCGGGTGGGGCGGGGCGGGGCCGGGGGCGGGCGGAGGGGGGGAGTTCCCGGGCTGGACCTCGTGGCTCCAGGCCGTGTAGACGGGGTTCCTCATCACGGCGGTGACGGCGGGGCACGGAGCCAGGTCTCTCTGTGGGGGGTCTGGCAGAGGGGGGGGGGTCCGTTGGATGTGTTATTGGTGGGGTCGGAAACAAGCGATACGGAGATCCCTGGTGGGTTAGGACAGTGTGTGTGTGTGTGTGTGTGTGTGTGTGTGTGTGTGTGTGTGTGTGTGTGTGTGTGTGTGTGTGTGTGTGTGTGTGTGTGTGTGTGTGTGTGTGTGTGTGTGTGCGTGTGTCGGGGTTGACTTACGTGCGGCGATGGTGTTGCTGTAGCCGGGGGGAACGAAGGGCATGCTGTAGCGATGGCAACGCATGGGGGAGAAGCGCACCAGGTCCACGGGCTCGGGGGAATGCTCGTCGTTAGAGAAACTCTGAACCTGGATATAACGAGTGCAGACGTACAGACAGACACACGGAAAGACGGAGGGGAGGAAGGGGGAGCCAGAGAGAGAGAGAGAGAGAGAGAGAGAGGCCAGATTAACAGAGGTGATTCACACGCACGCATGCGATATCAGGGCAGCCAGAGATGTAAATAACTGCATTAGGGCCCCCCTGAGTATTGCCCGCGTGCCAAATTCACCCAGTGGCCATCTTGGATCTAGAGACTAGCTGGGTGGAGGGGAACTGAATGAGGCATTCAGTTCCCCTCCACCCAGCTAGTCTCTAGATCCAAGATGGCCGCTGGGTGCCCCGGGGGGGGGGGAGGGCGTCTCCCCGGTGTATTACCTGCGTGGGGATGGGGATGTGCAAGGGGGTCACGTTGCGCCGCAGAGCCGGCGCCGACCCGGGCCGGTACCTCTTCCTCTCGTGCTCCTCCGTCTTCGGCCTGCGGCCCTCGCCGGCCCTCCGGAAGCCCGGCTTGGCGTCCGGCGGCAGCGTGGGAGTGTCTACGCCGTAGAGGCGCTGCACGGTGGCCGGCGGGCCGTGCTGCTCCTCCGGCGGCGGCGGCGGCGGCGGCGGCGGCGGTACCGGAGAGGCGGGGGGCGTCGCGGCGGCGATGGTCGAGTCCGACGCCGAGCTGTTCTGATGCCGCCGCTTGAAGCGGAACGAGTCGCTGCGGGCGGGCGGGGTGGGCGGGGCCGGGCCCTCCGACACGGGGCTCTGCGGGGAGCGGCGCGGCTGCTGGGACAGGGACAGGTAGTCCAGCTTGGGCGCCGCCGCCGCCGCCGCCACAGTGTCTGGCCTCTTGAAGGCGTCCACGTCGAAGATGGACTTCCGCGGCTTGGGCCTCTTGAAGATGGAGAGCTGGGCGAACTCCGACACGCCGGTCCCGCCGCCGCCCACCACCTTGGGCCAGGTGCCCCCGCTGGGCTTCTCCGTCGGGGGGGGGCTCTGCCCCCCTCCGCCGCCACCGCCCGGACAGGCCGGGTCCGGGGGGCCGTCCCCGGGAGGCGGAGGGCTGAAGGCGGGGTCTCGGCGGGGATGTTGGTGGTGGTGGTGGTGGAGGAGGAGTTCTGGCCTCCGGCAGCAGTAGTCTGGGTGGGGCTCCGGGGCCGCCGGGGGGTCCCCGCGCGGGGCCAGCGGGTGGGAGTGCAGGGAGCTGCTGGGGGAGGGTTTGAGGTGATAGGGAGGGGGGCTGCTGAGGAAGCCGTCGGCCGGAGGGTCTCGGCGGGGCCCGTCCGGCCCTGCGACCGGACCGTCGGGGCTGTAGATGTCCGTCTGGGTGGAGTTGTTGTGCTTGGGGTGACGGCAGCTCCGGGCGTGGATCTCACAGGACTGGGGCCGGCCCCCCGGGCTGCGGTCGCAGTCGGACAGCAGGCTCTGGCCCGAGCAGCTGTGGGGATGGAACTGGGGAAGAGGGACAAATAGGAGGAGCAGTTGGTGTCAGGTCATGTCAAACGCTGTATGGGACAATGCAATGCACTGAACAATGCCTTTCATCAAGTTCACATAAAAGGGGATCAGGTTCAGACTTTTTCCCCCTGGAGTTTGAACACCCTCCCAACGTGACTCTTTCGCTCGGTACGAATGAACCGTTATCCTGAAACGACTTGCACCTGCATCCCGCCGTGCCTGCATTATACATCGTCTCTCCGCTAAATCTTATTTGCCCCACGTCTCTCTGCGGCTTGGATGGGAGGCTTCACAGAATGATCCACCAAAACACATTAAACATACAGACATCCCTAACGCATGCCCTTAACATTTAATGAGGCTGTGGCTTGTGATGAATCTCAGATCACCCGGCAGCCAGGCCTAAATAATGGTATCCTAGCAACAGGAACTTATTTAGATTCCGATTTGCCATCACTGGAACAAGTAATGGATCTGTGCTGGGTGACAGCAGTCAGCTAGCCAACTGATAATGTATTGCAAGAACAGCCATACAATTCATCCCTTGAGATCTTTTCTGTTTTTCCTTTCAAGACTGCATATTAGAACTCTTGCATGACGCTGATTGGTATGACAAATGACATGCAAATGAGTCTGCCAAAACTGTACACTAATCAGATGGAGATATTCTATTGAGGTCTGCTACTTCAGTATGAATTCCTTGCAAAAGTCAACAGAACAAAGTAAAAACGGAAATCTTTGGAATTTACAATCATCATTTTTTGTTGTTTAATATTTCAGCCTTTTGTCGTTTGAAATCCCACAAATAGAAGAAACCCAGGGGAAGACGCAGATGTGGAAATCACTCCTTTTGTGTGTCCCCGTGTGAGCGGGGGAGCTCACCTTCATGAGAGAGATGCTGAGGGTGTCACGACAGCTCCTCAGCAGAGCTTCACAGTCAGAGAGAGACTTGTTGTCCACGGCGATGCCATTTATCTGCAATGAAAGCATGAAAATGAACTAAACAGTTAGTTTGATAATAACACCCATTGCATTCCGTTTCTTAACCCTAACCTGAGAGTTACTGTAAGAATAGGGGCTTATTCTAATGGTTAAGAATACATTGAGTACCATTCTGTAGTTTTATCAGACAACGGAGACTTCCATAGATTATTTTGGAATAAATTGGAAATAGAGGTACGGGTAGGCATCTTGCTCAGGGATGCCTTCAGGTAGAATGTTCACACTATGTTCAAACCCAGAATCTTTCAACTGTATGTTTAACCCCCTGACCACTTGTTTATCCCTGCACTCCCAGCACTGTGTATACGTCCGCCATCTTTCACTAATCACAAACAATATTACAAGGTCAGCCAGAGGTTACGGACAACCTAGTATGGATGAGTTGTTAAGTATCTAAAGTGGACTATCTCCATAAAAGCACTAATGCAATCTGGGAGCGTCTGGATTTCAACATGAACGTTCACGCCAGCAGGTGGCAGCAGAGCTCAACGAGGGGACTTGTTTTGGGAAAGAACACATTACTCACTGCTAGCAGTCTATCCCCGGGTGTGAGAGAGCTGTCCTTGGCCGCGGGGCTGCCGGGGGTAATCCCAGCCACAAACACACCACTCTCCAGACCTATACCGCTGTCTGCACACACACACACACACACACACACACACACACACACACACACACACACACACACACACACACACACACACACACACACACACACACACACACACACACACACACACACACACACACACACACACGTTAGAGAACAAAAGCACTATGACTTAATTCACAACATGGATGATCCCGCTATTTAACAGCAGACGTTCTGGGAGCTTCCGAGGCACTGCCACAATTGTGGATTGCATTTAATTAAGATTTAGTTATTTTCATATTTCATCCAAGAGTACTTCAACCAAACAAACAACTAATGTACAGATTAATCCAAACATACTATCGAAATTGGGTGTAGCATCGACATTTTGTTGGTTTCCTCTACGCTAATACCGAAAAAGATTAATCTGAACAAACGTATATAAAAAGTGAAACATAAATAAAATGGGGTGACCGGACCTTTGTGGCCGACCAGGCTGAGCTGCACGGGCGTGACGACGCGCGTGCCCAGGGACCGCCTCCGCCGCACCACCATATTAATCACCCCCTCCACGCCTAGCACCGCCTTGATCACTTGCTTCCTGTCCTTATTTGCTAGGTCCACGTCGTTAATCTTCAGCAGCCAATCATTCACCCTGGGGAGAGCGCGGGGCCAAAGGGGGGCGTTCACCAATCAGGTCGAAGGAGAGGATTGATTGTTTGCGGGTGGTGGGAGATGGACCGGGGGGGGGCTCTTACCTCAGTCTTCCTTCTGCAACACTTCCTTTGTCCACCCTGCTCACAAATATACCACAGTCTCCCGGTAGGTACGGGTCGCTCACCCCCTCAGCGATGTCAAAGCCGAGCGCTTTCAAGTCCATGTCATCCTAGTATTAAAAAAAATAATGTTACTTAATGAATGCATTAATAATGTCCAAAAGCACAAATGTAGACGGAGTGCAGGATTTGACAGCTTTGTAAACACTGCACTGCACTTAACCAAAGTGCAGTGATTTCCCCCTTAATGGTAGTCCAAAAAAAAATACAGGGTTTGGAGATATCCTGTTGCCTTGGTCAGCAGAATAATTCCTCGTGATAAGGGTCATCATGCTAGTCGAATGCCAGCCAAAAAGTACTTTCCTTACGCTCAAATGAATTTGAACATCACTATGGAAACAAGAAAACTATGTTGACTAAAGCATGTAATTTTGTTTCTGCACATCCGTACATCCGTTACTGCCTCAAGGGGTTCAGCGACTGTGCGGGCGTACACTCCAACAGAACGTACCCGGTCCTTCTCAAACTCCACCACCTCCGTCTCCCACTCCATGGAGTCAGTGTCGATGGCCGAGTCGTGCGAGCTGTGGGCCATCAGCTGGCGGAAGCGGGCCTCCTTCTCCAGCTGGTCCTCCACCTTCTCCCTGCAGGTACCACGGCGTTCGTTAGTGATCCGACGCGTGTCAGGGTCTCCGGGATTATTAAGAACCTCATTCGGTTCGATTAGATATCCGTCCATCACGGTCCAATCATTCACAATGTTGTCATTTAACAGACTGGTGGACATCGGGGATTAATCCCGGGACCTTTCAGCTGGGAGTCAGAGCTCCCTAAGACACCACACCCCCCCCTGCCCCGTGATAAGGCTACAGAACCGTCTCTCTAGAAGCAGCGGGGCCGGCGGGCTGCGGGTCTTACTTGAGCTCCTTGAGTTCGCGCGCGGCGTCGTTCTTCTGCTTCCTGGTGTCGTCCAGGTTCCTCAGGGCGTCGGCCAGGTCGCTGACCGCCCGGTCCCGCTCCCTCCGCAGGTTGTCACACAGGGTGCTGACCAGGGGGGCACCGCACAACGGGCAGGGGGTTAGCAATACACCAGATACATACCACAGAGGCCCAGTATCCTTATGAATGGGAAACACCATGAAGCACAGCCATGTGTCTGTATAATAGATCAAATCGATATAATTAAATGAACAATAGTATTTTCTCTGGATCAAAAGGTTCCATTTTAATTCAGGAAACTTCAATGTATATATATTTGTATAAGTAAAGTGTGAGTGGAATAGTCAATGCTAATCAAAATATGAACCTGTTTTTGCATTAATCCCAACAAAAAAAGAAAGAAAAAAATGACAAACAATTAGCGAGGATCTCCCAAAACAACATGGCGGCTCGCTGTGCATATCCCCAGCGCTGTGCTGTAATTTACTGTACTGTACTGTACTGCGCTCACCGTATGCTCTCCCTCTCGGCCACCATCTTGTCCCGCTCCTGGAAGGCCCAGTCCCGCCTGCACTTGGCCACCTCCGCCTCCTGCGACGCCTCCTTCAGCTCCTGGGACACGGCCTCGTGCTGCTTCCTCAGCACCTCCATCTCCTTGGTGGCCCGCTCCATGTCCAGGCTGACAGAGTCCTGTTTCTGGGGGGGCCGGGGGAAGGCACAGGGGCGGCAAGAGTCAGGACATGCCAATGCTTTCTTGTTGATGCAGATGTATTGAAGTTTTATAAAGAGAGTTGAATTTGCTCCAATCAGGGCTCCCATATACTTGTTTCGTTCCGGGTTTGTACTTAAACTTTGATTGAAAGAGGTGCTGTAGGTTTCGATTTGAGGGCTTTTAGTTGAGTGTAATTTACCAGAAATGACAGAGCCATCCGTCAACTATGTGTGAGTTAGATGCTCTGTGAGAATATCTTTTCTGGTTGACCGTGCCTGCCTCTGTACGATTCAATTTCCATTTTAGACTGATACTGGCTCGTTTCTGACAGGGGCGGGCGTGTCACGTCATCTCTTCCCTGATTGGATTGGGGATTGCAGCTTGCCTGTCACTCACAGGTCTGTGAGGTCACCACTTCCCAAATGGCAGACGAACGCAGAGAAAGAGGGAGGGAGGTGCACTCCTAACTACTCTAAAAACCTACCTACAGTAACTTTAATCACAACGCGCCTTCAAGGACAAAATCGTCCATGTCTCATCAACCACCGTGACCGTCCCTTTGCAGAATGGGGTGAACATTAATTTGGGCTCCGATTAATTAGTAGACGCCGGAAGTGTCCCATCTCACCCCACCGTGGCTAACCACTATAAATCAATTTGGAGGAGCTCCACATCAAACTCAGGCTTCCCTCGACGGACGAGGCTAAACTGCTGGGTCCAGGAGAGTCATGGTCTGGATTAGAGTTGTGTGAATTAGGTCACATTTCTATTAGTTCTGCATTTGAAGCGAAGCTAAAATTACTTGCCTTGCATGTAACCCTTTGGTGAGACTCTCACTTTGCAAAGTGCCAAAGTTATTAAAGTAATACCAGTATAACCCCTTACATGGAAAAATTTTACTAGATTCCTAAGCAGCTGTGCGTGCGCGCGCGCGTGCGTGTGTCTCTCTCTTCGCCCACAAATCACTGCTAATTTCCTAATGCCTGAACCGTTCGACATCCATCAGGTAATTGAAGGGCCGCCCATCACAGGACAAACAGTCATCCAAATCCCCACATAATGCAGCAGGCCTGCCAGACGCCGACGCCCCCCCCCCCACACACACACCCATAGATTAACCACTTCCAACGCAGTGACAAACGCCGGGCAGAGCTCCACATCATTACACTCCCACACGCGATCGGATAAAAGAGGATTAGGGAGGGTCTCTCTGTAATAAAATAAACGAGTTCAGATCAAATATTAAATATACAAAGCCCGGCTGTCGGACCCCCCACAGGGAGGGGGGCCGGGGGTTGGGGCCCCTCACCTGTCGGGCCTGGTAGTACTCGCGCAGCAGCTGGTCGCGCTGCACGATGGCCTCGGTGCGCTCCTTGCGGGCGACGTCCCGCTCCTCCCGGGCCGTCTCCGCCTCCTTGCAGGCCTGGCCCAGCTCCTCCCGGGCCTCCGACTTGTCCTTGGCCTCGTGGCAGCACTTGTCCCGCAGCTCGTTGCGCTCGCACACCGCCCGGTCGCGCTCCGCCAGCGCCGAGCCCAGCTCCTGTGGCGCCGCGGCGGGGAGGAAGAGCGGAAAGACGTCACCCACCATAATGATAACAATAATAATAATATAGATTTTGATTTATATAGCGCTTCATGGTGGACACTGAGTGATGTTTTCTTGGTGAGTCGTTCAAGCAGACTTCACCCTGGTTCACACCTGAGCTTCGTAAACCGAAGCAGACTTCGGTTTACGAAGCTCAGGTGTGAACCAGGGTGAAGTCTGCTTGACTTCAACCTTTCCTTAATCTCACAAGAGATTTCACATTTACCCTGGTTCACACCTGAGCTTCGTAAACCGAAGTCTGCTTCGGTTTACGAAGCTCAGGTGTGAACCAGGGTGAAGGGTGTTTTGCGGGGGGCCAGTGTGTTTAAGGAGGCAGACAGGGTGGTGTTGAGCTCCGCCTGAAAACCGCTCTTTCTCCCCAGGCGTTTGGATCAAAATGAGACGAAAAATGTCGAGCATGCTGTTTCAACGGCTGTTCTGTTTTTGCATCATCTGTCCCTTCATGTTAGTCTGTTAACTGGTGTTTAACTTGCCATGTTAGTTTACAGCATAATAATAATTTACTTACTTAATAATGTACTTTATATGGGGGGGGGAAAGCCCCCCATAGTGCAAATACTGCGAATTGTTAAACCTGAAGGTGAATAGCAGCATCCATTGCTGTATGATTGCACATCTTTATGATTGAGATGCAGAGATCGATGGATGTAATCCTCCATCCTCATTATTCTTTTTTTTAATCTCAAGAGCAAAACCTTTCCTTAATCTCACGAGAGATTTCACATTTATATTAGATATGTATTTCCAATTGACGAGCAATCTCTCTAAAGACACAGGACAAAGCTCAGTCAAAGAGAACACTATGGGACAGCAACAATATAAATAAGGGTACCAGAGATAAGAGCAATCATTTCAGAGCACTTCATGGAAAAAATTTCCCAAAATAAAATCTTGAATGTATAGATTCCATCGCACGAATAAAGAAAAACTGTTAAACGAACCACGTTGTGTGGGGGGCAGTAGCGAGGTAGAGCGGGTTGGCTGGTAACGGCATGGTTTCTAGTTCCTCCTAGCTGTGAGTGTCAAGGTGCCCCTGAGCAAGGCACCTAACCCTAAACTGCTCCCGAGGGGATGCCACTGCTGTCGCCTTGCATGGCTGACGCTTCCGTCTGTGTGTGAATTAGTGAATGATAAGCAATGTTGTAAAGCGCTTTGGGTAGTCACTGGTTACAAAAAAGCACAATATAAATACCGTCTATATACGTCATTGCGTCTGATTCCTAACTCTCAGACCGACCCCCTCCGCGCTTCAACCCGGGGCGTGTTCTCGCTCACCTGTCTGAGCGCCTCCAGCTCGTCGCCGGCCACGCGCCTCTCCGACGAGGTGTTCTTCAGCCGGGCCTCGGCCAGCTCCAGGCCGGTCTGCAGCTTGTCCACCTCCTTGATCACCTGGTCGCGCTCGCTCATGATGAGCCGGTACTCGCTGAACACCGAGTCCCGCTCCTCCTTGTACTTGTCGCAGTCCTTGGCCGCCTTCAGCTGCTGGGTCTTGAGGCGCGTGGCCTCCGCCTGCAGGCGCTCCGTCTCCCGCTGTAGCTCCTTGTTCTGGGCCGCCGCAGCGGCCAGCTCCTGCTGCACAGTGTCGTACCTGGAGCGGGACGGGGGGGGGGGGGGGGGGGGGGGGGGGGGTGTTTATTTCAAGCTAGCTTGCTACACACAAAAAATGTAATTGCTGATTTTTTTTTAAGTTATGCCCCTCCCCCCTCGGTACTCCCTCCAAGCCCCACCCAGCGTCAAAAGTTTATACCCGCCAATTTACCCCCCTTTTTCATGTATTGCATACAAAACAAAATTGCATGATTGTACCTATATCACAGCCAAGAAAACCGTTTCAGTCCGAATAAACTAGATATCTACTACCAATTTTCTCGGAAATCTGCCAAATCAATTTATTGCATTATTCCAAAAGGTTTGTGTTTCAATAACCAGAATCTGACTTGTATATGCTTTATGGGCACTTAGAGATAGGACAGAGAACTAAAGCACCAAAAGGCCAACATCTTTCTCAGGGATTGTCAGGTTTCCTCCTCTTTCCCTGTTTGGTTTTATTAGAGCTTCTCAACCAAAGTAGTGAAAAAAACGAATATTTTTTTTTTTAAATAAGGGGTTCTAATTAACATGCATTGACTCAAGCAGTGCTAAAGTGACACATAGAGAAACAAATGAAGATGACAAGACTTGATTGTAGAATTGTCACTTCACCGGAGAGTTGTTAGAAAAGAGAACAGTGGAACAGACTTTCTCCTAATCTCATGAGGGCCCGGACCCCGACGCTCCAAACCAACGGGCAGCTGCCCGGACACAAAGCTTCATCTGTCTCGGATTAGGTGACCAATTCGAATTTGGCACTAAAGCCTTTGTATTAATATGAAGTGAACTTTTTAGTCTGGGCCCGACTGGTAGTGATTAGAATTTGTTTACGTCTGCCGTTTACTCTGTTGGTCTGTCCGTCTGTCCCTTTGGCTGGCTGCATGTCGACAGTACAGCGGTTGTTTTTCCATCAGAGGGTGAATCTGGGTACGTTCGTGCGTGTGCGTGCGTGCGCGTGTTTGGGTCTACAGATTATTGCATGCATTCCAGTGCGTGTGCGTTTGGATGCATGCATGTGTATTGTGCTGGGGCATGTGTGTGTGCATGCATGAATATTGTAATGTGCATGGTGCATGTGTGTGTGTGTGTGTGTGTGTGTGTGTCTGTGTCTGTCGCCCCACCTCCTCCCGGTCGAGGAGTACTGCTGCTGGCGGTGCACGGCGGCGTCCCTCTGCTGCAGCAGCGCGTCCAGCTGCGCCTGCAGCCGCTGGTTCTCCCCGTCAGCCTGCGCCAGACGGCCCAGGTCGGCGTTGTGGCTCGCCGTCTGCTCGCCGTAGCGCTTGCGCAGCGCCTCGTAGTCGCGCCGCGCCGCCGCCAGCTTCTCCGCCGTGGCGTCGTACAGCTTGCTGAGGACGTCCGACGAGCCCTCGCGCATCACCTGGAGGGCGGGGGGGGGGGGGGGGGGGGGGGGGGAGACGTGAACACACACGCACACCCCTTCGTTTGATGGCAGTGGAACAAACGCTGTGGTTTGAGGACATCAGACAAGTTTATTGTTAGTCCTTTTGATGGGTTTGGTCTAAGAGTGTCTTTATAAAAGTGAGGTTTGGATTCGAGATTCAACGTTTTTCTTTTTATTAAAAATGCAAGAGATTTGAAGTAGAGACAATACAAAATGGAACAATTACGTATTTATGAGTATTCCTTTTCAAAGAGACTCATTGTTCCTCGGTGGATCAGACCGGCGTGGCTCCCCGGTGACGGTCTCCATTAAAGCAACTGATAAATAAATAACACGTGTTTGTTTACCCAGCTGTCTGTGAAACAGAGTGCTCGTGTAATGGGTGGAACCTCTGTACGCCAGAGTGCCGGGGCATCACGGGGGCTGCATTTAGACCGAGATAGGGATTTTGTGGCCGGCAAAGATCACACCAGGGCGACGCCCTCCCTCTCACTTCACGCATTGAAACGGACGAGTGTCTTTGATGTTTGATGAGGCTCTTAACCCAAGGCCGTTTTCACACCACATTCACTCACTTGCGGTGCCGCGTTCAGTAAAACAAATACAAGCCTAAATTGATCAATAAAATGGTAAATGGACTGCATTTATAAAGCGCTTTTCTAACCAGTGGCCACTTAAAGCACTTAAAGCCAAACATTCAGCCTTTCTTGCACACATTCAGGCACCAACGGCGGTGTCAACCCTGCAAGGCATCGGGAGCAGAAAGGGTTAGGCGTCTTGCTCAGGGACACGACATTCAGAGCTAGGGGGAGCCGGGGTTTGAACTAGCAAACTTCCGGTTACCAGCCAACCCGCTCTACCTACTGAGCCACATACCGCCTCGAATGAATGCATCCTTAGGACCGGCTGCCGACGTGACCATGAAGGCCTGCTCTGAGGGTTTGGATATACGTTGAGCAAACTCTGGTGGAATAGGATTAAAAATAAAAACAACTAAAAACAACTACCAATGAGCCCGTGGCACTGCTCAGCGTATGGGAGCTAATCACGCCGTCCCTGGCCCGAATCCCAGCCAGGCTTTTTACACCTAAATCCAACCTTGGTCACTCATTGGATGGTTTCATTCCTTCAGTGGTAGTGGATGAGGTGCATCAATCCCTTATGAAAAGCCCTTTGAGGGCCTTGATGAGAGCTATATAAATGCAGTTATTTACGATCATCATCATCATTAACCTGCTTAAGGCCTATAGTTCACTATAGGCCTTTTAGATTTAAGATTTAACTTAACTAAATAGGCAGAGTTCAGCTAATGATAGTGTTTAATGAACAATGTAGTCTGGGAGCACTGATGCATACGTAGACAAGGTGCGGTTCCACAATAAGGCATTCAATCGAAAAGTCTGACCCGGAGTACGGCAGAAGTTGGATGGACGGCGATCGATGCGAGAATAGGGCATACGTAAAGTGGAAAAAAAAGAAAAAGGGAGCTCCGACCCGTGGGAGAGGGGAGGCGGTATGACCCCGATCCGTCTGGCAGAGAGCCACCCTCACGGAAGTAATGACGGCGGACCAGGCAAATAATAAATGCCCTTCTGTCTCGAACGTCAGCATCCAGCAGCGGGCTGAGAGCATCTCCAGGGAGAGTGCAGCCTGTGTGTGTGTGTGTTTGGAGGAACACACACACACACACACACACACACACACACACACACACTTTAGTGGGGCGTGGATGAACGCCGCCGTCGGCCCGCGTTACCTGCTGGTGCAGCGTCCTCATGTCGGCGGCGTCCCGCAGGTCGCCCTGCCGCAGCCGCCGCAGCTCGTCGCAGGCCTGCGTGCTGTGGCCGTGCTCCCGCAGCAGCTGCATGTTGTCCAGCCGCAGCGCCTCCGTCTCCTCCTTCAGCTGGGCCTGCTCGCTCGCCAGCCGGCCGTGCAGTGTGCTGCGGGGAGGGGGGAAAGAGTTAGCCAGAGGGGGCTGACGCCCGACTGAAGCAGGGGTAGGGTGGGGGCGGTAGAGGCAAAGATCCAACACTGGCAGAGCTGAACAGAAAACAGCAATGCATGTTGTACGCACTACCCTGAGCGAGAAGGCTTACGGTGCCAGAATATGTAGTTATATAATCGTACCTGTTGTCAACAAGTGGCTAGTTTAACCAAGCACCGCATCATTGAGGCACAAAATGAAAAAAAAAAAAACATTCATTCAGCATAAAAAAAGGCTTTCATTTGCATAGGGACGACGCATTCTGTCAGTATGGACTATTAATCATGCTGAGAGGGTTTGCCAAAACATTGTACGCGCGCGATATAGTCCTCTTGTGGGACTTTATGCTCATGGGCCGGTCACTTCCATTCATTGCGTATGCGGCAAACTGGGGAGAGTATCTGTGTCTGTATTTATCTCCTCTGTGTCCAAGTTCCCGTCAGCTGAACTTAGACCGCTTTAAACAATATAGGTCCTGAGTACAGTTACTTGTGACCAAGCAGATCAACAATCAAATGCAAATATGTGGGTTTTATAACTTGTGTAAATATAAAATGTTCCATCAGTCCATAAAGATCATGGTCCTGAGCATGACATACTTCCATGACTATATGTTTTTATAGGAGACAACATGATTTTGTTGCACCAAGGGATAGCAGCATGGAAAGTCTGTACGTTTCCACAGCGATGGCGGCATTGTATAGACTGAAACCTAGAAACTCCATCCTGTAGGTTGTACCCAGAGTTAGCACGTGGCGGCGTCACATATCACCCACAGCGACCGCAAACGAACAAATGGTGTCACATGACTTCGAGAGGATGGGCGAAAGAGTAGTGCGTTTGTTTAAATGTACCATCCGGAATATGTTCCAGCCGGCGGGCAATGCACATGATTCGAGTAACTCACAGAGAACGGTGCCTTGAAGTGAATGGGAAGGCACCAACAGCATACCGGGGGGGGGGGGGGGGGAAAGAGAGAGCGAGCGAGAGCGAGAGCAAGAGCGAGAGCGAGAGAGAGAGGGCGGCAAACGGCGAATAAACACTTTTTTCTAATTCCTGAGATGTACCGGCAGGGCCGTGGAGGGGCGAGAGGCTTAAACCATTGTAATAATCCTCTCGCGTCTGTGTGTCTGTGTGTCTGCGTGGCCGCCAGCTGTTTGGTGGGCTCCTCTGCAGGGAGCAGAGGGCAGAGGCCGCGGCTAAACCGCGCTAACGCCTGCTCTTGAGTGATAGTAGCATTGATAGCGGGTCGGCGAAGGTCGGCGGCATTAGTAGCACAGATGCCTCTCGCGGAGTGTGGCGTGGCGTGCCCGCTGTCGGCGAGCTAATGATGATTATGGAGCACGCCATCACGTCGGATGCTGCCCCCTCCCACACCTTCAGGATTGGACAGGAGCAGACTTACAAGGGGGGTAAGTGCGTTTCTGTCCGCTGGTTTTAATCTCGCAGATCCAGCCTTTCCGTGTACTAGGGAAAAGCTGGGACCTGGCGTTGATTACTGTCACGGCCCGCCTGCTTATGAGGAAGAGGACTTGATTGACAAGCAAGAACGAATGACTCTACTTTGAGAAGAACAGGCGCATGCTGAAAAAAAATTGATTTACGAAATAATTTATGTATACCAGCGCAATGAATAAACCTCAGAATGTTGATATAAGAATAAACCGGATTTACCCACGTCACGCCGGAGCTAGGGCTACATATCTTTGAATGAAAGGGCTGACGGCCAATGAGAATCGTGTCTTGGGTTTCTTCTAGAAGCTGCAAAGAATAACTTGCTGTATGTATCAAACATCAGGACGAGTAACCATGTGACGCAGTGGAAATTAACAGAAGAGGCCGAGACAAATTTGCTCATCTGTGCCGTGTGTGTTGGTTCAAGGGACAGCTGGGACTGTACTTAGGCCAGTGCCAAGGGCTGCTTTATCGGTTTTTGGTTGGTGATGAAACAGACAATTATTGTGGCACAGTTTTGCTTTGACGACCCGTGACTAAAATGAACCGATGGACCTGCACAAAGGCTTCTCCTTCCACGGCAGTATTGGGAAATCTGATCTCTACAGGGGAGAACCAGATCCAGGTTAAACTCCCGCGGGCTACCGTTGAACGTGAACACAAGTGAGATGCAACAACAACAGAGGCACGAAAACAACAACAGGGCTTAGCCAATAAAGAATTCAGGAAGCTATTGCATTGGCATCTGTGGTAGCTTTTTATCCCCCTTAAATAATAATAGTGCTAAAAAAGTGCTAATTTCGTGTTTAGCACTTTTGCTTAATGTGCAAAGGCAAATAAAGAATCTTCTCCTTCTACTCACTGGTAGAAATCTGCCTTCTTCACGGCCTCCTCACATCTCTTGAGGGTGGAGCTGTGCTGGTTCTGAAGGGACTGCAGGTCCGCCATGGCCTTCATGCACTGCATCTTGAGGCGTTCGTAGTCCTGGCCCGACCTGGAGTGGGGTCTGGACCCGAGGACGACGGGAGGGAAGAGTGGGTCAAAAACAGGGCAATGTGTTTTTAAGAACAAACAAAAAACAATTGAAGATTTCAGGAGGCCACAAGGGGAGAGAGATGGAAGCGTAGCGGCGATAAAAGCACGCTCAGCTGGGAGTAGGGGAAAGGAGAAGAGGGGAGCCATTAAAATGACCTGTTTAACCTCCACCCCCCCTCCCTTGTTTTAGAGTGGAACACGCTCGGGGAACACTTCCTCCAACCACTTAGGCTTTCTCTCTTTTTGCTGCTCTTAAAATCTTCAGTGGGCAGGAGTGCCTCGACCCATTTCAGGGTAGAATTGGGGTCACGGTGCGTTCCCACAAAACTTTTCTTTCTTTCAAGGCAGATCCTCTTCCAAGAAAAACAAGCAAAAGAGTCAAAACAACAAAGACAGGCGGGTTCCGGTACGGCACCTGCAGTCGTCAAAGGTGGTCCCGGGCGAGGAGAGGGCCAGCCTCTTGCGCAGGTCATCCCGCTCCCGGGTCACCTGCTTCAGCTGGAACAGCACCGTCTCCATGTTCTCCCGCGTGAGGACGCCGTGGATCTCCGTGTGGCTGGGCGGCGGCGAGGAGGCTGGGGTGGGCGTACCTGTGGGTGTCAGCACGTCACTGGGGCAAGGAGGGTGTGTGTGTGTGGGGGGGGGGGGGGGGGGGGGGGGGGGGGGTTGGAGGGTGTTGGGTAGGGGTACAGCCTCCTCGCTACTCACTCAAGGCTTCAATCGCATGGAGGCGTCTCGTCGTCTTAGGATCTCGTCGCATGTAAAAGACAAGACTGTCCCGGGCTTGGCTTTGTCTGAGTTACGTGTCAGTACGTGCAGTGTGGTCGCAAATTAGCCTTGGTTAGAAGCCATATGTGTAGTGCAACCGTGTCTTGTTTTTCTTTAAAGCCGTCGTCATGTTTTCTGCAAAAACATGCAGAATTGCCCCACGGTTGCGAGGTGCGCAAACCAAACCCTTACCCTGAACATTTTTGCTAAACAAACAAAAAGGGAGTGTATTTCACCGCAAATGTCATCATCATGCCGTGAGGAATCAGTTTAATCATTGCAAAAGCATCGTCAGCATAACTTCTCGTGGGAGCGAATGGGAATGTGGTAACTGGGAAATGCTTGCTTTAATATCGTACTTTATTAACTTATAAACGGCGACCGGTGGTTTCCGTGACAGGGACACTCACCCAGGCTGCTGAGGGAGCTACTGCTCTCCGAGTCCGACGGCATTGTGGACAAGACACTGTAGGTGGAGCCTGGAGAAGGGGGATTTTGGGGGGGGGGGGTGAGAGGGGAGAACACAAAAACATCAAAGTCAGTCACCAAGTCTGCAAAACAAGTGACTCCTGAATTACAGACCAGCGAGTACCTCTGGCATTGTAGTGGCACATCAAGGCAGCAGCGAGTGGCTAGGGTTACGCAAAGGGAGGATTTAGCCCGGCAGTCAAAGAGGGCCGGTCCAGGGGAATAATAAAAGGTGGGACTTTCCCCTCCATCCCCTCCACCTCCTCCCTCCCTCCCTCCCCCTCAGCGACCCAGGGATGACAGCCCCGTGGGCCCTGGCTGCAGTGTGTGGCTAATTATCAGCAGGCAGGGCGGCGTAAACGTAGCCGGTCTGGGGCCCCCAGAAGAGTCAGGCCAGTCCAAGAGGTGCTTCTTTTCATCTCCGCTGACAACGCCACACACTCCCACCACCACTGAACCCCCCCCCCCCCCCCCCCCCCCCCCCCCCGCTTCTACACCACCACCACCACCACCACCAACACCACCACCCACCACCCCCCTTCTGGAAGCCCCTCTTTCTTTTGTCGCCTAATACACGATTAACTGTTCAGGAATTACAGCAAGGATGAAACCATACAGGGGAAGAAAAATAACCCAAAAATATGAGTGATGAGGAGAGTATGCATCGCTACACACAGTGCCAAGCATCACAATCTGGAGAGGAAAACAACTGTTTCTGGGATGCTTTTTACTTGTTCCGGTCCATCAATTGTAGCCATGAATTTCAGGAGATCAAATGAAAAAGGAATGGTGTCAATGCTTGAACTCCTTTATGGTGTGTGGACCCAGGGTACTACGAATACGGGATGAAGAGTCTAAACAAGACGCCAGTTTCCATCCGGCGTCACACACACACACACACACACACACACACACACACACACACACACACACACACACACACACACACACACACACACACACACACACACACACACACACACACACACACACACACACACACACACACCAGCTGATCCGCCCGGTTAAATCACAAACTCCCACCCTTGATATAAGTCCTGACGCGCCACCTACAAAAAAAATAAACAGCACCATGACAAACGATCCCATTTACCAGCATCTCAACACTCCTAAATCAATCCCATGCTGGCAGTGTTCCAGCAAGCTACAAAAAAAAAAAAAAAAAGGGGGAGACTGTGTGTTTGATTAAAACTGGAGGGAACCCAGCTAAAATGGCTTGCCCCTCCATTGCTTTCCCATCGTTGCGGGGCTGAAAGAAGGAAAAAAAGAAAAAGAAAAAAAAAGAGGGGGAGAGAGAGTGATGTGCCTCAGGAACCGTGGCATCCCATGGATCAAGCCCTCTTTGTTCTGGCCCGGGCTTAAGTTTCCCATGGGTCTTGTTTGAGCAGAGAGACGCCGTGTGTCACAATGGGCCGAGAGGTTCGCCACGCCGTGGCCCGCTCTCCCTACTTTCCTGGAAGTCATGGGACCTGGGGCTGAGCTGTGGTGGGCCGCCTCGCTCCCTCTCCCCTCTCACACACTCGGCTCACCCATGTCACTATGGGGGCGGGGGGTAGGGGTTGCTGATCGCTTTAGCGCCAGTCAGCAGGCTGTGCAATGCTGCAGACTCCAGACTTGTAGACTTGAGTTTTGGCGCAACGCTATGACAACAGGGCATTTCCTATTTTTCTAACCTAGGCGATTAACCGGTGTGACAGACACACCTCCTCTCGCCTTCGGAAATGATAAGCTTGTTTTGCAGACGGTCTGAGAGACCAGTTCAAGAGGAAAGACAGGACTTGGCTGGGGGAAACTGTTTTTTCTTGTCCGGCGTGCAGCCAGAAACAGCAGCGCAGCGGAGCCTCAAACGGATGACGTCACACCTGCTGAGTGACACCGCCTTCTCGGCTCCTCTCCATAATAAATAAGAGACAAGCCTGCGGCTGTCGTTGAACCAACCGGGTCACCCAATGCCGGCTGCTAATGAGTTGAATTAGAAGGACGCACAAGACGTTACTGCATGTAGTGTCGTAGCGATGAATCACACCGAAAAAAATTAAGTGCTAACTTGCAAAGGGCAGTTAGTAAAAGGAAATTCCAAAGCCAACATTAAAAAGTCACTGCGCAGACAGAGGTGACTGATTAGGCCTTCCTTTGAGGCCGGCCAAAGCAAACTCTACTGAGGACTGCCGGCAACCGCTGTGTGGAGGTTATAGCGCCAGAGTCCCTTTTAATCTGAGAGTTAGGTCGTTTAAAGATTCATTCCATGATTTCTTTGGAAACTCTCTCTCCCTCATTCAGAAAAGAAAATCTAGGATGAAGCTTGTTTTGTTTGTTTGTAATCCGAAAGGTGTAGTCATGTATCTGCGGCACATGAAGCAGGCATGAACTGACCACAAGTGAGGCATGACCAACACCCTTCTGATGTATCTCCTCAGCTTGCCATTGCTCTGAATTCTTCGACAGAGCTCAAAAATAAACAAAAAAGTAACTACTTACGAGCTTTCGGGTTACGGTCAATACATACGAAAAGGCATAATTGTATTTTTTTACGAAAACCAAGACCGATGATTTCAACCAGCTCTCCCCTGTCAAACACGAGTTATTCAACATGACATGAATCAGCTTCCCGTGTCTGTGACCGTGTGTGTGTACGTGCGTGCGTGCGTGTAAGTGTCTCATCCTGAAACTTCATCTGAGAAAGAGAGTTGCGTTGCTCACTCAACTTCTCTCGTCGTGTGACGCGACCGGTCCATACAGGTTGAACTTTGAAAGCTGACCAACTGTCAAGCTCTAGCCCCTTTCCACAGAACCAGGTTGGTGTCACCTAGCCTGGCTCTGCCCGCCTAAGTACTTCCTCTCAATTAGAATTTCCCTACAGTAATAGCTGGGTCTGCGGTATGTTAGTGGGTTATCTCAGTCTAAATTTCTCTGCGTCCAATCAGCGAACAGAGGAAGTGACTGAGAACAATGACGTTAAAGTCAGCTCTCGTTGACGGACATCTTCACGCACGGTGTTTGGTTTGTTTACAGCCTGCGCGCAAAGTGATTCCCGGCCAAACGTTAGCGATTGGTTATGGCAGATCCAGAGTGGCACTAGGCAAATCCAATAGTTTTAAACTTCAACAGACACCCGCCTTCAAGTGAGTGAACGTTTGTCAATTGAGTAGGTCCAGACTCTCTGTGCAAATGAAATGAAGTACGAGAGTCTGGTAGGACCAGGCTAGGTGTCACCTGGGGAGTAGCTGGTTATGACACACAGAGGCGGAGGGCTGAGGAGGCACGCTGGCTAAATCAAGCTACTGTTGTCTTGAAGACAAGGCCCTCGTTACAATGCCGAGAGGGAGCAGTGGAGGAACCAGTCTGTCGGGTCTGGCGGCGGCGGTGTACATGCCCTGTTGTAACACCAGCTCAGCCCTGGAGGAAGCTTCACAAGCCACGGTGGACTGCGCCAAGTAGACTGCACCACATCACGTCGATCGACACGATAAAAGCCTGCTCAGATATGAAGCATGCTCAGATCATACAGGGGGTACACCTATACAAGAACATGCCTACCTAGATATACATATTGCTTTCCGTTTCAACGGGAAGAGGGAAAACAATGCTGCCAATTAATAACCCGGTAGAAGTGAGGTTGAAAGTAACTAGGTTCAAAAGTTAAACATTGACCAACGTTCATGCTGCAGTTTTTATGGTTTTATGATAATGTTACAAAAAAGGCCAGATATTGACAACTGACACAAAAAGAGGCAGGGCAGAACAGCTGGAAACTGTCAGCTCATGGATGATGGTGACGTGACTGCATGGCATGGGGGCGAGGCCGATGCCAACACAAACTAGCCATGTAAATCTGGCTTTTGAAATGCAAATGTAGTGCGTGGAAGTGTAGTTTAGCACTACACCAGTGACCACTGCACCATAATGCTGCTTCATAATGTTGGGTCTCTCTTGGTGTCCATGTGTAAAGTGCGAATGTGTGTATGGGATATGCCATGTGAAGCAAAAGGTAATCCACCACCTAATGTGGACAATACAGTTATTACAACTGTATTGCCAACATTGCTAACACAAGTGGGTGGTATAAAAATTGTACAGCAGGAGTATTTTGACAAATGTACTCAGCCGGACACATGCTATATTGTGTGTGGCACAATTATTGACATTGTGATTGAGTGTCGTAAAAATTTGAATTGAGGATGTGTCATTGGAGGAGTACGGATAAAGAAGGAGCAACTCAGACCTCTGAGTCGTGGCAGGGTAGACAACGAGAGGCAGGGTTATCGAACCCATCCAAAAGGACTGTATGGGAATGGGACGAGCCACTTTCATGAACAGAGAAGAAACAGTACCCCCAAATTACAGCCAATGTGGGGTGGAGTAAACAACCCAAAATAGAATTCTCCCCCCCCCCTCGAGGGTGACACACACACACACACACACACACACACACACACACACACACACACACACACACACACACACACACACACACACACACACACACACACACACCTTTGTTATGTATTTCCTCAGTCTTCTCTGGTTATCTTGAACCTTTTGTAAAAACTGTATCAAAAAGTTATGCCACAATGTACTCTAACCTCGCTGGCTAACTCCGGCTTGAGAAGAAGAATGATGGTGAAAACCGACACTCAAACAGACTCTTCACACAGTGTACACCGAAACGTTTTTCTATCTTTTGCTTTTCCCTGAACCATTTGAAAAGACTAGTCATACTTTTAGTAAACAATACAGTAATACTGTGCTAGAAATGGTTTACAACTGCGGTTATGGTAGCACCCCCATCGTTCAGCTCAAAGCAAACGTACACCACATTGAGTTCCCTGTTTAATCCATTAGCCTAAATATGTTTAACACAAAAAACACGCCTGTGCTTCTAGGGAAAAGGAGAAAACACAGGAGTGAGTTCAAATTGGCATTAAGTCACATGATTTCACACACACACACACACACACACACACACACACACACACACACACACACACACACACACACACACACACACACACACACACACACACACCTTGCCTAAAGGGAGGCGCAGCTCTTTATCAAGGTGTCCCATTTGTCAATGTTGGGAAAGATGGGGCAAGATCAGAGGGGAATGAAAGCATGTGTGGATGAAAAATGAAACTGAATCAAGTCAAAAGATAGAACTGGTTTCGCAGCAATGACTTGCCGATTAAATTGCTATGCAAGATGTCATGCATACGATTATGTCATGCAATTAAATAAAAAAGGACTGCTTCTCACCAGAAATGTGATCGACAGGTCCAGTGCCATTAAACAGAACAGAACTCAGGTGAGGGTGGGTCTTCTCCAGAGCCGTGCACAGATCTCGGAAATGGTCTCTCTCTTTACTTATCAGCATCTTCAAGAGAAGGTCTACCTTCTCCGAGTTTGAGGTACAGTTGTGCTCCAATTCGTAACGTTCCGATTGGCTGAGAGTGCCAGAATGTGCCAAAACACCCACCACAGCGTCTGCATCGGTTATTGACTCCATTAAGTTCTGGTAACATTTCTCCAACAACTCCTTGTGTTTGGACTCCATTTCAGCCCGCTTCTCTCGCGTCAGGAGCTGGTCGCTGAGAAACAAATGCGTGATCAAATTCTTCCCGAGCATAAAGTTCACTCGGGAGTGCTGGAAGTCCGTGAGAACGAGCTGCAAAGCCTTTCTGGGATGGTTTTCAACGCGAAGCGCAGCAGACACAAGTAGCCATATTTGTTGCCAAACGCTGGCTGAACTAAGAAATGGCAATACATTTTCCGTGAGCGTGTTTAGTCCTACTGTTAGTCCTCCTGGCGTAGACGCTCAGCGTTGAAGCGGTCCTCTTTACATTTCCCCCAAAGAAAACGACCTTCCTTTTGAATTAAGTTTTTCCTACATGTTGCAAACTGTACCAACTCTTTGGTAGTCTTTTCTGTGTGCCTACAAACTCCGCCATGGCTCACTATTTTAGCAGCTGTAGCTCCCAACCAATAGTATTCCAGCAGCTGTAGCTTTCGACCAATCCGATCTCCGTGCAATGGCCATGTAAGGTAAAAGGGGGCGTATCGTTGAGCGTATCGCACCTGGTTTATCTACAAAAACTTTAGGTTAGTAAATCAATATTATATTTACGTAAGAACACTTTTACATGTTATTATGCATTGGTTGTTCTTAAGTCGTTGAGTTCATTATTCATAGACTACGACTAAATGTAGGCTAGGATCCTACAAACGGATTAACGAGATATAATAATGGGATGAATTCATTTTCTTTTGAATAAATTGCTTTAGGATAAATATTTTTTCATTATTTCTAAACATGGAAATGCTTGTAGGCGATGAACCTGGTAAGAACAAATTAACACAGCACAATGTCCTCTTCCACGTCTGAGTGCTGCACTGTAAGCTTTTCTTCTGCTCTATATTTTAATCCATCAGATCCCAAAGGAAGATGACGTTACATCTGCTGACTATGGGATTCACACACGAAACTGGCTGGGTTGGACCATAGAAGAAAACATTACACGACTAGCCCCTAAGAATGGTTTAACAGACTCAAGAGATGTAGAAAAATGTAGATATGTCAAATAGCTTTATTTATAATAATTAAAAACAATATTTGTAGAGCACCTTTTTAAAACAATGTTTGAAGAGAGCTTTGTCAGGCCAAATAAAAGCAAGGTGGCCTTAAACCAGTTATTAAGATGTTATATAAGATTAATTTGCTATAAATGCTATTAAATGGTATGCTTGCTTTACAAGGCAAATGTATGAATATCCCATAAGCATACCCATGGACACGTGCATGCATTGCTATGCGGAGGTAAGAAGAGGATAGTGGTACTATCTGCTCCACGAATCCCGTTATATCTGTCCATCTAATCCATGGTTTTGTAATTTGCATGCGCTCATGAAGTTTAAAGCAGGATTAGTTCCTTGGTCAACCAAATGTCGCCTTAGACGCACAGCTTTACTTGATTGTCACAATATATAAGTCAGTGTCTGTTGTGATGAGTTATATGTCAAATCTGGGTTTACAGATAAGAGGAAATATCCATTTCATGTAACCAGAGATAATATCTTTATTTTTCTTTGAAATGTACTCCCTTGCTTAGTTTTTTTATCCGTTTTTGATTTTATAAAACCATATTCAACACACTAGAAGTTTAACCAGTGAACCACCATGGTTTCTTTCATACTCCTATAACAGCATATCATGGTGTTTAAATGATTGGTGGATCACAACCCATCTCAAATGACATTTGTGATGGAGAGGAGAGGGGGGAAATGGAGAGAGAGATGCGAGAAGGGAGTGAGGAGAGAAAAGTGAGACAGGGAGGAGGGAGGGAGGGAGGGAGGGAGGAGATAGTCTGAGAGAGGAGAGGCAGAAAGGATGGCGGGAAAGGAGGAGTGGGAGAAGAGGAATGGGGGAGACGAGTAGGAGATAAAGAGTATTGTAGGGGGGAAGAAGAGTGGAGCGAGAGAGTGCAAGACAGAGAGACGATGAAGATAATTGTATGAAGAAGAAGAGGGGAGAGAGAGAGAGAGAGTGCAAGATAGAGAGACAATGAAGATAATTGTATGAAGAAGAAGAGGGGAGAGAGAGAGAGAGAGTGCAAGATAGAGAGACGATGAAGAGAATTGTATGAAGAAGAAGAGGGGAGAGAGAGAGAGCAAGCGTGATAAGATGAGGAGAAATGTAGGAGCGAGAGGAAGCGTGAGGTCTACAGCTTATTACAGTGTGACCTTGACTGCTCATCTGAGCAGCTCTACTGATGACGCATAGGGATATTATTGATTGGCACGGCTCCTGTGTACACATCACGGACAGCTGGGATGAACAACTGCAAACACTGAGCCCCCCTCTCTTTGTCTCAAGAGTCAAACAGACTATTACCAAAAGGCAATTAACAAAATATGGGCTGAGGCCAGTCTTTTTTTGTTGTTGCTATGTTATTCCCTGTGTTTATAATCATCCCATGAAAAGTGCTTTTCTCCATATGGTCACATTTCCCCACAAGATATCACAGGAAGCAGATGCAGCTACCGCAGGGCAAATACAAACCACAAACATCAAATATTAATTCTGCTTTGTTCTTGGGCCATTTGTGCTTCTACATTCTATGTCCATACATCAGAGACCCACAGTGCTAACAATGGATATAAAATGAGACTCAGAACAGCCAAGAGACTGACGGTGCTGCCAGATCAGCCAAACCAAATAACCCACACAACCTCTGGGGGCCGATGCCGAAAAGACACTCAAAGAGATTTGGACGTTCCAGTGTCTCCTACTTTGGGAAAACTATTGATAGCCTAGCAGTTGTGGGAAATAACTATTGTGTGCAATACCATTTAATTTCACTGCACATGAGAAACCTGACAATTTTCCACTTGTAAGACGGAGGGACATAAGAACTCACACTCGTTACCTTCTGTTGGCACCGGAGGAGCTCTGAAGCTACTCTAGGCCGAGCATTTCATACCATGCATAATATATAGCTAAGGTGGCGGAGCGAGGAGCGGCTTTGAAATGCAAATAGCCCATTGTTGGTTTGTTCGCCAGAAATGGATTAATCGTTCAGATTTTTTTTATGCAGACTCACACAATCCACCAGTGCACACGGAAAGTCCTTACTCATAATGTATTTTATTCATTTTGCAAAATGTGGCTTTGTAATACATGTGTATATGGCCCACGTGGAGATATAATCTTAAAATGGTAGGCCTACATTTAAGATACATAGCTATGTATAATCTAAACATTTGTAAGTCGATTTTAAAATATAGTTGGCAACATATTGTAAGTATATTAATTTAAAATGACAAAACAAAAATGTGGCTGGTGGTTAAATGACAAGTGGGCTACATAGTGAATGTTACCTCAAGGGAACCAAGAGCCCTCTGCTGGCGATACAACAGACAGCAACCATGTAAAAAAAACAACGTTGCAATCACAGGACTAAAACAATTATTACAATGGCACGATGACACTTGGGTGTATTCGAATACACCCATAGAATGATTGATAGACAACATGTTAGGAATATACAATACATTTTCTGTTACAAGCATGTATGAATGGTTTAAAAAAACATTCTTTAAAGCTTTGGGTTCAGCTTTACAGCAAGGCCACATGTGTAAGTAGCTTCATGAAATTGATATAATGAAAATAGAAAGATAAATTGTAAGCATTCATTAAAATTGTATGTTATTATGTTCAGGGTTGATTTGCATAGAGGTCTTTGTTTTATAGATAAAGCAGGTTATTTTTGGAGTGCAAGATTATTTCTCAGTATTTCCCTGATTACCATGATTGGAAAGCAATTATGATTGATGACTTTTTCTTCATTGTCTATAGTGGATTTAAAAAAAGGATGCACCACTAAAGTAAATATTTCATGTTTACCATACCATAGTGTCAATTCCTTTTGACATCCAATGATTCTAAAGTAATTAAAATAAACAAAATAAAAATTATAAACCATGCAATTTATTACTTTCAGGTGGATACTATGATTGATGACCCACATCAAATTAGATAAAAAAAAACTGGCAACAAATCAGACAACCTAACATCAAAATGAAATGTTAGTATGACATTTAGTTATATGTAATTAACATTTCTCTACACCTACATGGTGAAATGCACTAGGAAAAATAAAAACCTAAAAGAAGAAGCTTCATAAAAAGTGGTATTTTAATGACACAATAAATTGGCTGCATGCAATTGGGACTTATGATTTCCCATGACATGGTTATTGGTTAATTTGAGGACATCTACAGTGTCACTAGTATTGGCAAAGCACCTTTCCTTTTTAGTCACTTCCGCCGCACAACTTCAGCAGTAGCTTCTGGTAATCCCCAGAGGTATCGCCCTGAGAGAAACAGTTGTAGATCAGCACAATGCACACAATTTCACAAGAACCAATGTTGAAAACATTCATTCATATATATATGAAAGGTGCTGTAGGTTTGGGGATTGTATGAGCAGAAGGGTCGATTTTGAACCTAAAAACTCCCCAAAACAATCCCTCCTTCCCTATGTTTCTCCGCCATTGAAAAGTGTTGCATTTCCCGAACCTGTGATTCTCTAGGCCTGTGATTGCCAGGCAAGATGGATTCCCCGGACCAATCAGGGCAAAGATGCCCTGACTGGTCTGAAATGAGCCAGGAGAGGTCTAAAATGCTGACTTGTACAGAGGCAAGCAGAGTCAACTCGAAAGATTCCTTCACACAGTGGATTTCACTCCTTATTAGCCGACAGATGGCTATGTCATTTGGAACGCATGACACTCAAATAATGAATTCCTGCCTAAAGCACCTTTAATTACACATTATTAAAGTCATGTTAATGCACTTTTGACTTACGGAGATGTGAGTGTACAGGGATTTTTGGTAGTTCTTCAAGTACTCCTGTCTGATGTCCAGCATGTCCTTCTCTGAGCGTGACACCATGATGCGGATGAGGGTTCGGTCCTTGGTGCCGGCTCCCTGTGGTTCAAACATGGTATTGTTGTGGACCAGATTTTCAAAAGGTGACATTCAAAGATGAGATTAAAAAATGACATTCAAAAAGGCATAAGTCCTCTGTAACTGGGGTCATACTACAACACGAAAACAGTTTTAAAACGCATTTCACATCAAACAACTTTCATAGGGTAATTTTCCAGTCTAGTCCGTGCATAAACAAACAAAACAAGAGAAGACTTTGGGGGGAAAAAACATCTAAAAGACGAAGAACGCGTTTTGGTGCTGCTCCGGCCCCCGGGGGAGTGTTTTTGCCCAGCAATCTCTGACACCATAGCAAACAAACCGACAGGTTTTGTTGGTTTGTCGTAAACACACACTTTTGAGAACCGCTTTTGACACACAAAAAGGGAATGAACCATGCTTTACCTGCATGGCCTTATGAAGCCTCTCTGCGAAGTAGGCTGGGGTGTTCCGGATGCATTTCACTGGACAGAGGAAACAGTTTGTTAGTGATCAAAACTGTTTAGATTAAAAAGGTGCAGTGTTTAGAATTGAGTGGCATATAGTGGAACGGAATGGGCAGAATTGGAATATATTATTCGGCAGGACATTCTAATTGGTAACCTTGGAATTAAGAATGGTTGTTTTTTCGTTTCCTTAAACTGAGGCATTTAACTCTTCATACTACACTACATGACACTAAATTCTACATACTGTCCCGCTGCCATATTTTACTATACGATCTCCTGATAACCAATTCATTTAGGTGGTATCCTCTATATTGTTTACACTGCATGAATTTCAAACTGTGATCGTAATCCGTACAATAAATAAATACAATGACTTGTGCAGACTATTAAGTAAGCATAAGTCAGACACAAAGTCCAACGAAAGACTTTGACTGAGAATGAAAAACAAAACCACTTACCAACAGCCACCATGCCTGACTCCACGTTCCCGGACATTTCTCTGCAGATGCTCTTCACGATGTCTCGGCCACACATCTGCTGGTACTCGTGGAACACTGTCAGAAGAACAAGGAGGCAGTTACTTATCTGAGTCCAACCTGCTGCTGCCCAAACGCGTCCGCAGACCACAGCATGAAAGGGTGATGAATGGCTCCAGGCTGATTTCCCTCATTCAGTCATTTTAGCAGATGCTACTATACAAGTGGTTTTGTTAAAGTATGGTTGCAAGAATATAGAAATGTTTAGGGGCAGGTAAGGTTATCTTACTCAGCCTACAGATAGACAGCGGACATTGGGGTTCGAACCGAGGCCCTTTCGGGCTGATAGTCAACCATACAAACTACTAAAGACTCTACTGTACAGCCTTTCCTTTGCAACTATGTGCAAAGGAAAAGTGCTTGAGTGAGGAGAGTTTTGACGCTATGTATCACAAAAGCATGGACACACACACACACACACACACACACACACACACACACACACACACACACACACACACACACACACACACACACACACACACACACACACACACACACACACACACACACACACACCTGTTCTGAGGTGAGGAACGCTGCGGGCACACAGGATAGCGTTGAACTGAGACTCATCAGTTCCCACTTTATTCTCTCCAGCGGCATGCAATTTCTGCAAGACGCACACAAACAGAAAAATACTTAGAAAACTAACAGTCTTCCTAACAAACTGTGGAAAACCGAATAATTAAAACATTGGTGTTGCTGATGTGTGCCAGATGTTTACCTGAGCATCCTGCTTGGCCAGAGCAACATCCACATTTTCCCTCTCGTCACGATTTCCCTGAAAGAGAAAAGGAAATAAAAATCACATCACACACAAGTACAATGACAGAGTAGCATTTGAGCAAAGGAGTATCAAAGTATCAAACAATTTACATTGTTTATCTCAATTCCTACATGAACATTTATTTCTCCTTTCTCCTTCAACCTTTTACATTTAACTCTGACATTTAACGTCAGTCTATTTGCTCAGGGGTATCTTTAGCATACGATGAGCGCGTGTTTCTTCCAAGCTGATCACATGGATATTATTGTCTGCGAGGCTCTGGCCCGTGTTGATGGGGCTTCAGGATGGAGCCCTGTGGTAGGGTGCAGTGTGGAGCAGCTACCTGACAAAGGGACACCAGCAGCCTGCGGAAGTGCCCTGAGGTATCGTTGCTGATGGCGTCCTCCAGAGGCTTGCCGTACTCTGCAAGGTAAAAAAGCGTTGCATGGGCACAACGCGATCAAACAGGCTGATTTCCCACAGGGTCACAAAACGCCAGGCTTGTGTCTTCAACCCAACGCAATCAGAGGCTTGATTTACGAACCAAAAGGTTTATAGCAGATCCGTTGCTGTTCATTACTACGATAATCGTCTCTTTCCAAACCAAAAAACTGTAGGCATGATAAACAATGTCATTAATAAACCACAAGGCTGTTTGTAGAAACTAGGCCATTGTTTTGTCTCTTGCATCAATATCACATTCCATAGTAGAAGCTCCAACGGATATGACGTGAAGATGCATTGGCGCTTTTTAGGATATTTCTTACTGGTGTACTCCAGTATGGGGTACACCAGTAACTATGGGGAAACAGGCCGTGGTTAAACTTTTTATAAAACTATGAATCAAGACTTGTATAACCTAATAAAAGGTTGCGTAAAACAGTGATGCTTCAGAAATGTCTGAAATTGTAGTAAAGTTATATAAAGGCAACTTCATTAAGTTACAATGTTGATCTTATTTGTATTATCGGAGTAAATCAATGTCACCTGAAACTACCTCTTGACACTATTTCACATCCCTCAACAGTGCAAAGGAAAAAATGATAATCTCGAAGCCATGCAAACCTGAATAGAAACCCAGAAATTAAACTCACCAGTTTTGTAGACCTGGTTGATTTCGCCAATCTCTGCATTGGTGCGAGAGGAAAGGATCTCAATGAGGCAGGCTTCATCCGTGCCTGCGCCCTGTATGGAAAGTGAAGGCAAATGACTAAAGTAGGACACGCCTACCCTTGAGCCAACACAGACCATGGAAACCCATCCCTCTGTATTCCCTGTTCCCTGAACCTACCATTATTCATGGAGAAAGCTACTCATCTATCTACATTTTTCCTTAGCCCCGTGTTATTATGAGTCACACTGTGTGGTTTGCTCGAGGAAAAAGAAAACGACATTTGGTGCGACATTTTGTTGTTGTTGTTGAAACAAGTCAACTGTTCCAACCTTAATGGCTTCTCTGAGTTCAGCCGCGTCGAAGGCCGAGGGTTTCATCAGCGTGGCGATCACCAGGTTTTCAAAGTTTCCAGTGAGCTCAGACTTCAGGTCCTTGAATAAATCCTAAAGGAAGACGCACAACACCAAGACGGTGGATCCAAAGTCACCACAGATATGGATTTTGTCACGTGTAAAATGGGCCGGTGTGTCTCAACCGTGTGTTGGTGAGAACCTACCTTTCCGTAGGTCGTTTTGTAGGCGGCTACCAGGGGAACTCTCTGCTTCATAGAGCGGTTTCCCAGGAGTTCAATAATCGCTGACTCGTTTGTGCCTGTTCAAAATGTTGAAATGAAGACAATCATTTTTTCTGACATGATTATTGAAACGCGACCATTAACCAAGATTGGTTGGAATGAATGAGTAACTGTTCTCAAATGACTTTCCTGGTTAAAATATAAATGAAAGGTTACATAATGGTTGAATAAGATAAAACAGCCTGAATACGTATTGCTTTGAGTGTAATGTCAACATAAAAGATTGAATTGCCGTCAACTGACCGAATCCCTTCATGGCTTTGCGAAGGACTTCGACGTCCCTCAGGGGGTCGGCGCTGGGGAAGTCTTTAATGGTACCCCGGAACCCCTTCTAAACCAGAAAAAACACCGCAATGCGACACACATTCAGCACTGGAGGAGGAGAAAATCGCAAACACAAAACGATCACTATGAAACCCCTTGAAGACTGTCAGGGAAAGATGGCCGTTGTTTTTTTTTAAATCTTGTTTTGTAAATATATTGAGTTTCAACTCAGTCTAGAATTTTTTTTCTTTTTTCATTACTATGATATTACTATTATAATGTCCATGACAGCCCATTGATAAAGCATGGGGATACTTACAGCAATGGCCACGGGGCCGGAAGAAGGGGCTGAGCCGTACCCAGGCATGGGGGGGTTGCCTCCACCGGGGGCACCGGGGTAATTTGGCATGGGCTGGCCCTGGGCAGGACCCTGGGGGTAGCCCTGCTGGCCCCCTGCTGGCTAGAAGTAGATTAGAGCAGAGTAGAGATCTTTATTATCACCACAGTAGGCCTGCCCTAACCCTAACCCCGTAGCAGAATGAGGCCCAATCCCATTTCTACCCCTTACCCCTTCCCCTTACCCCTTGTTTTGAAGGGGTAAGGGGAAGGGGTAAGGGGAAGGGGTAGAAATGGGATTGGGCCTTATGGCGCATTTCCACTGCAGGGTGCGGAACGGATCGGATCGCAAAGGTGCGGGTCGGATCGCGTTTCCACCGCCAAAAGTGGGCGTGACCCGGACTTTGCCGTACCCGTTCCGATCCCATTTTAGGGACTCCTCCGTTGCGGTACCCAAAACGAGACCAGACGCCTGAAAGGGTACCCTGGAATTCTAGCTACACCCCCCCTCCGTTGATTGGTCGACAGAATCGTCACTTCCGGTTGACGCGGGGATAAAAACAAACAAACAGTAGCCTCGAGGTATTATTCTTTACAATTAACATGTCGCGTAAAAAGCTTGCTTGGGCGAACAAGGAGGTGGAGACGTTCGTCTGCATTCTTGCGGAGGAAGACGTTGTTTACGATGTTTACGTAGCTGCTGCGGCGATCGACATCCGGCCTACCACAAAGGGTACTGTCGGCGGTGGAAACGCGACCTCGGAACTGAGCTGTGGGCTATACCGCCCCCTCCCTACCGCCCCTTTGCGATCCGATCCGTTCCGCACCCCGCAGTGGAAACGCGGCATTAGAATCAGAATCTCTTTGTCGTCATCGCACATGGTACAACTAATTTAAATGCAATCCAGGCGGTGCGATTCACAACAACAAATTGTAAATCTATAAGAAAAGAAGAAATATATGTACTGTATAACAAATAAAAGATCAAATATACAAATAAAAAAAAAAAATAGAGAAATAAGAATAGCAGCTGAGGTAACCGCTATTGCACAGCAGTGTTCCGTTTTTTTTGTAGTGCAAATTGGTAAATTCAGGATGTTTTTTAAGTTGCTTGTGAAATGAGATGTAGTTGATTGTGAATTAATTAATTCTAATTTTGCATGCATAGCTTCTGGGGGAGAAGGCACAGGGCCAGGACAGGAAACCAGAAGCTGGAAGTAGCTTGGTTTTTTTTACCAAAGACTAACTACCTTGTGCAAGGGGAGCTTTCAGAAGGGGGGGGGTTATGAGTGTATAACAACAGTGGCCATTCTACACAGTGTTAAAATGAAACATTTACAGAAGCTTAATTAGTTTACTACTGCTGGCTGAGTTTGTGTTCCCCAATTACGTGCTTTCAGATCTCAGCCTCCAGCAACCTTATTGGTCGAAACCAATTTGAACTGAAAGAAAATTCACCAAGATTTGAGCTCCGCTGCAATCAGACTTTAGAAATTGATCCACAGTCTAATTTGTGAGACTGTCCCAAAAGGAGTAATTCATAATCTTCAAAATGCCTACAGTCTTTGGACACTGTCTATCACGGAGCACTGTGATTTGTTAGGCCAGAAAAAAAAAATAAGTTTTGTTCCTGTTGGTTGTCAGTTGAGATCATTGGTAGGTAGGGAATTTATTTTATTTTTTTCAGTGGCAGCGAATGATAGGAAGGACTTTTTTATTCATTTATTTTTTATTTTAAAACCCTCACGCACCACTGCTCTTTGTATGCTCGAGTTGGATGGTTTGCCCTGTCCACCCGCAGACTCCATCATTGGCATATCCTAATTTATAAGACTATCCTCTGTGTTCTTCCTACATACCTGCAGAAGTATGTAATTCAGAAAAGCACAGGAGCTTATCAGCTCCGCTCTGAGGACTAGTTTTTACTGACTGTGCCTCGAGTCCGTACTGAACTGGGCAAAAGGGCATTTAGTTATGCTGCTCCTTTTTCATGGAACCAGCTGCAAAATGCGCTAAAACTTAAGAAGCTGGTTTCTATAAACAGGTTTAAATCCTTTCTTTATGATGTTGAAGCTGGCTCTTCTGTCCTTACATGCTTTGTTTGATGAAGTTCTGACTGGAACTGTGGAACTGTGCTGCTGCCTGTCTTGGCCAGGACTCTCTTGTAAAAGATATTTTTAATCTCAATGAGCCTTCTCCTGGTTGAATAAAGTGTAAATACAAAAGATAAAAATAATAATAATGCAGCAAGCGATACAAAATAATAACAATTGAAACGTGTCAAGACATTGACCTAGAATCAATTAATGCGACAGAACTCCAATATCCCCATCTCTACTCCATAGCTACAGCCCAAGAAGAGAAGGACACAGCCACTGCTTCCATACGTCAGGGGGCTATACTTAGCAACAGGTGTGTAGGGTGAGATAAAGGGTGTGAGAAAGGGTGTGAGAAGGAGTATAAGTTAGGTTACATACCATTCCGTAGCCGGCAGGTGCACCACCCCAACCTCCACCTAGAAAATGGATATCAATGACACATCTCAAACAAATGCATGCTTTAAGAACGGGTGGGTCCGGCGGCCAGCCCCAAAGTCAACTAACGCACAGTACATAAAGACTATGTTCACCTTTAACGGCCATTACTACGAAGACTGCTAGCACGACAAGCATCAAATACACTGGTAGGAAAACATAAGGAATGGTCTTTAATGGAACACCTTTGAAAAGAGCCAGTAATGGCATGTAGCCTCACCTGCTGGGGGCATGGAAGGGTAACCTCCTGCCCCAGCCTGGGGTTGGTAGCCCCCGGCCTGCCCTGGGAAACCTCCAGCCTGGGCAGGGTAGCCCCCGCCCTGGGCGGGGTAGCCCCCGGCCTGGGGAGGGAAGCCACCGGCCTGGGGAGGGAAGCCGCCGGCCTGGGGAGGGAAGCCACCGGCGCCGGCCGGGTAGCCCCCAGCTTGAGGAGGGTACGATCCTCCAGCCTGCTGCGGGTAGCCGCCTGCCTGGGGAGGGTAGCCTCCTGCCTGGGGAGGGTACCCCCCGGCCTGGGGAGGGTAGCCCCCTGCCTGGGGAGGATAGCCGCCTGCTTGGGGAGGGTAGGCCCCTGGTTGTTGAGGGTAGCCCCCGGCCTGTGGGGGGTAGCCCCCGGCCTGTGGAGGGTATCCTGGATAGCTCATATTCTGTTCTCTTGGTTCTGATGGGGAGAAAAATAGTGAACTGAAAAGTGCCGAGGTGTATATATTTATACAAAATACTCTTTGTAAAGGGAGCCGTTGTCTTATTATTATTTTGAGTTTGAACGGAATCCTCAAGACATAGTGCCCGTTGGCCCCAGTGGTGAATCATTGTCAGACGACAGCCGATGGATTTCAAAGTAGAGTAAACGCTCCCTGGTATTTTATGAGGCCACTTAAGGACCTCGTCATCACCAGAAGACCAATTTGCTATTTCCATCTATGTTTCTGGTCTGATTTCAGAATAGTAAACTTCCTCCGACTCGAGGTTTCCTTAAATAATAGAATAATACCAATTTAATGTTGTTGTTTTTATACAATCCATTCAGATATATTACAAGAGGCAGCCTGAGCTTGGTAAATTCGGAAAGGCTTATATGTTTATTTGCAGCATGCCTTACTGCATACCCGACCTGAAATAACATTTGCATTGGGGGAGAATTTGACTGCTTGCCCAAGGCCAATCAGTCCTTCTAACGCCTACTTCCCCTCATCATATGAGGTGAAGATGCAATCTCGTCCTCGTTCGATCCCTTACTTTTGACAGGCTTGTAGGTAACGCCACTGAGATCATCATCACCCATATGCAAGCCACCATAGCAAATGGTTGCTGCTAGCACGACATAACTATCAGTATGGTCAGCGGGACTACATCTAGCCGGGCGGGGGGACAGCTCTCGCCCTGCACCAGAAAGGTTGTTTAGCAAACAAGGGCTGACGTCAGACCAGTGTAGCATTATAGCTTCGTGGCCAATGGTCGCACTTGTGAAAAAAATGTACGACCCATTTGCCCCCGTCTTTTGAGTACCAATGGTATCAAGTATATCACTACAAATTCGGATAATTTAAATAAAGACACCTCGGTTGCGCATCATTTAAAGAAGTATCGTTACACATCGCCTGACCAAAACATGCATTATGACCACAAAATGTCCCAAGACAAACATTCTTAATTTACATGAATCAGCGCGTCGAGTGTGTAGATTTCGGGACAATCCGCTATCAAATGTATATCTAACGGCCAATGTAAAAACCAACAGCTCGACTTACTTTTTCCACACCCAATACAGGAAGAGGCAACAACGATCTCTGCCGAGCTGTCGACTATCCGGTGGGCGGGACCTGCATTCTCTGCCTTTGAATCATATGAAGTTTGGCCCCTCGGCTCCTGAGTTGTAGTTATTCATAATACTCTCAGTGAGCTGGTGATGACGGACATATAATTAACACATTTATTAAAAAATAAATAATTATAAACTTATCATACAAAAGTTTTTCATTGGGTCAAGTTACTTTATATAAGCCAGAACGACAAATATAAAAAATATATACACCCACGCAGGTTTTCACTATGACCCCTAGATGTCAGCCTTGGGTATTCGTGAGACAATTGGACGTCAATGGATTTACCGACCCCACAATTATTAAAGTGCCATATATTAAGGTGTCCTACGAAATCCTAGGAACCCTATTGTATTCGTTATTAATCATTAGGTGAGTGCTGCAAACAGCGCTCAACTATTGTTTTTCTTAGGCTTTATTTGTGTGAATGCTGTAACACCAAATTCACTCTAGTTATTGACATCTTTTTTTGCCAATTAGATGGCTCGAAAACATAAATTGAATCAAATACTGCTTACTACATTATATAATTGTAGTCATTAGGTGATTTCCACCACCCTACTCACCATCCTGTATGACCCCGTCATAGTTGATTGCAATTATATTAATGAATGCATCTAATCTACATATAAACACATTTCTCAGGTCTAGGACTAGACTTTTTATTGTGATTTTTCGACAAAAGTGCCTTTCGAAAAAAGGGAGGTAACACTGGTTGAGCACGCACACACACACACACACACACACACACACACACACACACACACACACACACACACACACACACACACACACACACACACACACACACACACACACACACACGCACGCACACACACACACACACACACCACACACACACACGCACAGGCGCGCGTTTCTATTAGACATAGAAGTATTAAACATGTTATTACCTGTTTATGACTGTAGTCTATGTTAAAAACACAGAACCAACTGTTTTAAAACGTATCTGATCAAACCCTTTTCTCTTTGCGTACCCCGTTGGCCCTCCTATTCGTCATGACGCAACCAGGGGTTCAGCAGAAATTGCGTGCAGGCTGCAGCTCATTCACAGTACAGCAGAACTGCACAGCATAGCACAGCTCTTTGGACTCGCACAACTTTTTTTTTCCTGCTCTATCATGGTTCCAGTGAGGTTCCCCATTGACCATCACCTGGCCACCGGGGTGCCCTGATGAGCGTTAGATATAACTCCAAGTGGGATGACAGAGGGGACAACTTTTTATACGTTTAAAACAAGAGCGCTTCTTTTTTTTTTATAGCGTCATTAGTGCAGCGATCAAGATGATGTCCGCGATAGAGACGGGTGCCGCCGTTTACCAGCCGGCCCAGCTGCTGAACTGGATGTGCATGTCTCTGCAGGAAAGCCAGACCAATGCCTTCGATGCGTTCAGACCCGGGTCCGAGGGCTTTTTGGATCTCCACACCGCAAAACGCTGTGCAGCTGAGCTGAGCTCTCCGCTCCACTCCAACTATCTGAACAGCTTTTTGCAGCTCAAGAGTGAGGTATAAATACTGTACATGCTTTTGTTGTCATAGCCCGTGCATTGTCCAAATTGCTTAAATTGTTCTCATTAGTTCTTATAGCTTATGCAGAGGCCGACTAATGATGCGACGCTGTCTTGCTGTCTTGTTAACACAATAGTTTACATTTTTGAGAGGCGGGCCACAATTAATGAGTACTTTGTGGATGCTTGCTCTTATAACTATGTTGATCATTCATATTGTCATACTTATATATGTTTGTTATTATTATTATTTAAACAGTGGTGGCAATACTCTTGCTGAGTCTAAATCCCCCCCAGTGAAAGAATGCCGCTCAGTGAATGTCGAAAGCTGATGTATTTTTACTGCATATGACTGTTGCCCATACAGCGAAAACCTCACCAGCATTCCTCCAGCTGGTGAGCCACTGCGGCGAGAGAGCGCGCATGTACTACATGAATGTGTGTCTTGTACCCAGGTGCATAGTACCTGTGTGTGTTCCCGCTGGTCTGGGATCAGCGGGTAGGGGCAGACGAGGTGTATGGTGAGAAAAGGCCCCTCACAGATTTTTTTTTTCCAAGTCAAAATGAAGAGTTCAGCGGGGCCGGCCATTGCATGGGTCTATGGGGCCACTTCGCTTTGTGGTTGATTGCCCATCATGAGTGACACACTCAAAGTCTAATGTGCCCATATATATTATGAATGGAAGAGAACGTCGGAAGAAACAATTTTACTCACTTTTACATGGCTGTTTTTCTCACCATGCCTCCCACTAGGTAAGGCGTGTAAGGCGTTTGCAAAAGTGCGTCCTGGTTGATCTGTGTAATGTTATTAATAGCTAACGTATTGGACAGAATAGTAGAGTACCCTATGATGAGAGGGATGTGTAACCATATGTGCATAAAATACAGTTGGTAAAAGAGACGTCAAACCCCTGAAGTCATCAAAATCACAGTGTTTATGAGGGAGTACAATTTATTTCCTGTGATATCCTGCAAGCAAACTGCCTCTCTCTCTCTCTCTCTCTCTCTCTCTCTCTCTCTCTCTCTCTCTCTCTCTCTCTCTCTCTCTCTCTCTCTCTCTCTCTCTCTCTCTTTCTCGCCCTCTCTCTCTGTGGTACCATGGAAGCTATCTCCTCCCAAAAGGGGCACAATGATCGGATTGTGCCCTCCCCAGGCTACAGCCCTGCCCAATGGCACTGGGAAGATGCACAGCAACAAAGGCATTCTGTTCCCTTTAAGGAAACGGGACACTATATGCTCGCAGAGTAAATGCAACACATCTGCAGCCCATGAAACCGGCCCACTGTGTGTGGAGCAGACGCTGTCAAAACAACAGAATTAATTAAGTTTGATGGAGTGATGGGTGAGGTTAAGAGCTTGCTCTTCCCAATCCCATGCCCCCCGATCATACGGTCACGTATCTGATTAGAAAGGTATGGATGTTATAGAGCGGCAATAATGACACAGACGTTGTAGCAAAACAGTGTTCCAACACTTTGAAAATGTAATGATGAGATAAAATCACAAACTGTTGTTGGAAATCACGTATTCATTACTATTAAAAATGGAAGGGTAGAATGTTTTTGTAATTGATATATAAATACAAAGCTATGAGGCAAAACTGTATAGCAAGAAAATAGAGAAAACTGAACATGAAAACATTCTTATCAATATTTTGCATTTATAATAATGTAGGATAGAGCGGAACAGGATAGTCTACTGGCCATGGGGTCCGACTCCGAGGCTGAAGGTACTGGGTTAGATCCCCAGTGTCCGCAGGCCAACCTTCAGCGAGACGCCCCAAAAGCCCACCTTGGTGACACGTAGCTGGGTTCACCGTCTGCCGCGTGTGGATGAAAGTGGCAGTGCTCAAATGTCTCAACAGTAAATAAAACGGATTCTGACGCCCTGCCGGGACATGTGTGTGTTTTTTGCGACAGGCCTTGAACAACAGCCCCCAGCTCTACAAGAGCCCCTCCCCGTACGGGTCCCTGCACAACATCGCCGAGGGTCCGAGCTCGCTGACGGACCCCTTCTCCGAGCTGTGCCTCTCGTCATCGCCCACACGCAGGCTCAACAAACGGCCGCCGCCCAACTACCTCTGCCACCTCTGCTTCAACAAGGGACACTACATCAAAGACTGCCCTCAGGTGAGCCGCGAGGGGTTGGTGGTGGTTGTTGTGGTTCTGCTGGGGGGCCGACCCCAACCCCCCCCAACCCCCCCGCATCTGGTTGGGGGAGTGTGACCTGACTCAAAACAGACGGGTACAAAAAAAAAGTTGGGGAAACGAGCAGCAACTAAAGAAAAAAGAAATGTGTGAAGGGAATAAGGCTTTGAAGTGGCAACTGTCCAAGAACCCCCCCCTCCCTTCGCAGGTTGAGAGACGCCCTTTATCCCCAGACGTTCTCCATTCCTGGGTTGAGTCTGACTAGTTTTATTCTTGTCTTCAGGGGAATTTCGTCAAATTGTATGAGACATTCTATATAATAGGAGTCAGAATTGTATGGGTGTGACTTTTTGTGTATTTCTGTGTGTGTGGATGCGTGTGCGTGTGTGATGTGTTTGTGTGTGTGTGTGTAGCTGTGGATGTGTGTTTGCATATGTGCCTGTGTGCGTGTGAGTATTCAAATGTGCGTCTGTATGTGCATGTGTGTGTGTGAGTGCACCACTTTTGTGAGAGTGAATCTATGATGTGTGTTCATGTGTGTGGGTGCATGTGGGAGAGTGAATCTAGTGTATGTGCTTGCGTGTGTGTGTGTGTGTGTGTGTGTGTGTGTGTGTGTGTGTGTGTGTGTGTGTGTGTGTGTGTGTGTGTGTGTGTGTGTGTGTGTGTGTGTTTGATGTGCATGCTTGTGTGAGAGTAAATCTATTATGTGTGTACGTGTGTGTGGGTGCATGTGTGAGAGTGAATCCAGTGTATGTGCATTTGTATATGCGTGTGAGAGAGTTAGCGTGATATAAAAACAACTCCACAGCACCAATTATGAAAGTGCATAGTCATGTTAGACGTGCAGCAACGGGTCAGTAATGAACAACTGATGCTAGATGAGATCTCTGAGCCTTAATGGGAGATGATGGCTGTTTTCTGTGAAGCTACAGCAAAACTCTTTTTTCGTACAGGGGAAATACCTGACATTTGTCAGAAGTAATGAAAGGGAATTGAATAACACATGGGACAAAATGTGAGGCCGTTTTTTTTTACAGAAACTATACTTAAATTCAATGATAGAGTCAGTATTGGAAAGTAAAAGGTTGGTTCAGAAAGCTGGTAAAAAGCGAAGCCAACTGCAAAAATAGTCGGTCATGCAGTTCCTGTTTGTGTCGGTGAGATTTGTACGTGTCTGAGTGGAGTGAAAACTGCTATTATGAATTATACGGTGCTCCAGTGGAATGAGATGGGTTGAAGAAGAAACAATAAAGTCAACAGCTTCTTGACACAATCACGTTTCTTTGTACATATTTAGGCCCAATCCCATTTCTACCCCTTCCCCCTTCCCCTTACCCCTCAACCTTGTTTTGAAGGGGTAAGGGGAAGGGGGAAGGGGGAAGGGGTAAGGGGAAGGGGTAAGGGTAAGGGGTAAGGGGCAGGCGCAAGGGGTAGAAATGGGATTGGGCCTGAGGCCCAATCCCATTTCTACCCCTTACCCCTTCCCTTTACCCCTTCAAAACAAGGGGGAGGGGTAAGGGGTAGAAATGGGATTGGGCCTTAATCTCCAGTAATTGACGATTCACTTGGCGGTACCTCTAGGGACCATCCTCTCTCATCGTGTTCCTGAACTTCTTGTTTTTCTTACCACTACTCGCCCCATTTTTCCTAACTGACTTCGATGATGCCGGAGGTATGCATCTATTAACACAGACATTGAACTGAAGTGTAGCATAGTTGCGTTGCTATACATTAGCCTATAAAAGCGCTGGTCAGGGAAAGGCTATATCGGATGCCTTTCTGGAATGTCTCCCAGCCGACTTGTTTGGGTCTGAGTGGCAGCGGTGGGGCATCAAAGAATGTCATGGCTCAGTGAGGAAAGAGAAGAGGAACAGAGGAAGTGGGCATGCCTGGTCGCCCCCCCGTCGCTCCGACAGCCAATCAGGAAGCAGGGCCGCATGCCTTGCAATAACTTGCACTTTCCATTTTCAGTTTTTTTTTTGGCATCAACACGACACAGAGGACGCCTCTATAGGGTGTTGACCACGGAGCCTCTTGATTGCCCCTCCCTTATTAGTGAAAACATAACTGGTCACACACACACACACATCTTAATGGTCACCAGTGGATAGCAGCTCTAAGTAGAGACGTCTGGCATGCGACCAGGGTTGTCCGTGCCGTCCCTGTGAATGCAGTGGTAAACATCTTGGTGACAGCCCTGGAGTGTTGAGTTTCTCTCCCTCACCCTCCACGCCCTGGGTTCAGAGCGAGCGAGAGAGAGAGAGAGAGAGAGAGAGAGAGAGAGAGAGAGAGAGAGAGAGAGAGAGAGAGAGAGAGAGAGAGAGAGAGAGCACAAGTGACAGTAAATGACTGTATGGTGGGAAGAGCCTGGGCTAAATAAGGATTGGATTGTTCCTCTCCAGAAGAGGTCGTAGGGGGTGGTGGCTGTGGTGGTGGTGGTGGTGGTTGGGGTGGTGGGGGGGGGGGTTCCAGGGGTCAGGGAGCTGGCCTGTATTGTTCACCCAGCGGTTGCTGAGCCTGCAGCGGCAACCTCTGCCCGGTGCTCATGCAGAGGTCCGCGGTTCGATTCCCCGGCCCTGGGAAGGGAGATTACGGGGTTGTACGGTTGTAGGGATGACTCTAAAAAACAAACAGGGATGAGTTTTAGTGTTGAAAACCCCACGGGTTCTGCTGATGGCGGTGTTAAAGGGATTTAATAAGGCTTGTAGAAATAAATAGCAGAACATTTTGTGGCAGGTCTGGTGGATGACTTCGGAACACTTGAAAGTCGTTGGTGTTCACATTATTGTTTTTTACTGTTACAGGTTGTTCCTGTTTTTTCTCCTTGTTTCTCACTACTTCAAAGCAGCACCTATTGTTTATCGCTGCCTGTTTATAGTTATTCTATAACTCTTGGATGCCAACGGGGGTAATAAATACCTCCTAGAAATACAGATGTGTTGTCGTCTTAACTCTGCACCTCATTTAGAAATTGTAACTGAAAATGTATTTGATCTAAACATAAAGCTACACACATCATGCATGAACGAGTTCGTTTAACTGCTTAAGGCAACCGTCATACCGTCAGAAAAGGAGAGATCCACTCTCCTCATCTTTATTGCACGCTGGTGCGTCTCTGCCAACACTCAGTGATTAGGCTCTTGCCCTTTGCTGTCTCTTTACTACCACTAAATCTTTTATCAGTCCAGAGTGTGCTTGGTGTTTCTGCTGGCCTGTGCCTCTGTGTGGAGGAACAGCAGGGGGATGAGCAAGATAGAGGAAACGCTGGAATGTGGGATCAGAGCAGACTCCCTCCTGTGAACCAAACGACATGCCGTTTCTACACAGGTTCTGTGGTCAAACAAACAATCCCCCCCCCCCCCCCCCCAAAATTCAACCCCATAAAAAACGTCAGAAAGACAGATGAAGAACCGGTTGTCTCCCTCTCTGTCTGGGTTAATCTTATGTTTTTCTGTTGAGCTGGAGGAGGTCACACCCACGCAGCACATGGGATATGAGTTTGTAAAGAAAAAAAAGGAAGGAAAATGGAGTCGCAACAAAGGAGAACGTTGGAATCAGTTCAGGTTATGTGCAATCAATCATCATTTTTTGTTTACTGGACTTGACAGTAGTAGTTTGTGATTAAACACAATATTTACTGAACAGTTTAACTGAAGCTGACATCTGGTCTGAACCGTTTGTAGAATTTGAATTCTGAAAGTCAGACCACAATTCAATATTCCTTAGTAACGTTATTAAAAAACGCTAATGATAAGCAATATTTATTATGATAAAAATATATAAATCCATTGATGTATTGAACACATGAGGCCCCCTGTGACTATATACTCGCCCAAGGAAACCAAAATAACAACGATAAGTTTGCACAAGGCCGTGTCTCTGGGGTGGTTTGGGTTTGCTTGCGTTGGATGGATATTAAATCGTTCCCCCGTCCTCTGTCAACAGGGGAAAAATACTGCGTGAAGCTGGGAGCCGTTAAAGCAGTAACACTCTCCTCCCATCTCTTGTCGTTACATTTTGATAACCCCCTTCTGGAATCTCGCTCAGCTGTGTGCTTTAAGACGAATATGGGAATATTCTGTTGTCAGCGGTCCACCAGCACACCTGTCCCTGTCGTTCACTGGACGCGAAACCCAACAGCTGTACAAGTCGTCTTGACCACAGAGCTGTGCATCATCTATTCGATGTCTCGACATCTGTGATTGTTTTTCTTGACAGGCTTAAAAGCACACTTACTGGCAAAGGGGGCAGGGGCTGGTAACGGATAACGATGTGTGTGTGTGTGTGTGTGTGTGTGTGTGTGTGTGTGTGTGTGTGTGTGTGTGTGTGTGTGTGTGTGTGTGTGTGTGTGTGTGTTTGTGTGTGTGTGTGTGTGTGTGTGTTTGTGTGTATGCATTTGTACATGTGTGTGTCCTGTGCATGCAAGTGTGTTTGCGAGTGTATGTGTTTCCATGCAGATGTGTGTGGGTGGAGTGAATATCCAGTTGAAATGTTCCAGATGACGGACCAAGTGAAATTCGTGTGTCGTGTGCAGACAGAGTGACTACCTGTGGTTTCTAATAGTTTTGTTGTGCATTAGAATCAGCGCCCTGATGGCCTCACTGATGTGCCTATCACATGACAAGGAGAGGGACATACCGTGTGAGTTACAGCTTGTAGGCCTGCAGTAATGTCAAAATCCTCACGTGATAACTCATTTTCCATTTGTGGTGCATTTGGACTCATATTTTTCAGCGGGAAGGATAAGGAAATGCCATTGTGTAGAACAGGACACACGGCCGCTTCCATTGGCTGGGGAGTGGAAAGCATCTCGCCTCGTCTCTTTGTTTCCACGAAGCACAGTTCCCGCGGTTTGCACCCATGGTCGATGCTATGGTCGCATTTCTCCTCAAACTTTTGCGAAATGTTTAACCAACTCACCAAAACACTTGCGTCGAGGAAGAGAATAAAATAGAGTATTCGTAGGGCCTTTGCAGTCATGCCGTTGCATCTCCACTGAAAGCGTATATACGACGGAAAATGAGGAATGCGGTGATGTGGCACATATGGCGCAGCAACAACAGCTGCATGGGTGCAACCTAAACGGGCGGCTTTACTGCCCATCAACACTGACTGTGCAAAATGCACACTTGTCAGTTCCAGGGGCCGGGGGCAGTTGTGGCCGGGGAGCGACATACAGGTGCAGTTGCATCGGCAATGGAGGTTTTTATGCACTTTAAACAAGGTTTTGATGGGTTTTAATGACAGTGGTTACCTTTGGCGGAATGGAGATAGGGGTGGTGGTGTTGGTGGTGGTAGAGGCGAGAAGGGGGCTGGTGGTGGTGGAGAGGAGAAGGGGGAGGGGGTGCTATTATAATGCAGTGGGATAGAGCGCTTTCTTTGAATTTGTCAGCTTGGGTTTGTGTTTGTGCGTGTGTGTGTGTGTGTGTGTGTGTGTGTGTGTGTGTGTGTGTGTGTGTGTGTGTGTGTGTGTGTGTGTGTGTGTGTGTGTGTGTGTGTGTGTGTGTGACTGCATGAACCACACATGGCATCTGAGGCCTCTGGTCTTCTCAAGTTCTCTAGGATGGATGACCCCAGGGAGGGGGAGAGAGGGGGAGAGAGGGCGAGAGAGTGAAAGAAGAAAGAGAGAGGGAGAATGTAAGGACAGAGAGAGTGTAAGAAGAGAGAGAGGGAGCGAGAGAGAGAGAGAGAGAGAGAGAGAGAGAGAGAGAGAGAGAGAGAGAGAGAGAGAGAGAGAGAGTGTAAGAAGAGAGAGAGAGAGAGAGAGAGAGAGAGAGAGAGAGAGAGAGCGAGAGAGAGAGAGAGAGAGAGAGAGAGAGAGAGAGAGTTGGGGGGTTTGGAGTAGATTTCTCCATTGTTTATCCTGATGGATTCCAGATGATGGCAGAGGGAGGTAGCCGACCTCCTGGGCCCCCCTCTCCCTCTCCAGGAACCACGGACCCAGGCCAACACTATCTGACACAGTGGGGAAGTGTAGGCATGTGGATGCCGGTCAGACTCCAGCACTGATTCCAGATAGGGAAGGTCTTTATAATGAGGAATGTGGGGGGAAATATTATGTGTGTTTCTTACAACCAAGTAAACCAAAGTATGAACGTATAACTGTATGCATTATAACTTCATAGGCTATTTAAAAAGAAAACACTAGCAATGCTAAACTTCCCTCACATGGTTTCTGAGTCAAAAAATGTCTCACATTCAAAACTAATTTCAGAGAAAGTCGTGCTTCCTGTAGCCAGCGGTCAGCAGTCCAAACTCTTTGAAAGGACCGGTGCCGCTGGAAACTCTGGACTGTGCCCTGGCCTTTGGTGGCCTTCCACAGATTATAAGCAGGGTTTTGTTTTGCTTACTCTGCAAAGTCAAAGGCTGTTTCCTCTTTCAGGAAGACTGTGCTCTGTCCTTTCGCACTCTCCCTCTCCCTTTCTGTCTCTTTCCCTCTCTCTCTCTCTCTCTCCCCCTTTATATCTCTATCTCTCTCCCCCCCTCTCCCTCTCTCTTTGTACCCACAGCCTTGGGGGGCGGACTAGAGGGACTAGATCGTTCGGGTGGAAGTGTGGGTCCTGACCCAGTGGTGTGTGGCTAGCAGGATGGCCACATGAATGTGTTTGTTTGTTTCTGGATCCTCGGGAAAAGGGGGGGGCATTATGCAACTCACACTTCTTCCGCAAAGCAGGAAGTTGTACTATTCAGTCGTGGCAGTACATCAATGAGAACCCTGTAGGTGAATGGAAGTGCAGTGAGGTGCAATTTAAGGAAATGTTCTATTTTATCTTTCACATTTCTTGCTGGTGGTCATAGTGTGTGGCGTTTCAGTTTCAGGTTTCATGTCTCTGACTAATGGGACCATTCTTAACCTCTGGAGGACACACAGGCACTAACACACAAACACAAACACACACACACACACACACACACACACACACACACACACACACACACACACACACACACACACACACACACACACACACACAGTGCCTCACAGTGGCCACACACTGCACACACATGCAAGCTTGACCACTTGTCGACTCAACAGCTGTTTTTGGAGTTATGCGACTTGGCTACCAACACAAAATATAACAAAAAAAAACATTTCACAGAATACATGTCTGTAGATCAACATCAACATGTTTCCCTCCACAGTGTGAAAGCGCCATGTGTGGCTTTTCTTTTTTCTTTCTTCTACGTTATCAAAACAAGGTTTCACCTAGACGGCTTGGCGTTCAGCTAGCCATTCATCACTCTGCCCCTAATCATGACGTGCCCTCCTTCTCAGCCAAGGTGCTTCTAATTCAAACCAGGGATGTTGGGATGATTACTTTATGATGGTTTTAGGATTTTGTCATGTTTTACAAGGGCAGGGTTCATCTGGGTTTGATTTTCTCTCCCTCCGAGCCGGTTCCCCGAGCCGTGATTGGTGGGCTGGGGCCAGCTGGGAGGGATGACTGAGGGCCAGAGTTATGTGTGCTTTGGAAGCGAAGCCTCTCCCATTGGCTGCCCCGATGTGTTTAGGCCTCCTTGACGTTCCCCAGGGAGCCCAGCTGTAGGGAGGGAGGGAGGGGGGAGGGAGGGAGGTAGGGAGGGAAGGAAGGAGTGCATTTCAAATGGGAAAGTTTGTAACATCTCTGTTGCTGTCTCGAAAATTGATTAGAGCTTATACTCCCCCTCCTGTTTTCCATCAACATCTTAAAACTTCTCCTAAAAGTGTCAACAATGTTTGATGAGTGAAAAAACACATGTCATCCTTTCCTTCCAATTTTGATTATTTGATGTTCTCGTTTTTTGTGTCGCAGTATTTCATTATTCTACCCATTTGACCTGCGTGCCGAGTTGGCCACTCGCCCAACAAAAACCAAATAAATCACACTCATCCTATTACGCTGATGAAAAAGGAAAAGACAGACGCAATCACAACATCCCCTGGCTTAATGACATGGCAGCTAGGGACAAAACTAAGCACGGTGCATTTAGGTGTTTTCCCTTTTCTGAACATGTAGTCAAAACAAGAGGCCTCTCAGAGTGATGTCTCCCATTACTGATGTGGTTGTGGCTTTGGGCCGGGTCTTTGGTTTCACAGGCTCGTCCCAAGGGAGAGGGGCTCACCCCGTACCAGGGGAAGAAGAGGTGTTTCGGGGAGTACAAGTGCCCCAAGTGCAAGAGGAAGTGGATGAGCGGGAATTCCTGGGCCAACATGGGACAAGAATGTATCAAGTGCCACCTCAACGTGTACCCGCACAAGCAGGTGACCCTCGGCAGAATTACAGTTTTTTTTAATAAACAATTGGGCCAGGGGTCTTTTCTACTGGTGTCACTGGGTTCCCTGGGTTACACTGTGTGCTGGGGTCAAAGAGTAGAGGTCGTAGTACAGAGAACTGACTCAGAACACCTACAACGACTGGGTGGGTTAGCAATAAGACCATTATTGTTTAGCATAGATTATTTATGGGATTTTTATGGGAGTTTTGGGGGGGGGGGGGGGATTTATGGGACAGAATTTAAAGGCTGCTTTAGCAATAAGAAAATTATGGTTTATCATATATTATTAATGGTACGTCATTTTTATGGATTTATTGTTACAATAAGAAAATACAGAAAAGAAATATGCATCAACAGAAGAACAGGTCTGCTGATGACTGAGTCACTGCAATCATTTTTACATTGTATTGCCGTTTTTTTCCTTTGTGTTTACAAACCTGAATAGGCCTACTGTCCTTTGCATGCTCCTTCTCGTCACAGGTCATGTGGAGGGCTAAGCTTATGCTCTGTGTGTTTCCATAGCGACCTCTAGAGAAACCCGATGGCCTGGACGTGTCTGACCAGAGCAAGGAGCACCCCCAACACCTTTGTGAGAAATGCAAAGTGCTCGGCTACTACTGCCGGCGAGTACAATAACCATCACCAGGAAAACAGACCCCTCTGGGTTTTAATTTGAGTGGGTTCTTTTTGAAATGACCACACCCTGTATTCAGTCCCAGGTCAAACCTGTTCTGGCTCATGGTCGCTTCTTTTTGTTATTTCGGTTGGGCCCTGGTCATTATGTGAAGGACTCCATGGTTGAAGTTAGGGAACTAAGAACAATGTGACTTGACAAGCTGTGAATTAAGAAAGGTTGGATTAGCCGCTTTCTTTTCATCATGTTTAGACATGTTTTGAAGAGGTTCCGCTTCTTTTTATATATTTGGTTTTGAGTTACATTTGTATATTTCAGAAGTAACAAAAAGTTGTCTACCAAGGTATTTTCTGTATAAAATATGAAACAAATCTCTACTAATGTTTTAATAAGATGTATCTGTATTGTCAGTGTTTTCAGATGGTACATAACTTTTTTTAAGGTCAATAATGCTTTCTGTATTACTGCTTTCATGAATATGCTATCATACTAACCATTATTTTAAAATGCATATGTAATAATTTTCCTGTTCAGCCAAAGAGTAAGAACATATAGAGGTATATTTTGTATATTATCCACACTTAAGATGAGTAGACATTTTTCGTCTACTTTTATTGGATTGCGTGTCAAGGAAACATATTGTTAAATGATCAATGAACCAGACTGTTTATAACCTGTAATTGTATGATACATTAACTCCCTCAGTGCCTTTGACTAACCTATATGTGAGGGTTGGTAGTATATATGCATTAAACTATATTAAGAGGGATGAATTCCTCCTGCTGCGTGCACCTAAATATCCAAACCTGAGATAAAGCTGAGAAACTCCATAAAAACAGCCACAACCACAACCAGAACACATCGACAAATACCTTCAAACTTGGGTCCAGTTGCAACTTTATTGTGGCAGTAGATGTGTTATTACTTGAGATGAACAAAATCATTCGAAAGAACAAACTAGAGCAGATCTCCAAGAGATCAGTCACGGTTGTAACAGGGAGTGCAAAAACTCCTCAGAATGCCGCTCTGGCGCTCCATCTCTCTGGCAAGAAAACCCAAACGGACTATGGCCAGAGATTGCCCTTTGAGGTGAGATTTGAGATGAACCTCCCTATTTAAACAGGAAGAGGGGCTGGAAGCACACGACGTTACGGCCGTGTTCACCTTTCGCAGCATTGGGAATACAGCACTGACTATGTAGAAAACTGCTGGGCTTCCGCCTCCGGTGGTTACGGTAATTCTACTCAACATATTGTTTTTAATCACAGTTATTGTTTCAAACCAGATAGAAACTAAAAACACACACAAGTTTGAAATGGGAATCATTCAATGCCGTTTACTGCATAGCATTCAGGAGCAACACTGTCACATGTTACTCAATGCATGGATCATTGTAAACGTTATATTTTGTTCACATTACCCATGATATAAGTTCACATTACCCATGATATCTACCCATGGAACACTTTTAACGAGTGTGATGTACCATAATAAAGGGCCAAAGCCCTATCCCTGCCATACAATGAAACAGATATAAACTCTAGTGCCTCACAGATGATAATCCGTACCATCTGTAAAGGACAGTGTTAATATGGCTCAAATCACATTGAAGAGAGTGGATAGAGTAGAGAGCAGAGTCTCTACTCTACTTCAGCTCTCCGCAGTCCGAGACTAAGATCCGCTTGGAGGTCCGTCCGGACCTGGAACCAAAGGCCTCCACCCTCCTCACCACGTCCAGGCCTTCCTTCACACTCCCAAACACCACGTGCTTGCCATCCAGCCTGCACACACAGACACCACAACACAGATCAGTAAATTAACCAAAGTTCAGGCAAAGTTCAGCCAATCACAATGAGGACTCTGCTTGGCGACTGTCGGACTAGTAAATATGTGGTTTGTTAATGCAGAACAGTGCATAAACATATCACAGAGCATCCACATGACGCTCGAAGATCAGTGTTGCACTGTAATGGATGACAAGTGACGGGCATGCTGTGCGCAAAAAACTTTTTCCGAAGGTTTTAATATTGGCAATACCATCATGAAAATGTTTATGCCCGCGTTATTGAATCAGTTCTCACATTGTCCTCTGCCAGCTGGTAAGGGTCACTCAATAAAAAATGGAAATAGAAAGAAGGGTATTGTGGAAGTGTGAAGTACAATTGCAGGTACAACCTTGAATGACCTTCCTCATTTGCTAGAGAGAAGGCCAAGTCAATCCAAGTTCATGTGGCTACCCTAGGCAGATACAATCTGCCTAGGGTAGGACCAGTAGACCTGAGTTATGTGGTTACAGCAGGCTGTCATTTTTTTTTTAATATATATATACACATACATACATACACACACACACACACACACACACACACACACACACACACACACACACACACACACACACACACACACACACACACACACACACACACACACACACACACACACACACACACTCTTTATTAAGTAGTCCACCTGCATGACCCACTATATCATAGCTCTGCCCTGTCAAAATACATTTCTCGTTCATTAGATGAATCATACATCATATTAATTATATAGAAAACATTGTTTGAATCCATACTACATGTTTTGAGGTCAAAAGGTATCTGGCTTTCTGGGATACAAATTTTAAAACTAAAGGCTTGTTCAAGAACGAACGCCCTTCGTGTGACTGAGGCCTTGATCCGAGTTATAGTGCAGTGATTAAAAAGTAAGTGGATAAAGGATTGCCAAAAAGAAGGTGTAAAAAATAGTAGGCCTATTAATGTGCTAGGGGGCCAATACGTGATGCTTGCCGTGCACTTTAAAATAATACTCTAATCTGTCGTTTGCAGAGAGTGTTAATATGAGCTCTATGGGCAAAAGCTGCCTAATGCTACATTATTCATAACACAATGATTAATTATGTATACTCGCCTGCCCACACGTCTGCACTCAGCCGTATTATGTGAGAAATTGCAATGTCATTATTTGACTTCTGAAATTTTTTATTGTTTATTAGTCATAGAAAATATCACTTTAGCTCCTACAAATATCGAAAATAACTTTCTTAATTTACATGATTTAGACTTTAATAGTTAAAAAAAAAAAAGAAACACAATGCCGAGTCTATGCGAACAGCTTAGAAATAAGCTGAGGTTGAACATAGGTTAGCAGCCTGTGTCCGGTACAAAGCTCTTCAATACCTGGTATTTGTCAATTTAACTATTGCGGATTAGGCCTTATCTATGGAACCGCTGGCCCTGATGTGGGCCGGTCTGAGTCATTTATTGGCAAAGTCCGTCCCTGCTATCTGTGTACTCACCACTCGGTTTTCTCGGTGCAGATGAAGAACTGTGACCCATTGGTGTTTGCACCCGCGTTTGCCATGGACAAGATACCTGAGGAGCCAACATGCAACACAGGGATTACTGAAGCGTCTATGGTGATGGTGCAGACACAACATAACAAGACGACGGTGCGGGTGCCCATGTAGACACACAAGGACGTTGTATGACCGCAACTGACCATCTCAAATTACAGTTAGAATCATTATCCAGCAAGCTGACCAAAGAGTGCCAGTTCCCCCTTTATGCACAATTACAGCCAATTATTACTGCAAGGTCATGGCCAGTGGGAAACAATGGAAACTAAGGATCGACCGATTATCGGCGCCGATATTCGGCATTTTGACGCATATCGGCATCAGCCTTTTTTTTTTTTGATCCGACGGCAGATAAGAGATCAATTTAAAACTGGGTTATTTTGGCTCTGATGCAGCCGTGCCTCTCTGTCTGCGGTCACTACGCTGTCTCCAGCATTGTCCCACCCACAGCACCATCTGATTGGTTACACGCTCTTACACGCTCTGGGTACACGCAGAGCCACGAAGGGCAACAGCCAATCAGCAGTGAAAGCTGTGCATGCACAGCGCTCACACACACGGCGGAGAGGAGAAAAGGTTTTGTCTGGTTTGATTTTGAGGTAAGTTAAGGCAGCAGACTCTCACGAAATTGTATTAAACAACCCAGTCCTCTACAACTCACAACTCCTAGTAACATTACTGTGAACCCATTATCGTTATCGAAACATAAGCGGCAGCTCTGCTCGCTCGCAGTCCGTTAATCACTGGAATCAATGTTGCTGATAATATCGATATGGAAATGGTCTGTGATAGTAGAAGTCTGTGTGTGAGGGAGAGAGTAAAAACCTAATAAACTCAATTCAGTCCAGTTTTATTGCAGGGAAGCACGTTAAGCGTAGGTTATACTTCTACAACTGCGTAATGCGCAATCCAACTGCGTAACCACGGAGCCCGTCGAACCCTTAGGCTTTAAGGTGAAGGCTGATTAGCTTTTAGCGTAACGTTAGCCCAGCGGTCCGCTTTCTCCTTCTCTGGCTCTAGAAGCTCAGCAGACTGTAGCAAAACTCTACAACTCACGACTACTAACGTTACTGTGAGGCCCAATACGTTAGCAGCAGCTGTCTGTTCCTATGATAAACACTGATTAATAAAGTGAAGATGCTGCAGGCTATTTAGTGTTTTTAAACGGTTTATTCACTTGAAACAAGGTTGCTGATAATATTGATAGGGAAATAGTCAGTGATAAAAGTAAGAAGTGTGTGTGTGAGAGTAAAATTCAGTTAGTTTTATTACAGGGAAGCACGATGAGGGGACGGCTAGAGAATAGTGTGCGTGTGTGTGTGTGTGTGTGTGTGTGTGTGTGTGTGTGTGTGTGTGTGTGTGTGTGTGTGTGTGTGTGCGCGTGTACCACATGAGAAACTGACAGCAAAGCACCATCTGTCTGAGAGAAAACTGTCTGGCAATAATGGCTGTTTAACTAGGGAAATATTTTATTTATTTAAATTTTCAGTTGTAAAAGATTAACATTTCAGTTCAGGAACATTTTAGGGAGCCATTTATTTGTTTAAATTGTGTTATGTTGCAACTCTGATAAGCTGTTGTGTTTATTAAACATTAGCTTAAAGGCATTTCAATGAAGTTAAGTGTTGGAGTTTGTATTATTCAAATTTTTTACGACAATATCTTCCCTTTTTCTGTAAATTAATATCGGCTCCAAATATCGGTTATCGGCCCCCTTGACTACTAATAATCGGTATCGGCCCTGAAAAAAACACATCGGTCTATCTCTAATGGAAACAAAAATATAAAAGGATGGAATGCACAAAGGATAAAATAAATATGTTATATTATGTAAATCTTTCTATTTCAAAAGGAAAATCCCAAGTATTCCCTGCAGTTCTCCAACGCACCACCAGTGGGACTTACCGGGACCGGTGTGCTTCAGCTTGAAGTTCTCATCTGGAAACTTCCATCCATAGATGGATTTACCTCCAGTGCCATTGTTGTTAGTGAAATCACCACCCTGAAGTACACAACATAATAAAATACAATTAATCATTCACATCACGTTGACCAAACATACGGCATAGATAAGATGATATGCAACTAACCTGGCACATAAACTGAGGAATCACTCTATGGAAGATGGATCCCTTATATCCAAACCCATGTTCCCCAGTGCATAGTGCTCTGAAGTTCTCTAAAGGGGGAGGACATCAGATATCAGAGAACAAAAACATAATGGGTGTGGAAACATAATTACAGCCTTGCAGACTCGTCGGCACTGCAGAAACAAGTTTGGCTGACGTCACATGGTTCTGTTGGTTACCTGCTGTTTTAGGCACAACATCGGCATTCAGCTGCAGATAAAAAAAACAAAAGACAATTTGTTTAGAACATGTTCAACTGATAAATGATTCACTGAGCAGACACAGATCGGAAATAGAGGCATGTTCCTGCGTTGTTATACAGCGAAGTGCATGCGTGAGTAAAAGGTCGACAGCATACACACATGGTTATTTAACTGTGAACTGACCTCGAAAGTAACCCTTCCCAGAGGCTCGTTGTCGGCAGCAAGGTCGAAATATACAACAGGTTTCTTGGCCGAAGCGCCACTGCTGCACATTCGTACGGCGTTGAACGCCAGCGAACATAGTTTTATCCTATTTGTTAAAATAAGCATTTTTGCCTCGTATGTGCGGTGTGCACAGAGTGTACAGAATATGTTCTGTACAGATGGACAGTACACTATTTCCTCAAATCAAACTTGTTCTCTTTAAAATTGCAGTGTATAACAACACCTCGAGTCGTGTTACTGCCCCCCACAGGCAGATATGTGCTATTACACAGCTCAATGTTACCTGGATATGAAGAAATGGTTGAAACATTTATGTTACAACGGCAGCTACTTGCAGCACTGTGCATACGACCAGAAGTCAAACGTTTTTTCTATATATTTTTTCTACTTTTTCACGTGGAAGACTATTTTGTATTTATTTAAAACGCAAAAATGACAAGAACACAGCAGCATACAGGTATCATCTGAATACATATTTATTAGATAAATATTAGGTTGTCACATCATCTAACTACATACAGATCAGCAAGACTAAAAATCACAATTAGTTCCTTTATTTTCTGACCAGTTTAGAATATGAAATGATTGTACATACAAATGTACAAACATAGAGACAAATGGCCACATTGCATGAATCACTTTAGGTTGTACCATTTTGCTTTTCCATTCCAACTGCTCATAATATAAAAAAAATTGTACAAACTATGGATTTGGTTACAATCTTCCGGACTCTTCTCTCTTCCCCCACCCCCAAAAAAGTCTGTCTTTCACGCTGCAGAATAATTCCCTCTAGAATTATTTTCGTGGTTGCTGTAGCACCTCAACAGTACGCAGGTGACACAGTATAACACCAAGTATTACATGTATACATGTAATGGGTTGTCAAAATATATTACAGGGGGGGGGGGGGGGGGCGCTTAGGGAGGACGATCCACAGACACTATAACGAACAACGTTTCATTTTCCATATTCAGCCACTTCCAATAGAGGGGTTGCAAGCTTAATTTTTTTTATTATTATGAAGAAACAATGCACATTCCCAGGGAAAATGAATACATTTCTGTTCACGTGTCTCTATATTCATTTACATATATACAGGCATCACTAAAACGTTGACCCAATTTGACATTGACTGACTGCGTAGACCTGTTCTGGACCAGAATAGGTAGACGTGCCTCTCTTCTTTGCATCATTTTATTTCATTTTTATATATTCCATCCGCCCCCCTCCCTCCCTTTTTGCTGTGATTTTGCAACTATAGATTCTGGGTGTAGGTCTGTCTGATACATAAAATTGGCTCACATGTATAAAAGAACAAACTGTGAAATGATAGCTCCATGGGATTGATATATATATGTTTTTTCGTTTCTGATAGCAGGTGAATAATCTGAAATAGGATATTAATGGCAGTCTGTGTGTGTGTTAAAATATGGAAACAATATGCCACTCGTTTGTCATCAAACAACTCATGTGCTCAACATCAGGATTAACATGGAACTGTGGTGTGTCATCAGCACATCAGATACAGTTGATGTTGTATGTTTTCAAGTCTTACATGAAAAAAGGGGGAAAATATGAGTACAAAATAATTTACCGAACAAAACACAGGGTGGAAAAAAGTGAATGGTCATACGTTTAGAAACAAAACATATCCTATAAAAATAAATTAAAACAATATGAAGTTCTTTAAAAAAGGTATATATCATGAAAAATACCATTTGCCTGCCAACATGGTTTGCAAGATACACCAATAGCCAGCCAATTTCAAAATCGAATTATTTTGAATAACTTTAACATAAAATCCATAAATAGACCAGTTGTTGATTTATAATGAAACACAGCGGAACAGTGAGAAAATATTGCTTTTGTGTGAGCGTGTGTCATTTACAGTTAACTTTTTATTTCTAGTTCCGGAAAGACGGGTGAGCGTTCAATACAGAAGACGACAAATATGGGTCTTATTCACCCAGTGGCCATCATGGTGACATCTTCAACCTAAAAGCTATCTGGCTAGAGGAACTGAATGCGGTATACAACGTTCAGGTCCTTTAGCGGCCATCTTGGATCTAAAGCTAACTAGGTAAGGGAACTCAATGCTGAATTGCATTCAGTTCCTTCCGCCCAGCAATCGCTCAGAACCAAGATGGTGGCTGACTAGCGGAATATGGCCAGTAGAGGGGTGCAGGGAGAGCACAGAGAACTGCAGGGGGTAGCTTATGAGGCGAATGGACTAGCAGTAAGCAGGATTTAGGAAGGACCCATACAGTAGGCTGGTTACAAACTAAGTCAGCGTTCAGCTGGATATGAGGGCAAGACGATCGGTTAGGGAGTTCGGACGATGCAACTAGGAAAGGCCCAAACATTATCGAGATGATACAAAAATATTCACAAGAATATTTACAGTACAATAGTTTTTTTTTCTCTCAAAAAATAATACATTTGCATACTGAACAGCACTCTTTGCGAAAAGGTTCAAATTTAACAGGTGTGGCAGAAGTTCCAATACGGTTTCAGAAAGCTCTCCTTGAACAGTAGTGATGATGACTTGACTGTGGCTTGCCCTGTATTTTTGAAAACAGTAATCCCTCCTCTGTATAAACAAAACACAAACACACACACAGACACACTCATTCTCACATCTGCACACGCACACACATCGGCACAACCATTGCACACAAACAAACAATCACAAATATCTTTATTCTCATTCCCCTTACTTTGGTGATGGTGAGCAGTTAGTTTAAGAATTATGGATTTCTTTAAATTTGCAGCGTGAAAACTAACAGGAAAAAAACAACAACAACCTCAAACACAAACAGTATACATCCAGCAAATGACTGCGGACGTCAGCATTGTCCCTTCGGTGTTAGTCTTAAATAAATGATACAAATTTAGTCTGACGTAATAATAATTATAATAATAGCAATAATATAATAATAACAAGTACAGACACATTAAGAGCCGAGTAAACGGCAACAAAAAAAACAACAACAACACTATCTTAACCATTTGGAATAGCACGGGACAGGGGTTGGCACACATGCACTTTGTAGATAACAATAACAGCACACGATTGAACATGAAGGGGGAGATTTACTTGAAAAAAAATGCTGGGATAAGCAAGTGCGGGACGATGTGAAGCTGACATACTGTACGGACGTTTCGACAGCAAGTACTAAATTCAGCGGGATAGTCAGAGGATCCTACAAATACACTTGTAGCGCTAAAGCTAACGTAATGCTAGCCTCTTCAGGACCACCACGAGTTCCATTATGTTGTGTTGTTTATGTATGGTTGTTTTGATATGATTTCAGTTTAAGTTCTTTTATTAACCGTTAAGAAAAACTGACAATAACTGAAGGAAACTGAGGGCCAATTATTCCCATATTCCCATGCGTCCACTTTCAAAATAATGAAATGAAAAAAAAGAAGCTACAAAACGTTCGTAAATGATGCAAATAAATGTTTGAGGATAGACACAAATGGAGCTCTGCCTGTTGCTTTCATAAAAAAAAAGTTTTTTAGTTTTTTGCATTGCCATAATCTCTTGTGCTTTTAAGTGATGAATGGTAGAACAAACCGTGCTACTAACCAGCCAAGAAAATAAGCTTTTTCGTAGATATTCGGTGGCTGTCTCAAATTGGCAATCACAACACGGACAGAATTCACACTGGCCAGAAAGGGCTTTCTTTTTTTTTTTTACATATATTTTTTTCTCTTTTATACAATTCATTCCTTTTTTTTTACATCTGAAAAGAAACAAAACATGAATTATAAAAATGCTACAACTAAAAACACCTTCCTAATGTCCACACGTACACCGGTGTGTGTGTGTGGTATATAAAATCGACTTAACATAGCTGCACAGTTCCAAGGTATCGGAGCGAGGAGTGAGGGAGGCCGGCCCCTCTCGATAGCGCCGTGACGGTAAGAGTTAAAACACCATTTTCAGTCAATCTGCGCTGGCCATTGAAAACTGTACATGAGGAAGAAGAGAGAGGGAGTGCATCTTTGTGTTTGCCAAGTTCTGTGAAACATTTGCGCTTTTTTGGGGAGCTGGGCGTGAATGGGGGCGGTGGGGGCTGTTTCAACCCCAGGCAGTCAAGAAGTTTATATTTGATGTGCGTGGGTCAGTCAGTCTGCGAGTGTGTTTTTGTGTGTGTGTATGTGTGAGTCCGCCCTCAGTTGTTTTCGAAGAGCGATAGTAGGTCGTCGTTGCTGCTACTGGGGAGGTCGGGGGGGTCCAGGTAGGACAACAGCTCGTCTGGGTTGGCGAGCTCTGGAAGTAGCTGTGGGCGGGAGGTGCAGGAGAAAGCATTAGTCAAGGGTTCAATAGAATACAAAGGTGTTCGTAAAAACACCGGCATGCTTCATCACTTTCAACTTTTTCAATGACAATATCTTTCTTTTAAATCCCTCTCCTAAAACATTTTTATAGATTTTTCTTTGTTTTTTTTCATCCACGGTTTGCTTTGAATCGTTATTCAGTATTATTTGCATGTTCAGTTTCTGTCTTTCCATTCCGTATTTATTCATCATCAAGCATTTCGTAAAACCATGTTATGAATAAGGGCGACATAGACAAAGGTTATCATTACGTCACTTCACGTAATGACTAGGATTACAACCCTTCCATGACAACCATCATCTCCGCTGGCACCGTGAACCGCGTGTACGTCAACTGGGTCCGCTCTCTCCCACGTCACACTTACGTCTAAGGAAGGTTCTGGCATGTCCGACCCCGACCCACTGTCTAGGCTGTTGGAGGGGTTGAAGGACAGGTCGCCGTGGGGATGGTTGTTAGGGCCGGGCTGTTGCTGCTGTTGATGCTGTTGTTGTTGTTGTTGTTGCTGCTGCTGTTGTTGCTGCTGCTGTTGCTGCTGCTGTAATTGTTGTTGTTGATGTTGTTGTTGTTGCTGGGAGGGCGGGGGCTGCCGCAAGGGCTGAGGAGGCCCCCCGTGGTGCAGCTGCGGACCCCCCTGGTGGGGGTGGTTGCCGTGGTGCGGAGAGGCGTGCTGTAGGGTCTGCTGCAAGGAGCTGTGTGATTGGTCAGTGCTGGCAGGATGAGGTACCTGTTGGCGAGTGTCAAAGTAAAAGCCGCCGTGTTAATCACTCAAATAGAAACCAGGTAGGAGTTAATCCACCGGACAAAAAATTGTGTTCATGAGATGATAACTAAAAAAGCAATAAAATGGGCTGGTTAGTAATTAGGGATAGAGAGACTAACAGTCGTTACAATGGATTTTCGGGAGAATTTTGAGAAATATAATACGTCTGTTTCTGTGTCCGGGTCAGAGCGCACACACACACACACACACACACACACACACACACACACACACACACACACACACACACACACACACACACACACACACACACACACACACACACACACACACACACACACACACACACACAGCATTGTTTTAATCTGGGTAGACAAGTTCAGGGGACATATGAGGACAAAAGTTTCCGTCGTCTTGAATTCTTTATCGTCCAATCATCTAGCAGGCACCGGGGAACGAGTTGATGGGGCACTGAGTGCGTCGGCCAAGAAGGACTCACCGAGTCGGGCATGTTGTGGGAGAGCGGCTTGTCCTGGCTCATCAGGTTACCGGGCATGTCGGGGGGGTGGGAGAGCTGGGGGCCGTGCATGAAGTCATTCATGGACGTGCTGCCGGGGTTGCCGTGGGGAAAGTCGAAGTTTCCGTGGCCCCCGTAGCCTAGAAATAGAGATAATGAGGACAAAATAAAAATTGATGCCACTTCAGAACAGACTCCTGCCACAGCACGGAGGTGGACAGATAAAATCAATGATATTTATGTTGTCGGAAAGATTTCTTCTCCACTTCGTCTTCCGAAATCTTTTTCCCCCCACCTTTATGACCGGATTTTTGCGGATGTTTAGAATGAAAGACCCTGTAATGTTTGTATTCGAGTAAACCTCAATGATTTTTACAGAACATATGGCCACTCTACCGCTCCCAAAACACACAAATTTATTACATTTTGAAAAATCGGACCCTCCCAAAATCAGACAGACAAGCATACAGGCCTTAAACAGTGCTTCTTTTTCAAAAGGCAAAAATGTAAAAAACATTAGTTTGCGTCCAGGACTCCTCTTCCCCCTTTACCTTGGCCGCCGTACTCGCTGTGGTTCCCGCCGTGCTGCGGCGGGTAGGGCGAGGGCCCGGGCCCTAGCTGGGCTATCATGTCCATCACGTTGGGCATGATCATCTGGCTGGGACTCATGGTCTTGAACCTCTTGGCCATCGGTCCGTCTGGGTCCTCCTTGATGTGGATGTCCGACTTGATGGGCACAGGCCGCCAGCTGCACGTCGGGTCCACGGTCACCTCCTCGAATTCCGAGCTGAAAGAAAGAGAACGGGAGGAGGCAACGTTTTAACCAGGGAGTTTAATGAACTACAAAGCAGTTGGTTTAGTTTTATTTGTAGGTCTTTGTGAATTTTGAATCTCTGGAAATAGGAGTACTCTTAGAGTGTAAACCAAACACTTTAGTCGATCTACAGTGAGTATAAAATTGAACAGACGTTGGTTTTAATAGGCTTAAATGACTGGCAAATGACAGCGTTTGGCAGCCATTTCAATATTTCACAAGGAGCTGTTGCTCTGCTGTTTTTTTGCTGTACTTTTCAATGTTTACTCACTTTTGAATGGCATTCAAGATTCCCCACATGTACTGGTCCACCTCAAGTCCTTCTAACAATGCCGTTTTACTGTGAAGAGAAATGACACACACACACTTAGGGTTAACATCGGAAGGACTTGAACTTCAATCATCATTGTTCCACTTCAAGGTTATATACATCAAGTACCGGTATATGCAAGTTATATATAAATATATATATTCAACTGTAAATGATGGTTACTAGAACTTACTTGCATACAGGACATCGCCATGTACCCCTCTCACAGTTCAATTGTAAATAGGATTCCAAATCAAAACACTGCAAAAAAACAGACGTACGTAGAAAAATTAACATGACATACATTCCCCATGGTAAAACAAGTATTTTAAAGGAAATGCAAAAACGCTTGTTTGAGCTAGTTCAACCCACTATAAATAAAATAAAAGCCTTCTGTCCGACTCCTTGCAAACACTTTTTTTTTATATTTGAGCGAGGCAAGTTGCTGTTCACAGGCTTTCACTCTCTTGCACAAGGCACTCCCACGACTGAAGTTACTCGGAGGTAAGTAAGTAAGTAAGTAAGTAAGTAAGTAAGTTTTATTTATAGAGCACATTTACACACAGCATACACTGACCAAAGTGCTATACAATAAGATAAAAATAATAACCCAAAAGGTAACCCAACATTTCAACAGGTAACTCATGCACGCGAAGCAATGCGTCTTCTCCTGTGTTTGAGACGTGCCTGGACGTGTTTGCAGTCGTGTCCCCGTGCAGGAAGCTGTATTCGCCGGAAGGTGATCGGACATTTGAGGGAGACTTTGATGGCCGTCTGCTCCACGCCGTCCTCGCCGTTGAGCGAGGGGTTGCCGGAGGACGCGGCTACGCTACTGAAGTTCCTCTTTACTGTAGGGCGAGAGACAGGGTGAGGGAGAGAGGGAGAGGGAGGGATGGTGGGAGAGAGAGAAAAAAATGCTTAATTAGAGGTGTCAACTTTATACTAGGGTACTACTCCTCATTTACGTCAATGTGTGTCTACGTTAGTGTGTGTCTACGTCAGTGTGTGTCTACGTCAGTGTGTGTCTCTGTCAGCGTGTGTCTACGTCAGTGTGTGTACCTGGCAATGTGTGTCTACGTCAGTGTCTGTCTACGTCAGTGCGTGCCTTTGTCAGTGTGTGTCTATGTCAGTGTGTGTCTGTGTCAGTGTGTGTCTGTGTCAGTGTGTGTCTGTGGCAGCGGGAGTGTGTGTGCGTACCTTTGGTGATGCAGTGCTCTGCGGGCAGGAGCCTCTTCTTCAGGAGGCCCTGCAGCACCGACCGGACCGAGGGCCGATGGACCAGCTGGAGCACAAACAGGTGGGACTGTTGGGGGGGAAGGACACAGGTGGGGTCAGTGTTATCCACGCTGTAATGTTACTACATTAAGCAGGCACTGAACTTTATGAACAGATTACTTTATTGAATATACTCTGTGAGCACGTTACTCTAGCATGGCTTTGGATTCTCTTCTTCTAATGCATCTGATCCTGGTAGTCATAGTTAGTATGAGAATAGGTACAGTTGCCGCCACCTAGTGGTTGGGACTCATATCATGACACACGGCATTCTCATTGTTTTATCGAGAACAGCTGTGTTCATAATATTACATTAATGTTAGGTTATGTTTTGTGGAATATATATTTTTTTTTTCAATGCTGCAAAACTGCAACTGACATTGCCTTGTGCATCAACACCAATTAGCGTGGTGCTACAGCGATTTAACCGATATCTACTTGGTCAAGGGAAGATACGCTCTCCCCAAATACTAGGGGATAGTTATGATGCCCCATCTACTCATCATGCTAGGTTAATTTCTTTAAAAATCATGCTTGGGATTTTCCGTTGGAGCATTCTCATCAATGGCATCGTAACATTCACCGTGCAACCAATAATCCTCCATCCCCTTTAGATCCCATAGCAACTCTCAAGTCCAGTTGATGCTTTTTTGAGAAACTATTTGCATCCTTCCTGATGTCATCTGTAATCTTATCGTATATCTGACCACAGACCACCCCCTACCTGGGGGCTAGTGTCAGGGGGGTGTCATAAACATTTGGCCTGTTAAGCCCTTTCAGAGTGTACCGGTGATTAAGGGCTATACAAATAAAATGGAATTTAAATGAATTGAAGTTCAACCCCTAGTGACGGTATGAGCTCGAATTCCCCCGTTGCCGTCTACATGGGGCGGTATTCCCGGTATTCCTACTCACACAACAGCAGGCGGTGACGGTGATCTGGATGGTGTTCCTGCCCGGCTGGCACACGTGCTTGAGGTGCAGGGGCTTATGGGACGTCTTGTTGTCGCCCCTCTCGATGGTGAGGGGCGTGGCGTTGACGCTGACCTGGACCGAGGCGGGCCAGTTGGTGTTCATCTGCCGGTCCTCGTGGTGGTAGCACTTGAACTGCAGCTCCAGGTCCGACCTGCCCAGCCGCCACACCCAACAAGGATTATTAGTTATTAAGGCTACTTTTCACTTTATCTTTTCTTTTGAAAATCAATTTTTTTATTATTTATTTTCAATTTGAGTTTTACATATATTGGCAGAATGTGTGATTGTGTGAATGTGAGAATGTGAGAATGTGAGAGTGTGAGAGTGTGAGAGTGTGAGAGTGTGAGAGAGTGTGAGAGTGTGAGAGTGTGAGAGAGAGAGAGAGAGAGAGAGAGAGAGAGAGAGAGAGAGAGAGAGAGAGAGAGAGAGAGAGAGAGAGAGAGAGAGAGAGAAAGAAAGAGAGAAAGAAAGAAAGAAAGAAAGAAAGAAAGAAAGAAAGAAAGTGAAAGACAGAGTGAGTGAGTGTGTGTGTGGGTGTGTTTGTGTGCGTGTGCGGGCATGTGTGTGGGGGTTACCTCCACATGAGCGTCTGGTGCACGGAGGGCCGCAGGTGGAAGACGTGGTTGCTGACGGCCAGGTTGTGCTCCAGCCTGAAGGGCTCCAGCACCACCCCGTCCCGCACCGGGAAGGTCAGCCGGAGCTCCTCGTTGGGGTTCACTAGGCGCGGGGGGAGGGCAGGGACCAGGTTAGGTGAGGTGACGGCAGACTGGTCCACTTCCACTGGCTCTACCTCTAACTTTCCAATATAATCGGTGTGATTCGTTTTTGAGTTGGATAGGAGCAAGCAAAAGGATTTCTGCATCGCTTTGCTATCATCGGTTGGTGATATTTAAGCAAAGCGATTCAAAACGTGACTGGGTTGCACTTTTGCAAAATTATTACGTGACAATATAATTATTTTATATCGGGTTACATCGGAAAGTGGCAGGACATTATTTAAAACCATTTAACGCTTCGCCAACAATGTGTGTTCACCTGCCCGTTTAAAAGCGACTCATTTCAACTTCAAACTTTTGACTTGAATAAGTGAATACTATGGAGTTCATCTGGGGTCTGGGGGACTGAGCTGTGGGGTGTAGGGAGAGGGAGGTGAGGGCTCACCTGGAGGAGGAGGAAGTGCGTTGATGTTTGGTTTGATGTCGGGGGGGAAGGGGGGCTTGACGTCCTGGTTGGGCGACAGGTACGGGGGGATGTTGCTGCCCGGTGTCATGGGAGGCGTGGGGTTTCCCGGGACGGGTGAGTGGGGGTAGTTGCCCACCGGCCTGGGAGGCTGCGGACAGGAGATCCATGGTCAGTTATGAATTTAGCAATATCACATGAGAGGTTGTACTGCTGTCATGGTGAGGCTGCAAGGCAGCGCCAAATCACTTATTCGGATCCGCCAACACTAGATTCGCAACTGGACTGAGACTGTTCTGTTGTCAAGGAACGAGCAAGCGTGTCCTGTACAGTAGCTTGCTACTATGGGTAGGTCGAAACATTATGGGCGTCTTTCCTCCACTTCATATTCTCGAGAGGACTCTTCATCATTTAACCAACATTTTATTGGTGGAAATACGAGATTAAACCTACCCCGTTCATGTTTCCCTGGTTGTACTGGTATCCACCACTCCCAGAGAAGTTATTCGACTGGCCGTTGAACCCTGGCTCTTGCTGTTCATGGGGAGTAAACATGAAAAACGTCAAGAAAAGTACCAAAACTTGTTTATTCATTGGGTTAGAAAACAAGATTACTCATTGGTAAGCAGTTCATAATTAGTTATAAACGATAAGTAAGATAATGGTCTATCAGATCACTTATAAAGCTTGGTTGATGATTGACAAACTATTTACAATTTGTTACTAATGCATTATAAAATTGTATAACACTGCATTTCATGATAAGTTCAGGTAATTAGAAAGCATTAGTTAAGTATTTTGTGAGAGCTCATCTAAAGTGAGGACTATCTATAGTATCTATGCCTCACAATGCCTCTGTTTGCTCTTACTCCTTTATAGGTCTGACAACTGCGCTTTATTTACAAGAGCAGACTGTTCTCCCAACAGCATATCAGTGAGTCACCGCTCCCTTCCTTCCCTGTGGTTGCTGCCATTGATTTGCAGAGTTCCAGAAGCCTAGCTTCTGTCAAAGATGACCAATGTGTTCCGAACAGTCGATTATTCAAAACCAGTGCCAGTGACAACGAAACAAGATTAGATTGTCGACAAAACACACACATAACTCGCGATTTTTTCTGGCACTTTGATTAGCCACCTGTGATTAGCTACCTGTGATTAGCTACCTGTGATTAGCTACCTGTGATTAGCCACCTGTGATTAGCTACCTGTGATTAGCTACCTGTGATTAGCCACCTGTGATTAGCCACCTGTGACTAGCTACCTGTGACTAGCTACCTGTGATTAGCTACCTGTGTTTATCTACCTGACTCAACTAGGGGGCCCCTGTGGTCCAATTAAACTGGGCCTCGGAGAACAGTGGAACAAGCTGGACAGCTCGGCTGCTGGTCACTCCGAGTGCGTGTCAAAGCACTTCAATCGACCACATAAACTGGGCCACAGAAGAACCAGACTCTGGCAGTCAAAGGTGGTCCAGTGTTGCCGGGGTCATCGTGTTAAGGGCCACTGAAATATAACAAAATGGAGTCGATTTGACCGGGCGTGCGGGCTGACCTTGTAGTACTGGCCCATGGCGGCGCTGGGGGGGGGGGTACTGTCCCTGGAGCTGCTGGCCCGGCATCCTCTGACCCGGATAGTTGGGCGAGGGCAGCGGTCTCTGGGCGGGGTTGGGCGCTGGGTACTGGCCCTGCTGACCGGGGAACTGGTTGTTGGGTCCGTACTGCTGCCCGCCGTAGCTCGGCTGGGGGGGGGGGGGGAGAGAGAGAGAGAGAGAGAGAGAGAGAGAGAGAGAGAGAGAGAGGGAGAGAGAGAGAGAGAGAGAGAGAGAGAGAGAGAGAGAGAGAGAGATGGTTATAATAGAGGAAACTGTATTTTCATCTGTACTCCAAGAAATGACCCCTTGTTGTGTCTCTGGGGTTTACTCAGATGCCGTTCTTATCAGCTCTTCATTGATTGTACTCTCAGTGAAACCTAGTGTGACTGACTGTGACTGAGAAATACAAGCAGAATCTCAATGAGTGTTCGTTCCTCTGGTTAAATAAAGGTTGAATAAATCCAGATCCACTCACCTCCCCCGGGTAGGGCCTCTTCATCCCCTGCATGCTCATGCCCTGCGGCCGGGGCCCGGCGTAGCCCTGCTGCTGGGGCATCCGCTGGCCGTGAGGCCCGAACGGCCCCATGCCCTGGGCCCTGGGCTGGTTCATCCCCATGGGAGGGCCGCCCATGTTGGAAGCATTCATGCCCGGGCCCATGTTCCCCGAGAGGGTCCGCGGGCCCCGGGGACCCGGCTGGTTCATGAACTGGCTGTTGTACGCCTGGTTGGGTCCCATCTGGAAGGTGGAACTCATCTGGCGGGGGAGAGGAAGGCGCTCTCGGTCAGGTATTACGTATTTCAGAACGCGGGCCGCTGTTGTGACCGAGCTGCCTCCGACTACATCCCAGGAACGTCAAGCCTGATTCTTTTTCACTGGCATCAAATGACGTTCCTACAGATGGGGGTTGAGTGCGGTTGTACATCGCCACTCTGCTGGAGTGTAATTCTACACGGAGAGCTATTCATCAACACAGTATCCATCCCTTTCAGTTTGCGATACCGAAGAGGGTTGCCGGCGAGGGCTTTGTGCTTATCGTCTGCTCTGCTATTTTCTACCTCGATGGGCTCCTGTCATCATCATGATTGATCATCAATCATTTAAACACAAGCTGGTCGACTGTAAGGTTTGATCTCAGTGTGTAGTGGTACCTTCAGGGAGGTACAAATTGTTGTGATCAACGAAAAAAACACACAGCTGCAGGGAAGCAGAGCAGGGTGCAGAATCAATACACTTCTCTCGCTGTAACCTAAAAATATATATTTAACAGTACTCATAGTTGTCATGGCAACACGGCGACAGCGGCTTTAGCCCTTTCCTTACCGGTCCGTACTGGCCCATGTCCTTGTTCTGCGTCTCCTGCATGGCGGCTACGGTTGCCGTGGCGGTGGCGGTCGCCGTGGCAGCCGCGGCGGCTACCGCGGCGGCGGCGGCGGCAGCGGCCGGCTGGGCGAAGTCCGACTGCTGCCGGCCGTGGGGAGGCATGCCCATGCCCCCTGGTCCGGAGTTGGGACCCCCAGGGTAACTGCAGCACAGAGAGGAGAGTCAGACAGGGATTGAGGAGGGAGGTCTGGCCCTGTCCGTCCACTTCATTTGAACCTACAGTATTTATCGCAGGGACATGTCCTTTACGCGACAGAAACATAATACAACACGAACATTGCGAGTCATATACTATTTTTTGTTTTGAACATGTTTCAACACCATTTACCGTGGCATAAATAAAGAACAAATAAAATGGAATGAAAACACTTGGGAGACGGGATGCCAACTGGTACGTTGCGGACATGTGGGATCGAAGCCAGGACCTTTGGTACTGGAGGTCAAACCCCCTAGCTACTACACACCCTCCAGAACCCCAGTGGGCCTATCACAGAACCTCCCGACCTCTACTCCAGACATTAGAGCCCTTTAAATCCCCCATGGGGGCACGGACTCACTTGCCACCGAAGCCCCCTCCCCCAGGGTAGTTGGGTCTGCCGTACATGCCCTGCTGCACGTAGCCCTGGTTGGAGTTGCCCTTGTTGGGGTACTGCTGCTGGTTTCCGGGGAACTGCGGGGAGTTCATGCCCTGGTTGTTCCCTGGCATCCCCGAGCCCATGGGGTTTCCCCCTTGGTTCATGGGGTTGTTGTTGTTGGCCATGGGATTCCCCAGCACCTAGGAGGAATACGGAGACAATGCATATAATTGTGTCAACATGGGTAGCAGTACAGAGTTTAGGTTTTTAGCATTAAGTCTGAAAACTTCTCATGTCAACTATTCGTTTCTGTCAACTGAATATATACGATTGTGTAATTATCCTTAATATAGGTCATAATTTGTGAGGAACACTTAAGCATTAATTAGCATCACATTCAACTAAATAACTTTTGTTTTGGCTTGTGCATCCTTTATTGCTTTCCCTCTAATTACAGCGCTTCAATTCTACAAATACAAGACGACATAACCAAAATGTAATCGTAAATGTAATTACCAATTAAAATCAAACAACGTGTCAAGAAACACTCCTTATCCTTTGTGTAATAAGGGACATCAAGACTATGAGAATACTAAGCAATGTTGTTTCTCAATGAGAGAAAGCAACAAAGAACCGAAGAGAGAGCGAGAGAGAGAGAGAGAGAGTCACTAAGACAGCAAGAGAGAAAGAGTGAAGAGAGAGGGGTGTTTGTCTGTTCTCAGATAAATGTTTGTGTGTGTGTGTGTGTGTGTGTGTGTGTGTGTGTGTGTGTGTGTGTATGGCGTGGGTGTGTGAGCGAATCAGCCCTCACCTGACTCTGGGACGTGTTGGTCACGCCCCACACGGTGGTCACCACGGACAACGAGCCCGGCGGCTGATTGGTGTTCTGTTGCCATGGCACCGAGTCGTAGGGAAAGGACCCATCACTGCAAGAGACAGAACACGAGCCGCAGTGTCAGCACAAAAAAACACACCAAAAAAGACCAAAAGGGAGACACAGAGCGACCTCACTGACGGTACCAGTCAAACACTTGTCTTGATGTCAGACACCCGCACCGTGACGCACACATTCATCTTCGTTAGTGTGGCGACGGGACGGACAGACAGACAGGCAGACATGTGTTTTACGGTTGAGACTCTGGTAAGTTGCACCACGATGGCGATGGGCTGCACGGTAATGATTAACTGCGTGTTTTATGGGCTGTTGGAGCGGTGGCAGGCGCTGAGTGTGAAAGTGTGTCTTGCTCACTGATCCATGAGGAGCAGGGGAGTCTGCATTGGGACGGAGAGGGCCGGCCCTTCTCCTTGGGGACACACACCACGCTGACACATGTGCACACCGGTTGACACACACGGAGACACGTATACAAACCCACACATACACATATAAACACCTATGCACACTAGTTGAATGAACACACACCCTCAGACAAACACACAATGACAGACATGCAAACACACACACACACACATACAGACAAACACACACACACACACCCTCAACCAAACACAGAGACATAGAAACTCACATGCAAACACACTCCATTTGCTTTTCACACATGTATATATGCACACGCAAATGGTATGCACGCACACACAAAGACAGACACACTCCACCTGCTGCATGCACACATGTACACACACACAACACACACAAACACACACACACACACACACACGCACGCACACGCACGCACGCACGCACGCCAGGGTTGGCGGCTTGGCCACTGACCCGTGTGAGAGTCCGGGCTTCATGGAGTTCATGGGGGGCTGCATGGGGCCCTTCACGGGGGGCTCGCTCTGACGGGTCTTCTGGTGGCGAAGCAGGAGGAGGCGTCCCAGCTCCTCACACCAGGACGACAGGAGAGCTGGAGGAGGAGGAGGAGTAGGAGGAGTAGGAGGAGGAGGAGGAGGAGAAGGAGGAGGAGGGGGAGGAGGAGGGGAGGGAGGAGGAGGGAGAGGAGGAGGAGGGGGGAGGAGGAGGGAGAGGAGGAGGAGAGGGAGGAGGAGGAGGAGGAGAGGGAGGAGGAGGAGGAGAGGGAGGAGGGAGGAGGAACAGGAGGCGAGAGGAGGAGGAGGATAGGGAGGAGGAGGAGGAGGACAGAGGGAGGAGGAGGAGGAAGAGTAGAGGGGAGGTGGAGGATGAGAGTGGAGGAGCAAGGAGGAGAAAGACGAGGAGGAGGAGGAGAGGGAGGAGGAAGAGTGGATTAGCGTGGTGGAGTCTCACTTGGGCTAAGAAACATCTCCACAGATAACTTCCTCCAACACCAATCCCCCTTTGCAGAAGGCCTCCCAGCGGGGGAGTGGTGTGTGTGTGTGCGAGCAGGGAGGGCAGATGAAACATAAACAACAAAAAGGAACAGAAGAAGGCGTGGGAAAAAAACAAATTCAAAAGCAATGGCCCCGCTGGCTGAGCGATGTAAAGAAACTCCCCTCAAGACCAAAGCGAAAGCAAAACACCCAAAAAAAATTCAATGAGGTGTTTGATGTACTGCAACACACCCTGGGCCTCAACCTTGCGGTGCGTCACTCCCTCTCTTGTCCACTAGGGTTCACTGTTGGACAGCCGGTGGCGCTCACAGATTCTTCCCTTCCCGGACCCACCGCTCTGGTAGGTGGCGACACCCGGAGAGAGCGCTTGATCAAATCATATGCTTTTCATCTGCAGTGCATCTCTTGCACTGAGCACACTACAAAAGACCCACTTTTCCTTTTCAATATCCCTCCCTCTCTGTGAAACTCTCTCGACCCTTCCTCAGCAGCAGAAACAAAGGGAATGTGGATTTAATCAAAGCAAGGTGGAGCCGCCCCCATCCCCTAAGTCACAGCAGTGGCACTCATGTCCCCGTGCGTGTGCTTGTGCATGCGTGCGTGCGCGCACGTGTGTCTGTGTGTGTGTGTGTGTGTGTGTGTGCGTGCGTGCGTGCACGTTTGTCTGTGTGTGTGGGTGTGTGCGTGAGTGCGTGCGTGTGTGTTTGGGAGGCATGTAATGATGTGATGGGTGTCGCAGCAGCACCCGTTGCTGGCGGACAGATCCGGTCTGCTGCCGAAACACAAGGC
>NC_044065.1:10137601-10142601 GCF_902167405.1 Gadus morhua
TCACTGTATCAGTTACCCCGCGTTATTAAGGCATCCATTAATCACTGGTGTGCGAGCGATATGTGTCTCCGAAGCCGTAATGACATGCTTATGCCTGTAGAATACAACAAGGAAAGAAAGAGGAGAAAAACACCATGGAAAAAAATTATGAAATGAGGAAAAACATTAGAAGAAAAACAAATGCCATCAACCCCAAAAACTTTTTAAACCCCCATAAATAACGGTGACAGCTTCTTCCAATAAATAAACAGCTGGGAGTTTTGGCCCTTGACATTTTTTGTTGTTTGCTACAAAGCAATCGGAGGGAACGTTTAGCTCTGCCGGTTGGACCCCGTTCCCCACGCCCAGACCGCTGCCTGGTCCTGAATATCATCTCACCTCCAGCCAGCCCCCTGCCGTAATAGATGTGTTTGTTGCTAAGTGGCAGTTGTAATGGGATGCTTGTTTGCTTTCGCCCGCTGCACTTTCATCCCTCACTGTAGCGCCAATGCCGCACAGCCATTTGTCCCCGGCTAAACACGGCTAGCCTCTCCAGACACCTTAGACGAGGGAAATAACAAAACCAAGGCAAAAAACTGAAGGGTGGTGGGAGTTAGTTGGGGGGTTGAGGGTGGGGAGGGGCCAGAGAGCGTAGGCATACATGGCCGACGGTATGCTGCACATGAGTGTTTTCTGTGTTTTTCTTGTCCCTTCTGTTTTGCCGTCATTGGCCACCATGCGTGGGTTGATGAGTTTCTCCTCTGCGTCTCTCTGTCGACTCACTATGCATGCTCCCCCTTATTCAGTGTGTATTCTGCCAGTGTTGACACTACACAGGCCTCTATTATCCGTCGGGAGATGGGACGAGAGAGAAGGGAGAGAGGGAGAGACAGACAGAGAGGTTAACATGTGTAACTGCACCATGTGAATGGACACTAACAAGATAGTTTACACTTCCTACGGAAATGAATCCAACATGGCAAATCATAATTTTATAGAAATGTAATTCAACTCCACACACAAAAACCTGACCCTTTCCCTCAATTATTTTATTCCCCCATTTCGGACTATCTTCTATTGGGTTTCCATGCTCCTGTATCTCCATGCAGCGTTTTCTCATGTCATGTAATCTATCTCACTACGCTCTGTTGTATCTTTGCAGCCATCGCGCCGTCGTAAGATGCATCATTTATGGGACTAAGTGTGCGGTGGCGTGCCCTGTGTGGCCGTCTGACCCTGACAGCGGGCAGCCTGTGGTGTAAAGACATTTCATGTTGTCAACCCAGAGCCAACACAGCTCTTCCTGTATGGGATTTAACACATCGAGGCGCTGGTTAAATCCCATCTTCTTCCTTAAGACATCGCCCACTTTCCAATGCAGGGACAACGACCAAAGCAGTTGCTTTTAATTGGTATTAATGCCAGATGCTGTTCTCTCCTTTGTTCCCTCTGTGGCCTGTGTTGTACTCTGTGTCTGGACATGGAAACGCTTTAGCCCGGCAGTGACATTGAAGTTAATTAGACATAATCGTCAGATGGTGCATCCCTATAAATGTCGCCATGACCTGGATCTGTAGATATGTGGAGGGAAAGGAGAGCTCCAGTATCCACCAGCCTGCTAACCAAATGTGTTGATTATTTGAGCACGAGGTCGTGATTCGCCTCTTTCTGAGTATAAAGGCGATACGGCTGGATTGTAAATGTTTGTGTTCTAAATAATGCATGGCAATTATTCAGAATTCTAGTTTAATAACTGCACTTTTAATAATGCATTGAGAGGTCTGTGACTAATACACTCTAAACCTGGAGATTTAACGTTGACAGCCCCGTCACTGTGGTATTTCATCTAACTTTGATGGTGCCCCAACCCCCCCCCCCCCCCCCCCCCCCCCCAAACCCAAATATCCAAAAGAAACAAAAAAAAAAAGAAAAATCTGTTGAATGCAACCCCGAAGATTCTTTTTTTTTCGCGATCCGAAACACATTGAACTACTGTCGGGCTGGGGCGGCATCTTAACCCCTCGGTCCCCCACGCTGAGGGAAGGCACCTTTATGTTACACGAGAGGTGGCGTAAAACACAGCCAGTGGAAGAGGCTTAAGTGGATTCCTGGCTGTGTTTTGATAAGCGGGCGAGTGACCGTGGTGCTCCGAGGAAGGCCTGAAGGAGGCTCTGATTTCGTGTCAATATGGAACCCAGCTGTTGGGGGCTCTAGAGGAGACACCGGACCCCATTTTCAACAAGTCCCCTAACCCCTCCTCCCCTTCATTTCCCCCCAGCAACAACGGACGAGCTTGTGCTAACCAAAGTTCACGCACAACACGCTCCAAAGTAAAATGTTCATCATCGGCATTGGAGTGTGGCTAGGAAGTGTTAGCCAAGGCAAGCTGTAATACAGCTGAAGTACCATATTCATGTGACATCTCCAAAATGGTCAAAATTCCATATGTCGGGGGGCCCCGGTGGCTCGTACCATTAAAGGCTCAGTCCTTACCGCAGTGACCCGGGTTCGATTCCTGACCGTGGTCCTTTGCTGCATGTCTTTGCCTCTCTCTCTTCTACCTTCCTGTCTATCTTACTCTGCAATAAAAAGGATAAAAAACAAAAAAACAACATATGTTATGATGACAAAATAAATATTGTCTTAACAAATCCTTAGCTTGGTGTCTGTAACATCTTTGTTTATGTTTATTTACATGTATTTCTCACAGTGCTATTAATCCACTCAATAGGCCCCTGGCTGAACAATTGAATGAATTTGGTCATCATTCTCATTAATCACACACCAGGGTACCACATTCAAAATAGACTCATTTCCCAGAGTAGGAGTCAGAAAATCATCACTTATCCAGGAAGTCTAACTATCTGTGGTATAAGGTCTGGCGGCAGTAGACTCTATATGCTACGTTCCATTTACCTCAGAAGTCGCACCTGTGGATTAACATCATACCCGAGTTGACAGTGTTTGGGTATAACCAGTCTGAAAACCAAGATGCCATTTAGCAATATCAGGTCTAGCTAGGTTCATTCAGCTTAATGCAATCTGCCACTTCACCCCTAGATGCCACTATATCCTACACACAACACCTTTAATGCCGGTATACCTCATCCACATATAAAATATTTAAAGGTATTATTTCCCCCTTTGTTTGTTTGGAAGGGAGGCCAAGAAAATGCAGAGAAAATACTATGTTTTTACAAATACCCATATACGTGTGGACGAGGTCGAAGAGAGCTGTGTAGACCAAAGACAGAAGCTCTCTCTCTCTCTCTCTCTCTGTTACTGTTTCTACGCTTTTGAAACAAAACTTAAGGGAACCTGCCTGGAGGCGTGCTCCATAGGTTGACCCAAGCAAAGGTGGACAAAATGGTAACTTCTCAAGGTGAATAGGGAGGAGGAGGAGGAGAAATGTCTCAAGAAGAGACGACAAAGAGCTTGAGTTTATTTTCTGGCATTTTTCTTAAGCAGCCAATTCATAAACATTTCATAAGTGCAGTGATGAACCCTCGGCGTGTGCGCTCAAGGGCGCGGGCAGGATCCTGCGAGAAGGGAAAGGGTAATCTGCCGGCATTGACACAGAGCACTGACCCTCAACCCAGGACTGATGGGATACAGTTTCAATCGACAGCCTCTCTCGTCGCTAGGTACGGACCTGCAGCGGCTCGGGGGGGGTCATATTTCTCTGGCCTCCATTAATTGGTATTTTGACTATGGTCCTCTCTCTTGTGGTAGACCACCCGTCCACCCGCGTGAAGTCCTTGAAGTGTGACATTGCAATTACACTCACCGTGACACATGGGAGAAAATCCTGGGCAGCTAATAGAGATCCTGGTTGAAAATGCTCCTCCTCTTCCCTCCGCCTAGCTGCTCCACCTCCTCCTCCTATTCTCCTCGTCCTCGTCCTCCTTCTCCCGCGCTGAGAAAGGCTGAGGGAATTTTCAATAACATGGCAATTTATAGCCCCCACTGCTGAATGCCACGGTGAAGGGAGCCGTGTATAAACGGAGAGCACCTACCCTCTATTATGGGTTGCATAAATGATGGTGTTTCAGGAATCAATATAGCATTAGAGTGCTAGGGGGGGGGGGGGGGGGGGGTGTAATTAGCGTTATAATCGGGGGGAAGCCAACATGAGCGATGACATCGCCGTGTGTGTAAAGGTGCTGGGGGAGCACGTCATGGATACACCCCCTGTTTGGTTTGACACTGGATTTTAGGCAAATGCATTTAAGCAAAAGGTTGTCAAAATTGGTTCAGCCAAAATCAAGATGTTATTTCTTTGTGTCACTGACATAAAAAAAATAAAAAAGTATATATAATAAAAAAATAGAAGTATATACAAATAAATATTTAAACAAGGCTTTCTGGTAGCATTGCCGATGTGTCTCATTTGCATTACATTTGTACACTGAGGCTAATGTCGATAATGAAAACCCCTTTTTGTTTCTGCGATCAGCACAATGATGGGCGAGAGAAAGGCTGATGCAAATGATGCTCCGAAAACCCAGAGGCTGGGCAGCTATAGTACAGTACAGCATGAGTAGCAGTACCTAACAGTAGCATCATACATCTTTCCTTCCTTTAGGGGTATTCCTCGTATAGTCACAGCTCAGACAGACATCAAACACATCCTGTAACGTTTATTAACCTTTACCCAGACAGTTGGAGTGATTTGAGTTATTTTTTTAATATCGCCTCATTAGTGTCCTTAAATCCTTTCCCCTCTGGGGTCTGTGAACTATCTCTCTGGCTTCTGTGTCACTTCCCTCCAGAGCTTCACTTGTTTTTGTGCGTGAGCAGCAGGGACATCAAGCAGGAAGGCGAGGCGGCTCGCAGAGAGAGGGAGAAGAAGGAGATCTCTTTAAATGACACTCTGGCTCCGAGGCAATACTTGAACCGCATGACTAATAACGTTTAATGACTGAAATAGATAAACTGTCATCTTTTATGTAAACGCTGCATAATTAATGCTTTTGTAATTAAAAACGGGGGAGGGAAAAAAAAAAAAACATACATGGAGG
>NC_044065.1:10147601-10157601 GCF_902167405.1 Gadus morhua
GAAGACTGATGTGCTATGTAAGGTGGCGTTGGTGGGGTGATATTGTTACACTCAGGATTGAAACAAAGCAACCTTTTTGATGTGTTTGCACACACTTCCCTCCCTGCAATGTGTGTTGTTGATGTTTTCTTTGTTTTAACTATGAGATTTTTATTTTATTCCTTGTCTACCAATGTTTACCTGCACTTTTGGTTTGTAAATATATGCATGAGCTCGGGTACAGATCTGAGCCGTGCGCTAGGATGCTGTTTGGTAGAGCCTCACCCCAGTCGTCTGTGAAAGATCCGCTACCTTGCGGGTATCAAAGACGTGTGTGTTCATACTTCACACACACACACGCATGCACTTCACACGCAAGCAAGCAGTTTGCATGTATTTGCCAAGTAGAAAGCCGTGCCAACAGACACAGAAGTGCGCAATGGCGGTTTGTCACCATAGTGTGAATGAAAACAACAACCATAGACTAAAAAGGAATCTGTTAATACTATGCTTTTTTTTTTCTTTTTTTTTAAACCACAGTTTGGCTAGGAACTTTACCATTGCGAAAATATGCATGTCTTTTTTTAACAGATTCATCCTCACTTTTAAATAATTCATGACACTCTGAACGCTTGGTGATGTCGACGTGTCTCTAGTGATGATAAATATCCTAAATATGGAGGAAATTTCCACACTAGTCTCCCTCCAGACTCACTCTGTTGCAACATACATTTTGGAAGTACTACTTAAAGGGCCCATGTTTGTTATTCCTGAGCACATGCACATCAACACACAGCAGTTACAAACCATCAAATCCCCAAAAATAATGACATTCATGTATTTTTATTGTGTTTTCACAGGTACCTCTTCGGGAGATTAAACGTGATTAAATGCCAATTCAAGGGCTCCCTCAACTCCTTTGTTTTATCCTTGTTAGGACTTATCTGTGGTGGCACCATGCCCCTCCTCTCCCCACCCTCTCTCTAGCTCTCTAGCTCTCTCTCTGTCTCCCTCATCTCTCCTTTTCTCTCCATATTTAACGATGGGTGGCACTTTCTCCTCACAGTGCTGTATCCCCTACGTCGAGTCACCTCCAGATGCATTAGCATATTTATCATCAGGCTCACAGACTTCAAAGTCAGAGCCTGCGTCTTTCCCCTCTCTCTCTCTCTCTCTCTCTCTCTCTCTCTCTCTCTCTCTCTCTCTCTCTCTCTCTCTCTCTCTCTCTCTCTCTCTCTCTCTCTCTCTCTCTCTCTCTCTCTCTCTCCCCCCTCTCTCTCTCTCTCTCTCTCTCTCTCCCTCTCTTTGAGATGAGAGTTGGGGGTGTTGCTAGCACAGATTGCCAAGCATTAGGTTCAGCCCTCCAGGGACCCCCATATCCATTTATTTAGGTAAGAGAGAAGGGGGGGGGGAGCTACAAGCAGAATTCATTTCATTTATTTACAGTGGTGATGATGTCTTTAGCAGTGACTTTAAATATTTGCTTCGCGCCAACCGCGGTCATCACACCCGTTTGTCGGCGTTAGCACGCAGTCCTGCGGCTATTGGGAAGCTATGTTCACTAAAGACACAGCCAACATGATTACTCTTGGCCTATTATTAAGATGGCACGTCACAAAACATATGTTGGCATAAAACATACATTGGCAAATCACGTACCTTGGCAGAGCAGAAAATGTATAAGATATGGAAGTCATTAACATTAAACAAGCCTGACACTTTCATGTCAACAGACAACATCAATACATTAACTCAACCACAGAAATTGGCCGCCCTTCTGTTTACTCCTGAACCCTGTACCCTTTAAGAACACAGTCGACTACTGTAAAGCGGCGTCTTTGACTGTATGTTTGCTGAGAAGCCGTATAGTCTCCCAGGCCCGCCATAGAGCGCTATAGGGACCCACGCTGTGCTTCACACAGCATCTCTCCCATGTCTGAGTACACACTTAATGGAGAGAGTGTCCTGGTGTGTGGCCAGTCCAACATTCACACAGTGAAAAGGGAGATTGGTGATTAATGGATCACAGCCGGCGATACCACGGTAGAATGTGGCCATCGTCGACGGCAACCGCTGCTGTGTCTTGTTCACAAGCTCGCTAGACCTACTATTAAATTTGCGCGTAAACCCAACCTTTGTGCTTTTTTTTGTCTTTTTTTGGAGGCTGGAATAAGATTTGCTTTCCCATCCCCCCGCCACGACAATTATTTTCATTTCCATGGGGGTAATTCCTTTTTTTTTTTTGGTTTGCATAGAACACCTCCATAATGACTTGAATATGAGTTACAGTGTGCAGTGTCTAAATGCCTTGTGCATGTCAGACCACGCTCCGTGTCATCCAAAACCCACGTTAATGACGGCTTTGCCCACAACATGCGTGAGGTTGAATATCAATTTAATCAGGACCGCCCTGCAGGGGCTTTCACGTCGAGATGACAGCCAAAGTGCATTAGTAATTCTACCGCTGTCACTTCTCATAGCTGCTTACCTTGCAAACAAACAGCTCTAATGGCACCTGCCTGCTGGGCAATTTAGGCACTGTGGAGGCAACAGAACATGAAATGGGACGAGGGACCACTGACCTAAATAGTAAAGGGCCAGTTGTAAACAAGAAGTGGCTGTCTTAGCGCCAGAGTGGAAAACACATGTTTATTGTGTCTGGGCAATTAAGGGGGCCACTGCTTTCTGGAGTTTTCCTGCGATCGCCAAAAACGCCACTCTTTGTTTTTGTCATTCAGTATTTAGACAGAAAAACAACCCTGAAATACGAAATACACAAAACTGAGACAAAAGAGGGAAGAAGTGTTTATAAAGATTGGACACATGAAGCTGGACATATCCCTAAACCTGCTTTTCTATTTATTATTATGAGCAAACAGATGACTGACGAAAGGAAATACTTTAAGACGCAAATGAATAGATAAAAGCGAGAGTTTATTACCTCCACTCATACAATTGAATTGCTTTGACATAATCCCTTCTTATTCCTCAAGGGTATGGGGGATGGGGGACTGTGTGTGTCTGTGTGTGTGTGTTTGTGTGTGTGTGTGTGTGTGTGTGTGTGTGCGTGACCATGCATGTGTGCGTGTGTGTATGTGTGCATGTCTGAGTGCACAAGTGTGAGTGTGCTTCTGTGCGTGGGTGTGTATGACAAGGGGGATGTTTTCTGTGTTGGTATACAGGGCTGGCACCAAAATAGTAATAAAAAAAAAAAAACTGGTGCCCTCCACGTGACCTACAGTTGTTTGCTTTTGCACATTCTTTTAAAAGCCAGATGCATTATGTGAAGCATTGAAAACCATTACGACTGGGGAAACAGCGCCACCTGTTGTCCATATAGGATTTAACAGTAGGCCTATTACACAATTGCTTCTTTTTTTTTTACATTGCTGGATTAAACTGCTATGCTGCCAGCAGGAAAACAAAGAGCAGGAAAGATTAATGCTGATTAACAATTCTGATCAACAATTTGTTGGTTTTATCTTAATATGCAATTGTTACACAATCAATGATTTTAGTTGATGTGTGGGTAATTTAATAAGGCTATGATATGCTCAATTAATCCTGTTTCAAGAATGCATTAGGCTTATTGAAAATGTGAGATCACAACATAGCACATGTGGGTAAACACATGTCCTGTTGTTCTCATACAATAAATCATATTGTTTCTTAATCTATTCAGCCAATTTTGTTATACTCTATAGTTATTAGATATTAAAATCATCAGGTATCAAAGAGCAAATCGACAGCAACAATTTATACACACCAGGTGCGTCCGAACTATGAAGTTATCTTAGTGTTACAGCATAAATAATAGAGCGTATCTTTTCTGTATTGAATATCCTAACAAAACATTACAGTAGGTCTACTTTCTTTCTCATAGATAGCTAAAGATATAGAAACACAATAGAAACAGACAGATCGACAGGGAAATCCTTACACATGGATGACAAATAAACAAACACATCTATAACAAATAAATGCATCAAAAAAATGATTTGAACGAGACACAGGCTGTCCAACAGCCAACTATTGATTGACAACCAGTAAAACAATTAAAGAAAGGTGTTTCTATAAGTGCACTGTTACTTTTTTTCTGGCCTCATCTCAGTGGCGCTTTCTCCAACCGAGCGCGTGTTCAATCTGCTGTGGTTGGACGACTTTTTTTTTTTTTCAGCAGCCATGCCTCCCCTTTCCCATCGATATGTCAGGTCAATAGGCGTAGGCTGCTATCGACTGTGTCTCAGTAAAGAACTTCACCAGAGGGCTTGGTGGTTGGGGACGTTGGAGAGGTAGAGAGGTAGAGAGCAGAATCTAACCACGCTTCAGTCTGCCACACCCACTGTTGGGAGAGAGAAAGACAACCTGAAAATCACACGAGAACCTTCTTCTTCTGCGTCTTCCTCTTTCTGTCTGTCCGGGGAATGCGTGAGAACGCAAGGAAGTACGTGAGTGAGGAGAACGCGGCGATGGTGGAGTTGGTAGTTTGTCAACTTGGTGCAGAGGCGTCGAGAGACTGCCGATGTGGGTGTCAGATTGACTCGCCTGCCAGATCGACTCGGGGTCCTCCTAGATGCGCAATAATGACGCACTTCCTGTAAACGCTGTATTTTAAATACGCATGCGCGTTTCATTCATTCCCATGTTATTCCCAAGTATTAACGATTTCCTTTTGTTTTCCAATCTATGAATAATAAACTAATGTACAAATTATTGTTGCATATACTTGGGTTAGATATAAAAGAAGAATCGGTTAACTCCATTCACTGAACGGGGCGATCCACGTTATTTCCAGCGCTCCCAACACAGAGTCAAAACAGCGACCCACACACAGACACACTCCTCCCTAACAGGAACTGGGTTACATATGCATTCATCAGTGCTTTTAGACGTGTTTCCAATGGCTTTGTTGTGCGAAAGAACGGGCTGCGTTCAATGAAATCAAAACCAAAACGGATTGAGCCTTCTTTTTATGTCCATGATTGAGCCTCATTTATAAACAACCCTTCCGGGTTTGTCCGTTGGCTTGTGTCGATACGTCAAGTGTCAATACGTCATCTGTAAGCGCAGGACCCCGAGTCGATCTGGCAGCCGAGTCAATCTGACAGCCACACCGGCGTCCCGGTGTGCAGCGATAGATCCATAGCGCTGTCCATTACTGTATAGGGGGGAACTATTGGACTATGGATCTCCGCCGTGAAACTAAAAGAACACTCGATGACGACTCTGCCGCCCGGAGGCGTGCCAAAATGGGCACGCATGCGGCAGGTGTAGTGGAGAATAAAACGGTGTTTAAGACTGTATTCAAGTCTGCCCTGAAGGACTGATGTGGTGGGGGTAAAATGCCACAACATACATTGTCGTCGTCATAGTCATTGTCAAATATGTGTGTGTCTCTGTGTGTGTGTGTGTGTGTGTGTGTGTGTGTGTGTGTGTGTGTGTGTGTGTGTGTGTGTGTGTGTGCGTGCGTGTGCGTGTGCGCGTGCGTGTGTGTGTGTGTGGAGGGTCAATCTGAGGGACAGGATCTGAAAGTGGATTCCATCTGGGGACCAAGTGAAATGTGGATTGAAACGTCGATGGCATCTTTAAAACAATGTTTATGTCTGAATACCAGGGGATCTCTCCAGCGACATTTCCTTCGCCCGGAAGTAAAAAATCTGTTCAGGAAGTCCCAGGTTATCAGGATCACGTCTGTATGACAACATCCAACCTCCGTGACATCTATCCAATGCAGCTGGCATCGCAGCAATGTGGCAGTGATGCTATTCACAAGCATAAGAATAGTTCAACCAACACACCCATATCAATGCTATGGAAGGACTCTCAACTCCCAGACAATCCAATATTACCACTTTATAGATCAACAAATCCGCACTTGTCCATTTGAACATTGTGATGTTAAAGGTGACATGTGTGAGTGTGAAAATCTGCCTCTTATGACATCACAAATGAGCGTGTCCACCTAAATGTATGACTGATAGATCAGCAACGTTTGCTACAGTCGACTGGGTGGTATGCACACCTGGTGGTTTAATAAGTCACCTTTGAAACATGCACCATCTCCTATTCATCTCTGCATGGTTTCCACGGTGGCGGTCGCAACGACAGCACCCGGGCCACGTCCCAAGAGCCTTACCCAACTCCCTAACGAGCAGCAGACTGGAGTGATTAACATTATCTACGAGCATTAGGACCTGAATGGAGGACAGGGTGCACACGGCAAAGCTAAACAAAAATACATGTCCAGTGGACGAGACCACTGATCAAGCCTTAGAAGGAGAGGCTGATCAAAGGCAGAAGGGTTGTAGGTTTGAATAGGCTCTCTGAATACTCTCAGAAGTATGCACCGTGGATAGAGAGAGAGAGAGAGAGTCTCGGTAAGACTGGAGTCAATGAGACTGGCTGATGGTCTGTTTAACCAAGAGCAGCTGCCTAACGCTACACTCTTGTCTCTTCTTTAACTACTATAGTACCCCCGGTGAGAGTCTCCTTGAACACAATTGATTCGTAGTCTTCTAGCTCATAGCCAAGGGCTGGGTAATCACAGCTGCAGAATCAAATCTAACAAACTCCTCTTCCACTGGGGAGAAAGGACTATAATGAAATAACCCTCTTCTCAGCCTTAATTGTCTTTTTGGCCATTGGCATTCTGAATATGTAGTTAGATTGCGGGTTTTTTTCCCCGCTGTGTAAATGAGGGATAGGTTTTAATAAGGACACGTATTATGAAGTGTATGATAACTCAAGCCGGGTGCTGGCGCAAGTTGTTAGGCGAGATACAGGCGACGTGTGTGCGTACGCACGCGCACGTCTTGACTACTCTGGTGGTCACGCGCGGCCATCTTTGATGCTAGTTGATCCGTCTCCGCATTGGTCGATGACATCATTAACATTTTGTTCTGGGTAATAGCGTCATCCTTGCTTCTGGAAATAAACCACCACATTAAAAAATAGAGTAATGGTTTGCTGCTCTCCGTCGCCCTACGTCTCTCTCTTTCTCTCTCTCTAGCTCCCTCTCTCTTAATCCCCCCAAATCATAACTTCAATCAAACACACACACACACACACACACACACACACACACACACACACACACACACACACACACACACACACACACACACACACACACACACACACACACACACACACACGCACAGCCACGACCCACACACAAAGACACCAACACACATGGTTGCACAAACAGCAGCACATCTCCGAGCTATCTCGGAAAATGTGCAGTATCAGTATGCAAATGCATTGCCATCAACGCGGCCCTACCACAGAATGACAGGGAACATTTGATACAGCGAAAGGGGGCGGGGGGGGGGGGGTGATAGAAGGGGGGGCTGGAGTTATTCAGTGGCGTCCCTGCAGAAAGCTATTTCCACAGGATGTTATGTATGCATTGCTCAGACAGATTGCTGCAGGAGACAGCGGCTCAGGAGGGGAGGAAAACACGCCTGGAATGAAACAGAAAGTCTCGCTCACTGACTGAAACCAACCGCACTGCAGGCTGCGAGGGGAGAGACCGAGGCTTCGTCTCGCATTTGTGCCGAAAACCAAAAACGGCTCAATGAGAGGCTTCGACACGTCGATTGCGTGAACCCCCCCCCCCCCCCCCCCCCGAGCGGCATTCATGCACTGCGAAAGAAATAATCCACCTCACATTGAAATGCTTCTTTGGTAAACACAACACTGGAGCCCGGTTCTGCCTAACCAATAGATTGCCCACATGCATTATACAATCGCTTGTTCTTCAATAGCCGAAGAAAAACAACAGGTTTCAGGATTCACTTTCACTGTCTGTTGCCCGCGTTGTTTGTTGAGATTTGTTTGGGAATTCCAGAGGCGGTTTTCTTTGACCCCGCCAGGCACCAGAAATACCTTCCAAAACGGTACACAGGTTTTTAACTCTATTTAAAAAAGGCATTCAACCCCTGCTTAGCCAAACATGAACAAAGAGAAGATGTTTAGAGGCGATGAATGCTCCAGGAACGTGGACTTGGGCACTGCACAGTCTTTCATCTCTCCCCAGAGAAGCTATGACCCAGCCTCGCCATCTGGTAGTGCTATTCTTCAGCAAACAACAATACAGCAGCATGTATTAATACCAAACCAAGAAACAAGTACACTGAAGGCTAAATCACCTTGAGTTTCCGTTAGGTCTGCTAATATATTTTCAAGAGATTTTGATTAAGACTCGAAATAAAGCAATGATGTTATTGTATAAAGAACAACTCTATTCAAAGGATTAACTTTATTCATGGTCAACTCGTGTGTAGCCTATGTGAAAGACGCCTGTGAATGTAAGCCTTTGCCAAAATACGTGAACGGGAGGTTGACTAGTGTCGTGTGTGTTTCTTTGTGAACACCTTTATATTCTCTGTGTCAGCCTTTGTGTAGGTGTGTGTGTGTGTGTGTGTGTGTGTGTGTGTGTGTGTGTGTGTGTGTGTGTGTGTGTGTGTGTGTGTGTGTGTGTGTGTGTGTGTGTGTGTGTGTGTGTGTGTGTGTGTGTGTGAGTGTGTGAGTGTATGAGCCATTGTCTGTGTGTGTGGAACACGCTTGTGGGAACGTGTGCATTGTGAATGTCCAAGATGTGTGGGTCAAGTTTGTGCGTGAGCATGTGTGTGTGTGTGTGTGTGTGTGTGTGTGTGTGTGTGTGTGTGTGTGTGTGTGTGTGTGTGTGTGTGTGTATTTGTGTGGTCGAGCACATGCATGTGTGGGCCAGTCTGTGTGCGTGTGTGTGTGTGTACGTGTGTGAGCAAATGCATGTGTGTGCCAGACTCCGTGTATGTGTGTGTGTGTGTGAGCAAGCACATGTATGTGCACTCGTCTGTGAAGGGTGAGAACACATGTGTGAATATGGGGGAGTGTCTGAGATGTGTGTGTGTCAGTCTGCGCTGTGTTTGTGTGCGTGTGAGTGCGTGTGTGTTTTGGGGGCTGGGGGTGACGGTTCATTGGAGAAAGTCCCAAATCTTCGGAGAGGTGCCTCATTTTCCATCACCATCTGTTCATGGTTGCTGGAGCTGGAACCCTCCTGCATGCTCGCCGTCCCTCTCCCCCCCTCATGCTCCACCCATGGACACACCAAGGAGGCAGCAGCAGCCAATGCGACATCGTCTCCGCAGCCCCTAACGCAGCTCTAACCACGGGCACGCTTTATGATGTTGAACATCCACCGTCCCAGCCACTAGACTGGATCCACCCTTGAGGCCGGCGGTGGCTCCAGCACCGTTGGAGCCGCTCTGACAAACTTCAGAGCGGCCATTGGTTGGACCGGGTGGGGTGCTTAATAAACATTTATGTGTTAATAAAAACGTGAGCGAAAGCATCAACGGAATTCGAATGATACTTCCGGGCGATGTGGACGGGCCGCCCGTACCCCGGGAGGGAAGCGAGAAGAACCAAAAGAGAGAGGAGAGGCACGCAGACAAGGCCACGCTCTTCCATTTCAATCAGACGCTGCCGTCTCAACGCCCAGCAGCGGAGCGTCGGGGATCTGGGAGGGGGTGGGAATGGACGCCTTCATGCATCCTAATTACTCCCCCTTTTCCCCGCGTTCAAGGGTGTTTTTGTGCAAATCTGTCTGAAAAGGTATCCGGTTTATGCAAGGCCGACTGTTCGCTTTGGCTACACACGCTTTGATACGTGAGCGTGAGGTGAATCGCACGTGCACACAAAAGCCTTGGCACGGGAGACTGAAAGACACTGGCATTATAATTCATCTGGATAAATTATTCATTTTGCCTGTGCTCTCTCTCTCTCTCTCTCTCTCTCTCTCTCTCTCTCTCTCTCTCTCTCTCTCTCTCTCTCTCTCTCTCTCTCTCTCTCTCTCTCTCTCTCTCTCTCTCTCTCTCTCTCTCTCTCTCTCTCTCTCTCTCTCTCTCTCTCTCTCTCTCTCTCTCTCTCTCTCTCTCTCTCTCTCTCTCTCTCTCTCTCTCTCCGTAGTGCAGGACAGAAGTAGGGACAGCGCACTCCACGAACACACATAGCTAATGTGTTGACATGCATTCATTCT
>NC_044065.1:10162601-10277601 GCF_902167405.1 Gadus morhua
GTGAAGGAGCAATTCAGAGAGACAGATGTGGCCAAAAAGATGTGAGTAGATAGGAGGATTTGGCTAAGAAACTGCTAGCTTCCCGGTTAGCAGAGCTCAGGGACAGACAGGCAACTCTCGAATGAGCTGTCAACTTCACTGATGACGTTCGTATTTGTGAAAGACGCTCTTAAGACCCTTGCTCTGAAAGAGTCGCCCTTGCCCACCAACTTCTAAAGCATAAAACTTACATCCATTAGAATAAAAGTTTCACTGGTCAATGCTGCTAAATGCCCAAAATGTAAATGGTCATGGCTAGTCACAGCACACAATAAAACACATGTGAAGAAATGCTCTCCCCATGAAAAACGTTTTACAATTCACTCCCTTACTGGCACTTCTTGTTTCAAATGCAGAAGCCACATTTGTTTCGGCATCCAGTCTGCCGAGCAAATGCGTCAGCAGGCCCATATCCAGGTGGTCAGCAAGAATCTGTACAGCCAGGACACCAAGCACACGCCACTGTCCTATGGGGTGCTGGACCATCGTATGGTAGGACATGGACTCGCACTGCCCAATCATACACAAAATCTCAACAAAGTTGATCACACTTGTGCTGCTTGCCACTTCATTGTTTAATTTCTTTCATTATGTTCATCCTTTCTATTAAACATTCTTACTAATAATAAATAATAATCATCGTCTTTTTACTTTCAAACAATCTTTTTGTTCACGTGTAAGAATGAGATGCAATGCTGTCAAATATAGTGGTGTTGGCGTATATATATTGATATTGGCAATTGTCACAAATACGTCACACTGATTTATACATAATGTCCTAATCCACACTGATGTGTTTCCTTAAGGGCACCAGCGAGAAAGACAGGCCGTGTGAGACCTGTGGAAAGAACCTTGCCGACTGCTTGGGACACTATGGTTATCTGGACCTGGAGCTGCCCTGTTTCCACGTTGGCTATTTCAAAGCCGTCATAGGAATCCTACAGGTAAGTCAATGCTTTGTTTACTCAGATCAAACATACTCTGAATATCCCCGCATTTTGGTCTGTTACTTCTGGTACGTTCACAGGTTCCAGGATATCGAAAGCATGATCTAATCTAATTTATTATCCCTTTTATACTGCATACATTACACAAGCATGCGTAAAGATACAAAGTATTTCATTCCGGTTCCTGTGCTTACACAGAATCACAAGCTGAATGAGGACAAACTAAATAATTTCAACTACTATGTAGAGATATTAACCTTTATTGAACACTCCCAACACCAATCTTATCCAACATACAATCAAATGTAATGGTATCGCCTGCGATACGATCTGTATCCAATTGCGCAGGCAGGGAAATGGACAGCTACGCTGTTCTTAGTCCTATGCCTGGATGAAGCGGCTGAGATAACCAAGCTCTGAAACAAATGATGGATTGGACTGGTCTGTCGTCATTATCGTATTGTATTGTATAGGTAGATGTCTGGTTGCTAAAAGAGCGTTTCACAAGAACTAAGGAAATTGCCTTGAACCCGTCCACAAGGTCTTTGTCGCCATCTTGTGGGCATGCTGCAATTTCTATGTGGCTGATGATGTATTCCAGTTTTATTAGCCCTGACCTTTAAATAGAGGGGTCAAAATTGAAAAATGGATTCTCAAGATATCCACCTGATTGTGTCTCATCACAGTTTATATTGCCCTATTGTGATAGGTTTGCATTGTATTTATTCTGGCAAATCGATTTATCCTCTGAGCGATAGCATGTCCTTGTGAATAGCAGGGAATCCTTTTAATATTTGAAAAAGATGGTGACATTCCATTGCTAGGGCTGACACTAAATAGGCCAAGATATAGGATCTATGCTGTTTACCATTTATCAACTCAATGCAAGTGCCTGGACTGATTACTACTTTGAGTTTGACAGGCGTCATATAATTTGGTGTCATATCAAGGTATGAGGGGTGTAACGATACACGTCAGTGTTTCCCCCAGAAAATGTCTTCAACAAGGTGGTCAACGAGCGGGGGGGGCTGTCTCAGTTTCAATTCCATTCAAAAAGCCTTATGGCAGACCATTTTTGTAACAGTATTAATGATGCATTATTGATCTTTATTTTTTACACCTGATGGAAGTATGTTTTCTTTCCCTATGAGAGTTTTCTACTTTGTTAATGCATAATAATGAAAAAATATTTATAAAAAAAAAATGATTTTGTTAGAGGACCAATCACAGCCCTTGCTGTCTCCGTTGCGTCGATAGGTCCATGGCCTAGACGGATTGTTAGGCACTATGTACAGCACTTTAACATGCATACTATCACCGTTGCTGTGAAAAAAAAACCGAGTTGTATATTTCAACAACCCCTGTCTGGGAACTGAGAAATGCAAATGCCAAGTTTATTGGTGTTTTCATTGCTGCTGATCTACGGCAATTCTCCGTTGTTGACAAAGAAGCAATTTCTTTTTAAATTTTCCCCTTAACTATGAACCGTACTGCCCTGTACCGTACCATGACTTCAACCTGAAGTACGAACCAAACCGTGACTTTTGTGTACCGTTACACCCCTAATATATATTTAGTAATTATTGTAATATTTTATTGCATTGAGGTTCATCAATAGAGACAAAAACCAAACAAACGTGTGTTCCCTCCTCCTCCAGATGATCTGCAAGACCTGCTCCCACATCATGCTGACCCGCGATGAGAAGCTCCAGTTCATGGACCACCTGAAGAGGCCCCACCTGCCCTACCTGCAGAAGAGGGGCCTGAAGAAGAAGATCTCGGAGAAATGTCGCAAAAGGACACTCTGTTTGAATTGCTCGTCGTTCAATGGTGAGTCCAAAAAAGAAAGATGGAACAGGATCCGGATGTATTTTTATGTTATTCGCCGGTTGAGGCCGACTGACGTTTCGTCCTGGGGGAGTCATGGTTGTGATTGCGGGGTCCACTTCCTCCTCCAGGGACGGTGAAGAAGTGCGGGCTGCTGAAGATCATCCACGAGAAGTACAAAACCACCAAGAAGGTGGCTGACCCCTTTGTCTCAGAGTTCCTCCAGTCGTTTGACATCGCCATCGAGCACAACAAAGAGGTGGAGTCCCTGCTCAACAGGGCGCAGGTAAGCCCCCCCCCCCCCCCCCCCCCCCCAATCAGAGTTAGCATTGCTGTGGATGACATTTAAAGGTGACATATTATACCACCAGGTGTGAGCGTGATTAGCCGTGACAAGCCGTTTTGAAAATCGGCCTCTTCTTTCATCACAAGTGGGCGTGTCCACCTAGATGTATGCTAGATAGATCAGTCTACCAGCCTACGCCCGTCGACTAGCAAACGTTGCACATCTATCCGTCATACATCTATTTGGACAATCCCACCTGGGATGGAAGAAGATTTTCAAACCAGCTTATAGCGGCTTATCACACTCAAACCTGGTGGTATAATAAGTCACCTTTAACAACTGTAATTTGATTTGAGTATATTTAATGTAAATGCCAGAGCTATTCGTGAGTTGAATGCACCAGGGAGCAGTAAAGGGAGGGTATGGAGTTTTTTAATATCAAAGTGTAACCATCATCGAACTCATAACTTTGAAAAATTATGCTTAAAAAACAAGCGAAAAAAACAACACATTTATGAAAATTCAAGGATGGTATTGCAAAAACCCAAGGAAAACATTCATACATTAAAATACAAACACTCAAGTTGCAATAATTCATGGATAGTACTCAGTTTCAGATGCATTCGTTCTCGTTTGCTTTTCAATGGCTGCTGCAGTCTGAACTTTAAGGCTTGAATTTTTGAATGCCTACGAGTTGTTGATAGAACATTTGAGGAATGTGTTTTTATAATTTATGACTGGATTATTTCATTTGGCCATAATTGCTTGAATGCTTATGTTCGCCCATCGCTCCTTCAGAAGGATGCTAGAGAAAAGATGATTGCATATGTTCTTTCCCTTTTCCATATTTTGCGTCATTTGTAGAATAGGTCAAAGGAAGAAACGTTTAAACGATGATTTTCATTTGATGGGGCTCGCTCATATAGAAATAGCTTGGTTATAAGACCTTTCTCAACCAATTTCTCCAAAGCCTTTGTTGAATAGGTCCAACGTTAAAAAGGGAAGAAGGTTAAAAAAAACACGCATTTTCATTTGACGGCGCACTGTCAAAATACGGCGGGTGTCTCGGGGATGCTGACTAAAGGGCGGCGGCGGTGCTCTTTACCTTTCTAAATATCGCCATGCTGTCCCCCCCCCCCCTGGTGGTCGCCCCTCCCCCCAACCCCACCTTCCCCCCTCCCCAGGAGAACATGAGCCCTCTGGTGGTCCTCAACCTGCTAAAGCGGGTGCCCGCCGAGGACGTCCCACTGCTGCTGATGAACCCCGAGGCGGGCCGTCCCGCCGACCTCCTGCTGACGCGCCTGCTGGTGCCCCCGCTGTGCATCCGCCCCTCGGTCGTCAGCGACCTCAAGTCGGGCACCAACGAGGACGACCTCACCATGAAGCTCACCGAGATCATCTTCCTCAACGACGTCATCAAGAAGGTCAGTGGGGGCCGGGGTGACCACGCCCTCCCCCGAGAAGGTCTTGTTGAGAACGTAGCACCGTGTTTTTTAGTTTTCTCTTTCTGAAAATGGCCCTGTTTTTAACTGAAGTAGGAAGACAAGAAAGAAGGAAAGCAAGCATTTTGAATACAATTAAAAAAAAAAACGCCTCTTCGTTTAACTTTGACTTAAAATGCATCAATTTTCTTAAAACTTTCCCCAATTTCATCAGTTCTTCTTTATTGACAAGACACAAAAGTCGCTCAATTCTCTCTCTCTCTCTCTCTCTCTCTCTCTCTCTCTCTCGCCCTCTCTCTCGCCCCTCCGTTAGCACCGCATGACGGGAGCCAAGACCCAGATGATCATGGAGGACTGGGACTTCCTCCAGCTGCAGGTGGCCCTCTACATCAACAGCGAGCTGTCAGGCATCCCCATGAACATGGCCCCCAAGAAGTGGACCCGGGGCTTTGTCCAGCGGCTCAAGGGCAAACAAGGTACAGTCCCTGTGGGTTCGCTCGCAGACGAGTTTAATGGAAAACCCTCCCCTCCCTGTTTGAGCTGGGCGACTGAGTCTGCTATGATGCCCTCCCGTCGAGCTCAGGTCAGACGCTTGTTTTCGTCAAGCAACAGGGCTATGAAGCTGTTCAGGCGCTCGCTATCTCCACTTGCCCCAATCAGATTTAGGGGGGGCGGGGCTTGAGGCGGAATGTTTGATTGACGTTGCATGGTAACCAAAAATGGCCAATACCGGGTAACTTATGTCCTAGCATGGGTTTAAACCTTGGAGGCGAATTAAAGGCCATGTTTACATATTATCCAGCTCGTTACCTCACTTTTCATCTAAAAAAAGTTGTTTTAGTGTTATGTTTTTTCTCTGTGTGTCAAAATAATTGTTCTATTCCAACGACCTCTCCGACTGCGTCGTCTTTCATCCACTCAGGGCGTTTCCGAGGCAACCTGTCGGGGAAGAGAGTGGACTTCTCGGGGCGAACGGTCATCTCCCCGGACCCCAACCTGAGGATCGACGAGGTGGCCGTCCCCGTGCACGTGGCCAAGATCCTGACCTATCCAGAAAAGGTGCCTGCCGCCGCCCGGGCCCTAACGAATAAAATCATAATCACGAATATTTTGGTCAATATTTAATTATTTTTGAGTTTGAAAACATGCATTTATTCAGCATTTCTCTCCAAATTAATTTTCCCTTAAAAATTACGCAAAATGTTCAAATAGGAAATAATGTACAAATATGTTTCTATAAATAATAATAATAAAAAATAAATGATAAAATATATTAGTTTGGAGATCGTTAAAAATCGAAATTGCGATCAAAATGGGACTAATTGCACAGCCCTAGCGTGACCTCCATGTGTTGGGCAGCGGTCCCAACACATCTCGGTTCCACCCGGCAGTGTGACTGAACGCGGACTGAACTAACCTCCCGATCGCCCCGGCAGGTGAACAGGGCCAACCTGGAGCTCATGAGGAAGCTGGTCCGCAGTGGGCCTGACGTCCACCCCGGGGCCAACTTCATCCAGCACCGCCACACGCAGATGAAGAGGTGTGGACGGCTCCCTCCAGTCCCTCCCCCTCCTCCCTCCCCTCCTCCCCACAGCGTTGTTTAAAAGATTTAACCTGGGCTGCAACCATTAAACTATTTAATCGATTAGTCGATCGACAGAAAATGCATCAAATCAAATCAAATTTTGATTATTATTTGTTTGTCATTTATTGCACTATTCAAAACTATGTTAAAGTAGCGATCTCAAAGATCAGAGATTCCTTATTGCTTTCCATCGCCGAATGAGAGAACAGTGATTATCGAGCCTTTTGTCCCACTGATGACAGCCCTTTTATTTGCAGTATTATAATTATTATAGTCACGGACCAGGTTCTGGGCGCGTCTTTCTCGCCATGCCCTCAAATCAAAGTGGTGCATATAGTTAGTGACATGTTCCACATCATCCAGCAGGGGTCATTCTGCCAGAGAGGGTATGGCTGAGTCACCAAAGTGTGTGTGTGTGTGTGTGTGTGTGTGTGTGTGTGTGTGTGTGTGTGTGTGTGTGTGTGTGTGTGTGTGTGTGTGTGTGTGTGTGTGTGTGTGTGTGTGTGTGTGTAGGCTAACAGGTCTTTTCGAACAATGACAACGAGATTAATCTCGAGATAGATCTTTGTGTACCCATCAATAAACAAACGCGTGTTCCAATACTGATCGACTCCCCCCCGCTAGGTTCCTGAAGTACGGAAACAGGGATAAGATGGCCCAGGAGCTGCGGTTTGGGGACGTGGTGGAGAGACACATGATCGACGGGGACATTGTGCTGTTTAACCGACAGCCCTCCCTGCACAAGCTCAGCATCATGGCTCACATTGTGAGTAGGACCCAGCTGCATTCTCTTTACTATCGGCTATTTTCTATAGGAACAAATGGTTTTATTATGCTCACGGAATTTCACTTGTGAGTATGTGAGACTTGAGCGTCTCACATACAATTAGTGTACGTCATTGAACATATATTTCTAATAGAAGCCGACTCCCCTTTGAAATAATTCACACAAACACTAAACCTTTCAAAGGTTTTGTGTTAGTCACAGTTACTATATGAACCCTATATGTACTATATGTACAATTGGCGCGTTATTCCTCTTTGCCTATTTTCAGAGAAGAAATTTACATTTTGTGCTATTTCAATACAATTGGTTGATGAATAAAATGGGTCAATATGTATTGTGATGGCGCGTGTGTCTTTCGTCCTCCTCCCAGGCCAAGGTGAAGCCTCACCGGACGTTCCGCTTCAACGAGTGCGTGTGCACGCCGTACAACGCTGACTTTGACGGCGACGAGATGAACCTCCACCTCCCTCAGACCGAAGAGGCCAAGGCTGAAGCCCTGGTCCTGATGGGCGTACGTAGGACACACACACATGCACACGGGCACACACACACACACGGGCACACACATGGGCACACAAACCCACAGGCACAAATCCGCGCACGCACGGGCGCACGCACGCACACATCGGCACACACACCGGCACAGAAGCAACCATTTCATTAACACACACATATCCAGGGAGAGAGAGGCGCATAACACATACGCACACATGCAAACGTGCGTGTGTCTCAGACACGCGCACATTCATGCAAACAGAGACAAACAAAGACACGCATGACAAACAAAGGCAAAGAGACGCACACGCACTTATTCTGTATGTTCTGTAAGTTTAACGTGCGTCGTGCATTGAAAGAACAGCTGGCCAACATTGTGTAGGTTGAGGGTTCAATCGACCTGCCCTTTTCTTTCCCTTCAGACCAAAGCCAACCTGGTGACTCCGAGGAACGGCGAGCCCTTAATCGCAGCCATTCAGGACTTCATAACGGGTCGGTATTGTGTCGCACAGCAGTTAATAAAAACCTCTCTGTTACATGACGCCTGCAAAAGTTGATTTCCTTTAAGCTTTGAAGATGTATTGATCACACCCTTTTAACCGGTCTATAACTATAACCGTTTACGAACCCTGACTTTTAAAGTGTGTATGGCATTACATACTGTTCAACACCCATTGGGGTGAATAGGAGATTTCCGCATTGAAAAGTCCCCCATGCGGTACGTTTCTGAACATGTGATCCACTGTGATCAACGTGGCTGAGTGTGTCTTTCCAACGTTGTGCGCTGGCCTCCCAGGAGCCTACCTGATGACGCTGAAGGACACCTTCCTGGACCGCGCCAAAGCCTGTCAGATCGTGGCGTCCATCCTGGTGGGGCAGGACGAGCGTGTTAAGATAGGGATGCCCCGGCCTGCTATCATGAAGGTACGCCACGGCGCCGCGATGATGCATAGGCCAGGTGATGTTGGAGGAAACCTTGCTCTATTTAGGGCTGCTTGATTATGGAAATAAATAATAATCACGATTATTTTGGTCAATATTGAAATCACGATCATTGAAACGATTATTGTTGAGTTTAAAAACATGATGCATTTATTCAGCATTTCTCTCCCAAAAAACGAAATGTTCTAATAGAAAATGTTAAAATAGAAAGAAATGAGAAAATATGTATCCAGTTGTTCTTTTCTATAAAAAAATTATGAATAAAATGACTATTAGTTTGGTGATCGTTTGACCCAAATATCGAAATCGAAATCAAAATCCAATTAATTTGCACAGCCCTAGTAACGGTGTGTGTGTGTGTGTGTCTGTCTGTTTGTAGCCTGTGGCTCTGTGGACCGGCAAGCAGCTCTTCAGCCTCATCCTGAAGCCCAGCAAGGAGAGCCCTGTTCTGGCCAACTTGCGCACCAAGGGCAAGCAGTACTGTGGCAAGGGAGAGGACCTCTGCTTCAACGACTCCTGTGAGCACCCCAGCGCACACACTCCCTCGCAACGTTTCCCCCTTAATACTCGCATACACCCCTACCCCAAACCATCTCACACACACACACACACACACACACACACACACACACAAACACACACACACACACACACACACACACACACACACACACACACACACACACACACACACACACACACACACACTGCTGCTAGGTGCATACATGAAATACGACCGCCGTTGCTGAATTTCAATTTTTTAAAAAAAGAGGTGACGAGAGCTTCAGCTTATCTCCTTAAATTACGAATGTTATATTATTTTGCGCTACGCGAAATAATATAACATTCCGTGCGCTACGGACGCTGGATATGTATATATTAGGGCTGTAACGATACGCGTATCGAAACCGAAATCGCGACATTCAAAGCCACGAACCTGTCTCGCGGTGTGAGAAGGCAGAAGCGCGATATGCCCTTTCTAACTCTCCGGTCAAATTGTCATATTGAAATTTGCTAATAATATGTCTAAATAATAGTCTGCTGACAGCGCCCCCTTCTATCGATGCCGTAAGTATGCGACGAGATGCCCTCTCTGTGACGACAGCTCTCCGTGGCTACGGAGGATTGCATTTCTCCACAGCCGTCGAAGTCCTCATATGCGATATGAACGACATTTATCCAGAGTGGGCAAAGCGTGAAAAAAATTGCCTGTGTGATCCCTGTCTCTATTGTTTTGTTTGATTTGACTGGCAGTTTGTCTGCTTATAGGTCGGAATGAAGTGGCCACCGATTATTGACAGGATGGGTACTTCTACCGGACTCGTTCGCCTCTTCACTAGACACACGCGCTACCGCTCGCTCTCCTCGCTCGTCCACTCCCTCGCTGACGTCACTCACACACGCATACGCACACTGCCATTCTCGCGCACACACATATTCTACCCGTAACACTATGCCTCGTTATTGCGACAATGATGTTTGACGTTCATGTTTTTCCCCATCTATTGAATGTTAGGCTATTAAAAATCGTGATACAAACCGAATCGTGAGTTTGTGTATCGTTACAGCCCTAGTATATATCATATATGTATATATTCATATCCAGGTCAATTCACACACTTGTGACTAAAGCATGTAAACAGAGAGGAGGGGAGAGCTCCTTATCTCTTTAAAAAACAAATTATGTTATTTTGCGCTATGGACGCTTCATATCCATGTCAATTCACACACCTGTGAGTAAAGCATATAAACGGAGAGGAACTTCCATAAAGTTTGAAATAAATTGGTAGATTTGGAGTTCGCGGTTCAATAGATCATCAGTGAAACATCGTTGCGATACAATTGAGTGTAGTAACCTAGAGAACCAGCTACAGCATTGTTTTCATCCAAATGAGCCGTCTTTAGCGAACGGTGAATTGCATTGGCTTCTATGAGCTGTCGGCTTTCAGCCGCGAGCTTAGGACGGTCTGCAAAGTGCAAAACTGAAAACGACCACAATGGTAAAACTTCAATAGCGTCGCCATTATTGACTCTAAAGCCCCAAAACGTTTTCCATATAGGCATGGGCTTTTTATGGTCTTACTGCAACCTTTAGTTTAGAAAAATATATATACTTATTTTTAAGGAATTTCTTTTTAGCAATAATGTCAATATAATTTTTCTTTAGCAACAATTTCAGTAGCGTCGACATATTGACTCTAGGGCCCCAAACGTGTTCAATAGAGGCATGGCCTCTTTAAGGTCCTCCTACAAACAAAAAAAATCAAAAAAACATTTCACCTCCGCTGCTGCAACTCCATCCTAGAGGAAACACTGCTTATGCTTTTAGATTTTTGATGCTACATCGATACGTGCATCATTGAGTTCGTCACGATATATCGCCATATCGATTTTTGGAGCACAGCCCCACAACATTCCCTTTCCATATTTCACTGTTTGTGCTCTCATCAACATGCGTGCTGTGTCCCTCTGTCTTTCTGTCCATCTCTCTGTCTCACTCACTCACTCACTCAAACACACACACAGTCATGTGTGCCCACTTCCAAATGATGGAGCACATTTATCTATAAATATATTTGAAAAACACCTTTTATGCTCCCTCCCCGGTAGTCGTGGTGATCCAGAACAGCGAGCTGTTGTGCGGCAGCCTGGACAAAGGCACCCTGGGCTCTGGTTCCAAGAACAACATCTTCTACATCCTGCTGCGGGACTGGGGCCAGCTGGAGGCCGCCAACGCCATGTCCCGCCTGGCGCGCATCACCCCCACCTACCTATGTAGGTGACCCACCGCCCACCCCAATCCCACCAGCGTAGGAAACCAAACCGCTTGTATTGTGTTTATGCTGCCAAATTGAATTTCCTGTCAGTGCACCAGGCAAGACATTTATCCGTTATAATTTTAATCTTTTACCTGCCTGAAGTCCTTTCAGAACAGCAGAATAGCAAATAATATTTTAATCTTTTACCTGCCTTAAGTCCTTTCAGAACAGCAGAATAGCAAATAATATAAGAGGGAATTATAACTGAAGTGCTTTCCCCATCCGCAGGTTAATTAGCTAGCAGGCAACCCTGCACATTGCTCCTGAGAACTGAACCCACTAAAATCGAAAAATAACCTTTTTAATCAAATTGAACCCAAAGTGTTATAAAACATGGCAAATCTTTTAACCCGACAAAGGACTCGCAACAATACACAAGCAAACTATTGCCCTCGATGCAGTCCAGAATGGATCTTTTGTGTTAAATGGACCTGCAAGCAGACAGAGACGGATGGAGGGGGGGAGGGGTGTCGTGCTTTTTATGACCGATTCGAGGCGCCCAGATCACCTTTGGTATTAAACAGCTCCCGACACTGGTTGACTATAACCACCGGGCAGAGAGGGATGACATGGATGATGCTGATGAATTTCTCTGAATCGGAAAGGAAGTTGACGGTGTTCATGTTGTGTTGCGTTACAAGTCATGTTTCCGCTCAGGCCTCTCCGCCCCGGAGGCGATTGGGCATAAGGGGGGGTAGGTCTCCCCTGGGGGTCCTCGGCCCTTCGCTGAAGGCCCTCTTGAATAAGAGGCCTGCTCATTAATGAGGCTAGTGCCCACTCATAACGGGCAGAACGTGCCTGGGCGGAATGGGCCGGGCCCCCTGTGAATTGGTCTGCAGCCACCTCGAGAGCCACTCAGCCAAATTGGAGAAGTTTACATGACTTCTAAATGAAGACACAATTCGACACAATATATTTGAAATCATCCTGCCTGCCAAATTTCATCTGCAAGTCAAACGGTTTATGGTATACAATTTCATTTATACTTACAATCATCCATTCCTCAACCTCTTTGAAGCTGACTTTAAATGAATGAAAATGTTTATCAAAACAACATGTATGTAGAACTACAGAGATCAAAAGTACTTCTTCATCTTTTACAATAATGTCTCTGATTTGACAAAACTTAGGAAGATCAATGTCAACACTACTGCAAATAATCAACTTGGGGCGATATTTAGCTCAACAGCTAATTAAGAAAAAGGTGACTTTAAATAAAAACTTCAAATGTATAAAAACAAAATAAAGTGAAAAATTTGGTAATAATCCTGCTTCCTTTAAGCATAGTGAATATTTAAAAAAATTGCAATCTGAGACATTATTCCTTCTTCTTTTTAAGAAGATAGTAAATAATCCCTAACCCTGGATTTACAATTCAGGATGTCTGCGTTGCCTGGGGAGAGTTTAGAGTCTACATTCTCCAAAGGCAATGCAGACATCCTCATTTTTTTTTTCATCAAGTACGGTAGCGAAATACAGTTTCTGTCATGTTTTATTTGGCATTTTGTAAATTCATTCATTTCGGTTGGAAGACTCATCGCTCATTGGTAGGGGGGTTGGTTGTAGTCTTTTCGCTCGGTTCTAGCCCTACTGTTGATACGGAGAACCGAGCGAAAAGACTACAACCAAACATAAACATGTCCGGTTCCGGTTTATGTTTCAATGGGATTTACCGAACACCAAATAAAACACAACAGAAACTGTATTTCGCTACGATACTTGATGATGTTGTTAATACAGGAATTGTCCTTTAATCATCCGCTGATCACGTGAATGCACAACTTTTTTTTTTATCAGCTGATCCGCGGATCACTTGCGTCCCGAACCGTGAGGGGTGGTCCGTACGGATCACCCGTGAACCGTTGCTACACTACCACACTCAAGCAGTACACTGAGCTTGACTTCAGAAATGCTGATGAATTTCTGGATGCCTCTGAACTTGACTTTGACCAACATGATCCGTTTGCCTGGAAGGAGGGATTACAGACAAACCAAATTTAAGAAAAACGACCAAACTTGATTTCCAGTACAACACTAGGTAAACATAATTCCATGCATAACCATTTCCAGGATTTGAAATGCATTTGCGCTGAGCAGACAGAATCTAGCCTACTGAGCACATGGCGGCTAGTTACCTCCATTTTGAACAACCTCATCAGCAATACAGTCAACCATCTTTCACACTGCAGAATTACACAAAGTCGCCATTGTCGCCAAAATAACTAAGTACACGGAATTTAATTTCAAATTTCCACAATGGTAAGCATAAAACTAGCAAATAGTGATAGCTGTGCTCATGTGGAAACGCGACCTCGGAACTGAGCTGGGCTATACCGCCCCCTCCCTACCGGACTGAGGCGAACCGAACCGTACCGCACCCTGCAGTGGAAACGCGGCATTATGTTTTTAGCTCTGGATATAACTTCAGTGCAAATGTAACTATATCTGTAGAGGAATCTACTCTACCTGTAGAGGAATCTACACTATATGTGCAAGTTGGAGTTTACAATGTGATTTCAACACTGCAAATTTTACTGTGTACACCTACACATACTCCTCTCATTATAGAAGCTGGATCTGATTTCACTGTAAATTGCTTTAAATCAAAGCATATGCCCAATGACTTAATGGTAATCTAAATAGTAGATATCCGAGTTTTCTTCAGAGAGAACTGAAAACCCTAGCAAAGTCTCTAAAATCTCTGTGGACTCTTTGAATCTAGGTAGGTAGGTAGGAAACCTACCTACCAACTCTTAATCACCTGGGGTTAAAAGGTTTATTTTGAGACATTGGTGCACAACCCAAAAATAGTATATATTGTGCTTAGTGTCTTCATGGGCAGGAGACTGAAGACAGACCGGACACGGGGTCAAAGTACAGAGAGAACAACACATAGCATGGGACCGCAAGCTAGAACTCGAGTGGCTACACGGCTAAATCCCTACACCCTATAGTGGTTTGAGCCCCCCTTCGCACTAAACAGTCCTTTTTATATCCCTCTTTGATCCCGCTCCAGCCAACCGGGGCTTCTCCATCGGGATCGGCGACGTGACCCCGGGCCAGGGCCTGCTGAAGGCCAAGCAGGACCTTCTGGACGGCGGCTACAGGAAGTGTGACGAGTACATTGAGGCCCTCAAGACCGGGAAGCTCCAGCAGCAGCCGGGCTGCACGGCCGAGGAGACCCTGGAGGTACCGCGCATACTCACTCACTCACTCACTCACAATGTAATGTGGTCGCTGACGGGAGAGTTAGGCATCCAACTAGAGTAGAGTGCACTCTACTGGATTCATTGGCTTTGAGTGACATCTCGTTTGCTAAATGACATAATGGTAAAAGACGAGCATGCTCGTCATCGAACAGTGGACTATGCATGTCAACGTAATAACAGTTGACACACAGAGGCCCTTGACAGCAAGGCTGCAAACCAGAGAGCCAAGCACACCCTCCAGGCGATCATCCGTCGATGATGTGTGATCTTCCCCCACCAGACGTCAGCTCAGTCTTTTATCCCCCCAGCCCACTGGATGCCCGACTCACTTTGGGGAGCCTTGCGGAGAACTGACTAAACTCTCGTTCCCTCCCCTTCTGTGTGTGTGTGTGTGTGTGTGTGTGTGTGTGTGTGTGTGTGTGTGTGTGTGTGTGTAGGCTCTCATCTTGAAGGAGCTGTCCGTCATCCGAGACCATGCTGGCAGTGCTTGCCTCCGGGAGCTGGACAAGAGCAACAGCCCTCTGATCATGGCGCTTTGTGGCTCCAAAGGTGCCAAAGAACAACACTCACAAAATCTCCCAAGGACACACACATATATATTAGAGCTGTCAGTTAAACGCGTTATTAACGGCGTTAACGCAAACCAAATTTAACGGCGTTACATTTTTTATCGCGCGATTAACGCAATTATTTTATATTAAAAAAAAAAAAAACTTTTTTTTTTTTTTTTTTTCTTTGGCTCAAAACAAAGAAGCAGTAGCCTGACTGCTATGTTCAAATTACATTTGTTCAAAGCAGTCGTTTAATTGCACTATAGGCTCTTTTTTTGTATCGTCCTGTTTTGATCAGTGTATATGCCAATGTTGTTATCAATAAAAAATCATTTGCACAAGGCAAGCCGATGCACTTCACCATGTTGATAAGAGAATTAAAATGAGAAGAATTATGGGACAAAAAAATCAAGGGATATTTAGCATAGAAAAAGAATTTGCGATTAATCGCGATTAATTAGAGTTAACTATGACATTAATGCGATTAATCACGATTAAATATTTTAATCGCTTGACAGCTCTAATATATATATATACACTCTCTCGCACAAATACACACGCGCGCACACACACACATACTTACTCAAACAGCAAAACACTCACCCTCACCCTCCATCACTCACTCACTCAAACACATGCTCACATAACTGGAAGAAAGCCACAGCATGGGGACCTGTATTTTCCGAGAATGAGAAGCGCTCTGCTGTGGGGGGGGGGGGGGGGGGGGGGGGGGGGGGGGGGGGGGGGGGGGATGCTTGAGCTACATCGCCATGACGACAGCCTCCGAAGGCTATATTTATTTTTTTATGTATATTTATTTTTATATATGCATTGGTAGTCAAGGCATTATTGTTAAAGTTTAAGGCGGCCGCCTTAACAATACAGTGCTGGGGGAATCACTGCATTATTATACTGCTTTGGGTGAATACAAATGACTCCGAAAATTCACATTGGACAAGCTAAAGCAATAGTTAAATTGGCCTTTAGAAAAAGATGAATACAGGGGCGTGCGGTCAGAAAGCAAGTAATTCCCTTCAAAGTGGATTCTTCCCATTCTCTTATGTCACCGCTGGAGCCGCTAATCGTATTTTGCGATTGGTTGGGTTTGGTTTTTGGTTTCTTACCCCTGTATTATCCCATACATCCCCCCCCTTCTGCACACCACCGCAGGCTCCTTCATCAATATCTCCCAGATGATTGCCTGTGTGGGCCAGCAGGCCATAAGTGGATCACGAGTGCCCGACGGCTTTGAGAATCGCTCCCTGCCGCACTTTGAAAAACACTCTAAAGTAAGGTTTTCTTCCTTATTTAATATACTCCCTGCATCACTCCCTGTCTATTGATCGTGGTTTCATGTCTCACTTCTAGGACGCATAATTTAGGTCGTCCTTAGGTTACTTCCTGAGTGTGTTGGAGGGGGAGGGGAAGAACAACATGCATCTCAACGGAAGCTTTCTGGGGCACCTAGTTGTCCAAGGGATAAATTGTTATTTTTTTCATTGTATTAAATACTGTGTAAATCATTTTTTTCATTATCCCCTGTAGCTTCTCCCTTTTTTCCCCTCAACTGTTCAATAAAAAATGCCATTTGCTATTGTGCTACAGATTTACAGTCACTCCTCTTTCACATCTCAAGGTGTGTACATTTACATTTAGGGCATTTAGCAGACACTTTTATCCAAAAGCAGCTTACAATGTGTACATTTGCCAGAAGAAAGTCAGAAGAAAGAGAAACAACCTGTAGATACAATTACAAGATATTCATAGAAACAAGTCCCATGCACTTACAAGCGCTAGGTTAACCCATTCGCCAAATGTACAACCAAGATGGCTAGGACAACGCCACACAATGCTAAATACTATTTAGTTAAGTAACATGCGCCCTCCTGTGAGCCCCATCGCTAGCGCTAACCCTTCTGCCTTCTCCTCCCAGCTGCCGGCCGCCAAGGGCTTCGTGGCCGACAGCTTCTACTCCGGCCTGACGCCCACAGAGTTTTTCTTCCACACTATGGCCGGCCGAGAGGGCCTGGTCGACACAGCCGTCAAGACCGCTGAGACGGGCTACATGCAGGTGAGCCCCTTTCTCTCGTTTATTCATAAGGAACACCATTGTTTTTCTATTCATTCACGGATTTGAAAGGTTGCCGCCCCCCCCCCGGGGCCAATGTTTTGATTACATGTGTGATATGGTGTGAAGTGTGTGCCCAAGTACCCTCTAGCCACACACAACAACGGGAAAACAAAGCCAGGCATTTCCATAATTCAAAAGCAGACCCGCCGCTCCTTCATTGGTCCGACCTTCAGGTGGCCTCTATGAGCCCCTGCGCATTCAGGCGTCCTTTCGGATTATACCCTAGTACAGTGTAACATGATGCCACACGTGTTGCCCGTTTAAGCTTGGTTGCATGGTAACACTGGTGTTATGCATTTTAACACGTGTTGTGTTCCGCGCTTATGGCACATTTCCACCGGCAGCGCGCTTCGGCCCAGCACGCCTCAGCCCAGTCATGAGGGTGCGGTATAGCCCAGCTCAGTTACGGCTCGCGTTTCCACCACTGACAGTACCCTTATGGTAGGGCGGGGTTTAAGCCGGATGGCGATAGATAGTGACCTCATAGCAGCCTGTGACAGTGTAGCCTGCCAATAAATCAAAGGAAAGAGAAGAACGAAAAAACAAATAGCAACAATGTAGGTCGTCCAAGACGGACGTCAAACTTTTGAGCGACATTTTCTTCAATAAACAAAGCTTTCGCCATTGTCCAGAAATACCTTGCGGGTACTTACACAAGCCTTCACCTGTCCTGCATGCTAGCACTTGTTTTGCATACTTACAACTGTGTTGCACACGTAATGCAAATTTACAGTAGTGTTGTGTGCACACAACCTGTGTGTTGCACGCTAACTCTTACGTTGTGCGCTCAATCATGTGTGTGTCTCTCGCTGTTTCTCTGTCTCTGTCTCTGTCTCTCTGTTTCTGTCTCTCTGTTTCTGTCTCTCTATCTCTGTCTCTCTCTGTCTATCTCTCTCTCTCTGACAGAGGCGTCTGGTGAAGTCCCTGGAAGACCTGTGCTCCCAGTACGACCTGACGGTGCGCAGCTCCACTGGTGACATCATCCAGTTCATCTACGGCGGCGACGGCCTGGACCCCGCCGACATGGAGGGCAAGGACGAGCCGCTGGAGTTCAAGAGGGTGCTGGACAACGTCCGGGTGGGTGGGCCGACTCACACCCTATGAGCCTGCACACACGATGCCCTACACACGCACAAGCACACACCACCGAGCGGGATGTGACTTGATGGTGCATTTAACAATACTTGATGGTGTTGGCAGTGTTTGCTTGTTGTAAACACTTAAGTCATATTTCTTATTTATTCATGAATATGATAACATATTTTCAATTATTATTATCTGATATAATTATTATCTACAGCAATGATGATATTTTGTAATGATGATATAGAATATAATTATATTATTGTTATATAATTATTTTGTGTATTTATCAAATAATTATTGTATATATATTAGGGATAGTAAATAAATAGGTTGTCGACCAGACACAGAAACACCTAATCCAAATGATAGTTAAATGTGAACACCACAGGATCTGGCAAGCTTCTCACCACGCATAAAACAGAGGATCGACTGGCAAAAGATGTTATTACCAAACACGCGGGAAGGCTGGCCATTTCAATTATTAAGAAATGGCGAGGTTCAACTGCATGACAAATCGCTCTCTCACACACATACAGACACATACACACGCACTCACTCACTCTCTCTTGCTCACTCTGACACACATGCACTCACTCGCTCTCGCATGCTCCTCGCCTGTCACTTACTCCCTCTCTCCCTCACTTACTGCCCCTCCCTCTGTCTCTGTCTCCCCCTCTCCCCATCAGGCTGTGTTCACGTGTTCGGAGCAGCCAGCCCTCAGCAAGAACGAGCTGGCCCTGACCGCCGAGTCCATCATGAAGCGGGGAGACTTCTCCTTCTGCAGAGACAGCTTCCTGGAGGTAATCAGACCCGGGGGGGGGGGGCCTGAACACATGTCCATTATTATTATCGCACACACAATCCCCATTGAATCCCCGAATCAATTCACAGACAAAAGAACATGGATACAAAACACCCCCCCCCCCCTCACAAGGCTCGAAATGACCGCCCTGTGTTACCTAAGGTTGATTCACGGCGGACATGAGGATCCGTCATTACTCCAATGTTCAACATGTCACAGCCTGCTGTGATGTTTGTTTCTGCCGGCGGTTTTGCCAAGCAGGTGGCCAGCGGCCGCCGAGAGGAACGTGTCTGACGAGATTTGATTTGACCCTTACATTCGGTTAGTTAGCAGCTGCCTCTTTTCAAAGACACCTGCAAGTTGTGCTGAGAGGAGATCAAGCCTTGAGTCCAAGTAACATCATTAAAAAAATAATGTCCAGCGCTACTGCAAGGACACCGCTCGATTTTTAATCCAAAGGATTAAAAATCTTGTTTCATTTTTCTTTGTGCAATTGGAATTAAACTGCTTCCTTAATTCCACATAATAGTTTTAAAACGACAGAAGGCTTTCACGTAGGATATGCACATTGAGAGTCTAGACGGCTTATTCCTTCGTTCATTGGCATCAGTGACTGAGTGACTGAGTTTGTTAGTGGACCTTGGAGTACGGCGGAGTAAGAATATGAGCCTCATTTATTTGATCTCTGCCGTGGTCTACAGCAAGCCAGGAAAGTAAAAGGGAGAAACTTTTTTTTTTTGCTCAATTTCGTTCTGCAAATTATATATCTGTATAACTTGGGAAGAATCATGTTGGTCCCAGTTTGTTCAATCAACAAGTTACATAACGTCTCACTTGTGTCTGAAGAACTCGGACACGAGTGAGACATTAGCTTTTCCGCATAGCGGAACAGAAAATGATCATACACTGCTCAAAAAAATAAAGGGAACACTAAGAAATGCCACCCCACACCATTACTGACCCACCGCCAAACCGGTCATGCTGGAGGATGTTGCAGGCACTAGAACGTTCTCCACGGTGTCTCCAGACTCTGTCGCGTCTGTCACATGTGCTCAGTGTGAACCTGCTTTCATCTGTGAAGAGCACAGGGCGCCAGTGGCGAATTTGCCAATCTTGGTGTTCTCTGGCAAATGCCAAACGTCCTGCACAGTGTTGGGCTGTAAGCACAACCCCCACCTGTGGACGTCGGGCCCTCATACCACCCTCATGGAGTCTGTTTCTGACCGTTTGAGCAGACACATGCACATTTGTGGCCTGCTGGAGGTCATTTTGCAGGGCTCTGGCAGTGCTCCTCCTGTTCCTCCTTGCACAAAGGTGGAGGTAGCGGTCCTGCTGCTGGGTTGTTGCCCTCCTACGGCCTCCTCCACGTCTCCTGATGTACTGGCCTGTCTCCTGGTAGCGCCTCCATGCTCTGGACACTACGCTGACGGACACAGCAAACCTTCTTGCCACAGCTCGTATTGATGTGCCATCCTGGATGAGCTGCACTATCTGAGCCACTTGTGTGGGTTTTAGACTCCGTATCATGCTACCACTAGAGTGAAAGCACCGCCAGCATTCAAAAGTGACCAAAACATCAGCCAGAAAGCATAGGAACTGAGAAGTGGTCTGTGGTCACCACCTGCAGAACCACTCCTTTATTGGGGGTGTCTTGCTAATTGCCTATCATTTCCACCTGTTGTCTATTCCAGTTGCACAACAGCATGTGAAATTGATTGTCAATCAGTGTTGCTTCCTAAGTGGACAGTTTGATTTCACAGAAGTGTGATTGACTTGGAGTAACATTGTGTTGTTTAAGTGTTCCCTTTATTTTTTTGAGCAGTGTATATACACCTCATTCGGAATACAATTATCTGTTCGGCATAGATTCTATGCCGAATAGAAAAGGTGGTGTAGTCCGTTTTAATCGCCATGTATACACTTATTCCAAATAGATTGGGGTTTAACTTAGAGCAGCCGCAGTAGTTGCCAATTTGTCCACTGAGCTCCGTCTGTAATTTTAAGCACACCGAACTTGACCGCTCTCAAGGTGTGTGGATTTATTGCCTGATTCACGTCTTTGTTATCACTCCGTTAAAGTAGTCCGGTAAGCGTGTCCGGTTGCTAAGCGAAGGGACATGGGTGTTTATTAATGACGTGTTCGCGTATCGTAGTCTCCGCGCGCGTCCGAGATAACTGTAATTTAGTAGGCTACTACTAGTACTTTTGCAGGCTGAACGTTAAAATACTTCTTAACTTCGAGAGATGGCAGCTGCAGTAGTTCGCAATTGGACCTTCGAGGATTCCTGGTCACTAAATTCCCGAAAAGACCACTCTCTCCCACCAGTCTTGGCTGCGGACTCGCATCCAAATTCTTCTTGATTGCGGCGGAGCTGGGGGTAAATATAAAGATCTGAAGAGAAATTGACGTTGCTGCGCTGTCCTCCTCCTTCTTAATTGAAGGAGCAGGCAGAGAAAAGCTTTCTCCTGCTGTGCTTTCATTAAAATCAAATTTAAAATCCCCGATACTGATAAGACAACCATTATGTCGCCGCCGGTCCAGAGATGTGTCAGGTGTGCGCGAGAGACATAACGGACACTTTTGTTACTGCCATGTATACAGTACATTCGGATCACATTTTAGGAACAGATCTATGCCGCATAGAAATCTATGCGGATCCGATGTGCCATGTAAACGCGGCTATTATGTAACTTGTTTATCAATGACTGAATGAATGAATTTGACCGTGCAAACCTTAAGAGCTGTCCGCCCTCTGAGAGACAGTTTACCGCTGATGTCTCAATTTGCCCGGTAACTGCTGCTGGTTATATTCTCCCCAGTAGACATGTGGTTATTTGTTAGTGTTAACCGTTCTGCCTACCGCAGAATGTCATCGAATGAAATGTGTTGGGTGTCGATAAAGGACTGTTATTCACAGACTACCCTCTGTTCCGACTCAAACTTTTTTTTTACAGCGGAGTCAAAATGCTTCAAATTTATGTTCCCGTTTTTTTTAATACAATGTTCAAGGTCATCGGTTAAGCTCTGGCCAAGACATGGCCAGGTGCCTCTTTTGCCAAATATTTTTTTCATCTCAATAAGAGCAACCTGGCCCAATAAACACTAAATATCTCTGTTTATTGAGTTTCTTGGCTCTAACCACAGCACTTTCCTCTGTAAAGGAGTTAAACAACACAGGCTCAGAGAAGTTCCTGGAGGTATAGTGAATTCAGCATGCCTTGGGTGTTAATCTATAGACAGGTGGGAAACAGAGTACCTCGCTTTTTGTCAATTCAAGCTGGCTGACAAACAACGCATTAATGCTCACTGACTCAATTCATCTGGGACACTCTTTATTATTTATGCTGAAGCCAAGGCAGCCTCTGAAAATACAAAAATACTAAATTTTCCCTTAATGTTTATCATAGTTATTCATATGCATTTATGATAATTGCATATGAATAACCACTTTGATTATGATCTAGTAATCATTGTGTGGGCAGGTTAATAAATTACCTGTTTAAAGGAGCTACTACAAGCTAGTAATGCATGGGCAGAGCGTACAGTTTCAGGCACACATTGAATAAATAATGTCAAGTAAAAAGTCAAATCTAGTATGCGTTTGTTTGTTAACCTTGGGGATAGGTATGCAAATTATGGTCTTCCCTTGGCAAGGACCAGGAGTTGTTTACCATGTCCTGATGCATAATATCCCAGAATTTAAAGCGAGGGTACTCTGTCATGCCACTGTGTATTAACTAAGTATGTATGTAAGTAGGTATGCAATCTTTTCAGAGAGTGGCATTTTTGACTGATCGATTCTGTCGTTGCTGTGGTTCTTTCCCAAGGCTCAACGTTTGAGCTGACACATTTGACTGAACTAATTACACTCGTCCATGTGTGTGTCAAAGATTACATTTCAAAAGATGGTCCCTCCAGAGTGGTGTGTGTGCGTGTGCGTTTGTGCAAGTGTGTGTCTGCCGACTGCCGATATAGTTTATTCTCCCTGGAACTTCTAACAAGTGCATGAGTGGGATGTCAGCTCCCCTCGGAATTGCAATTATAGGAGTCTTTTCACATGGCTCCCCACTTATAACACACTGACCCCCGTTGTTCTCCTGCCCACAGGAGATAAGGAAGTTCATCCACAGCATGTCAGAGAGGATCAAGAAGACCAGAGACAAATATGGCATCAATGATAACGGCACCACCGAGGTACCTACCGTGAACAATATCAAATGATGGACAACAGTGGCTATATTTCTTATGCATGCAGCCCACGAATCCCCCAACCTCTCTCGCGCTCTCTCCTAATCTCTTTTTGCTCATCCTTTTCTGCCTTTTCTCTCTTTCGCTCCCTCTTTTGTGTTTCTTTCATTGTATGTTGCGTTATCTTTGCATATTTCTTTCTCCTTTTTCCCTATTTTTTTGTTCTTCCTCTTTCTTTGCTTGTATATATATTTTTATCTATTCTCTCTCTCTCTCTCTCTCTCTCTCTCTCTCTCTCTCTCTCTCTCGCACTCGCTCTCTCTTTCTTCCCCCCCCCCCCATATGCAGCCAAAAGTCCTCTACCAGCTTGACCGCATCACGCCCACCCAGTTGGAGAAGTTCCTGGAGACCTGCAGGGACAAGTACATGAGGTACTGCTTCTTTGACTGCCCTACACCGTTGCCCTTAGAGACTAGGGATGGGCAAAATGATTATTTTCCGGGAACTAGTTCTTTCAGTTCAGTTCACTATAACGATTCGTTTGTTTGATTCGTTCGTTTTGATTCGTTCGTTACGTCAGATTACGTAATTTGACAGGGAATCTCACAGGTCTCTGCCCCCCCCGCGAGACGGCCCTGAGCAAAATTTCGGCGACTTCTAGGCTCTACCCCCCGTGAAAATCGACAAGATATACTATATAGTGTAACCAAACGTCCCACCAATATATATACCACTTGCTTACTCTCTATATGTCTTTCATGGTTTTATATTTATAATTTTATTTTACTTTACATTTAATTCTTCATTATTCAGGCATTAGAGAACTTTCATGGTCATAAATAAAAAATACAAACTGCAGTTTAATTTCTTTGTTTGTTCTTGAATTGACGTAGAATGGAGCAAAGACTCCTGGGATTGGGAAATGCGTTTATCCAATAAACAGATGGAGGTCAAGTCTATTTTCGGAAATGTAGGGGGATATGAGTGGCCCCACGTCGAATGGTATGACCCAAGATACGTCAGACCGAAAGCGCGCAAATTCGACGGTACCGCCTTGTCATTGGTTTACCCAGGTGCCAGGGCAACACCATTGCTACCTCTCATTGGCTGAGTCTTTGAGAACGTTGTAGACTCAATCAATATAAGTCGCGGGGAGAAGAAGCTCTGTTCGTTTGTATATTTTATTTACGTGACCATATTTTTGTTTTATGTTAAAAAAAAATAATCAAAGAACCAGTTCTTCTTGTTTTGGGGAACCAGTTCTTGTCGTTCACGTTCGGGATTCGATCGTTGTGTACGAATCGGTCGCGACCGACTCATCCCTATTGGAGACCATGGAGTAACGAATCAGCTTTATTCCTATATGCACATCAAAGGGTTTATCCGGTCCTAGGCCTGGGTAAATCCCGTTAGTTTCACCCCAGATAGTCAGAAGTATAGTTTGGCGACGTAGGGGCCCAAGGTCCCTCGTGACCCCCCCCCCCCCCCCCCCCCCCACATGACCACTCAGACCTACTTCCCTGAATCTCTGAACAACACGGCGTCCGACCCTGAGGTGCTTCCCGTCCGTCCCCGCAGGGCGCAGATGGAGCCGGGCTCGGCCGTGGGGGCGGTGTGCGCCCAGAGCATAGGGGAGCCGGGCACCCAGATGACCCTGAAGACCTTCCACTTCGCCGGGGTGGCCTCCATGAACATCACGCTGGGGGTGCCGCGCATCAAGGAGATCATCAACGCGTCCAAGAACATCAGGTGCCTTTCTCCGCTCACGTCTTCTCCGCTCCTCACGCTTGGGTTTTCGTCTCCCGGGAGAGGCCGTGGTGTCGTCGACTGCAGCGCGCATCAAAAAGAAACGCTGCAGGCGTTCTTTTTGGTGCCTTGAATAAATACGTGTGATGTGTGACTTCAAATTCAAACCGTGAAGGCGTTAAAGTAGGGCAAGAGAAGTAGGGTAAGCTCTTTTATGTTGGTGGAAAGCGTAATTGCTACGCCTGCATCCATCTATATGTGTGTGTGTGTTTGTGTTTTTATAGGTATAAATATATATTTATATATTAGGGCTGTCAAGCGATTACAATTTGTAATTGCGACTAATCGCTTAGTATTGCTGAGTTATGCACGATTTATCGCATTTTTTTAATTATATTTAAAATCCATTCCAATCAAAGTTAAATGAGATTATCGAAGACCAAGTGATCTTGAGTGAGTTTTATTTACTCACTCAATAATAATGGATTGAATTTATATAGCGCTTTTTCTAGACACTCAAAGACGCTTTACAGTGAAGGGGGGACCTCACTAACCACCACCAGTGTGTAGCACCCACTGTGGTGATGCACGGCAGCCAATCTGCGCCAGAACGCTCACCACACACACCAGCTTGAGGTGGAGATTGAGGGAATTAATGAGTCAGCCAATTGTACAGGAGGATGATTAGGGGGCCAGATTGAATGAGCCTGGTTGGCCCAGGACACCGAGGAACCAGGCTTTGCGATAAGTGCCCTGGGATCTTTTTGACTCAGTGTGTATGTTGAATATGAAACTCACGGAGCACCACCGATTTTGGAATTATAAACAGGCAGTTAATTAGGACAATTTTAAACAGTTGCTTAATAAAGTAAGAGGAACTAAAAACAAAAGAAATGCTGATTTGAATGTTGATCTGTGGGCAAAACATTTGATAATGTGCGTGAAGGCGTTAATTGAATTCTAATAACATTGCGTTAACGCGTTTTTATTGCGCCTATTTAAACAGCCCTAATACATATATATATTAGTGGTGGGCCGTTATCGGCGTTAACGGCTGCGTTAACGCAAAACTTTTATCGCGTGATAAAAAAAATATCGCCGTTAATCTATTTTCAAACACTTCCTTGTTCGGACCCATCACGTGCCTGAACTAACCAATCAGAAGCTAGAATTTAGACTGAGGTAAACGTGAGGGAATCAGAGAGGCAGATTCAACAGAATATCCTGACTGTGTTAAATATGTAAACATGTAAATATATAATAATTGTGTAACATAAATATGTAAATGATTAACTGACTAAAGATTTAAAGTACATTTCTAGCAAATTAACTCCAATATAAATTATATTAATTTATTCTAAACCTTACATTATTATGGATTATTACACGGCTCTTCTCAATGCTGTAGACTGCTCCATTCACTTGCATGGGCCTTCCCAAAGTTCAGCTGTCAATTATTTTTGTTTATGCTCCGTTAACTTGCATGGGCACTTCACAACTTCCGGCGGTGAATTATATTTGATAATTCATCGTTGCCCAGTATAATTGACAGCTGTCAAGGTAAACGAAAGGATTTTTTGCCGTTTGCCATTTTAATCTAGATTAATTTTGGAATTAATCTAGATAAAAAAAAATTATCTATGCCCACCACTAATATATATATATATATATATATATATATATATATATATATATATATATATATATATATATATATATACTAAAAGTCTTCAGTTGGTTAATCTAATACACAGCGGGAGCCACTCTATCGCGCAACGCTCTGCTTTCGATCGGACAAAAGGGCAAGGCACAAACAGCATCACTGTACACTTCAATGTCCCAGTGGCGGTGAAATAGGCCGAGGTGCAACTCTCTCTATTTGTAACACTTGACCTGGACATCGCACCACCGTCCGACCCCTTTCGTCAGGTGTTGCGTATATCTCACCTCTCCCTTACGGTTTGCTGGCTGCCCAGCAACCCCTGTGACAGTTGAGGCATGGACATCAAGCTAATGGAGATGTAGGGAAATTCCAGAAGCTGGTTGCAGAAGCCGTTGGCAACAATCTAGAGAGGCCGCTTCATCAACAGAAGGAAGGATCGATAGCCACAAGCCGCAGGCGGAAAAGGGAAAAAAATGGGAAAATGTGTTGCACTAATGCTGTGTTTGCCACCGCTTCTGTTGGCTAAGGGCTAAACATCAGACGTGTTCAACGAATTGGAACGGGGCCACTCACAGTACTTTACAATGATTGCAAATATTCTGAAATCCGGGTATTTATTTGATAGTAGGGTATTAAAATCTTTAGTACAATTTAGTGCTTTTTGTTTCGTTTTGGATGGTCAAACATTATAAGAATATTCCGGTTGCCCTTTGACAACAGCCGTCCAGTGTGAGGATACGCAAGCTATTAACCCCCCCCCCCCCCCGGCAATCGGAGCGTTAATCCTTTTAAAAAATCATTTTTTTTAATGATATCGTCTTTAGCAGCTATTTCTATGTTCAAACGACACCAAAAATCCCTACCTACTATTAATAACATAGTGATTATTCATTCAGTAGATTTTAATAGAGCAGGTAGCGATGGTTTTCCTTTCATGGCGATCTGTCCCCCACAGCAGCGCCTTTGTGATTTATCACTGGGCAATCAGCACTAGTCCTGCTGTGAGATTTATTCAAAACATTGCACAATGATCCAACCATCTATTCAGTGATTATGAATATTTCGGACCACATCTCTTGAGCCGCTGCCTACCAGAGAGATGAGATGAAAAATACCTCAGAAAAAACTCATTAAAACGAAAGTAGAGGACACAGTTCTTTGGGATTATATGACGATTTGTCAGACACAGCCTTCGTTCTGATGCTAAGCCAGCCAAGGATTTCATAACGCTTTGAGATGAACTTGTTAAGAAAACCGAAGCAGGCTCCCTACACATTTAAATATGTAGGGAGCATTTTCTTCCTTTTTTGTCAACAAAGTTATTGTTTTGCCGTAGTTCTGCGCCAATATGACGTCCTTCTGCAAACGATTAGGTTAATCCGACCCATTTGACAGCCAAACCTTCTGGAAAATATCGTCATTTAAAAGCATCACAAATTGGACCCATTAGGCGGCTGTATTGCGTGATTCTGGTCTGAAAATACCATATAGTATAATCCTTCAGCTCCATAGACCTAAACCCCACTGCTCCAGCTGCCCCCGTGGAGCGTGCCCTGCCACGGTCCCCCTGGTTGAACCCTTGAAGACCATAGCGAGTGAATTGCAAAATAGTGTCAATGTGTGCTTCCCTGCAGAAGCTAATGGCCATGATTTGCATAAAAAGCACCTTTAACTGCATCCCGGTGGGCCGAGGAACCCAACCGTACCGCCTAAACGGCTCAATGGTGGCGGCCCCTGCTGTGATTGTGATGGTTCTGATCGGTAGGAAGGTTGGAGTTAGTGAGCGAGCTATATGCCACGCGCCTGCAGAATGGCTGCTGAAGGTCACCTCATTCAGACTAGAGACAGGAAGAGAGGGTTGAGGAAAACGCTAAACTGAATAACATCCAATTGGAAATTGGAATCGAAGTGTCTATTCACTGTGAGGTTGTTGTAGTATCTATTTGTTTGGTTACCTACTTCTGAACAAACTTTGTTCGCTCTTTATTTCAACCTTTTTGTGGCTTCCGGAGTTGTTGTTGTTGTATTACAGGCTCACAGTCGGCAGGGATTAAATGGTAAATGGACTGGATGTCACTCTAACTTTTCTAACAAGTGGCACTTTCCAATTATTGCTTAACATTCACAGCTTCATGCTCACATTCACACACCCATGGCGGAGTCAGCCATGCAAGGCAACAGCCTAGCTCGTCGGCAGCAGTTAGGTTATACTTGGGTGTCTTGCAGCGGCGCCGGGATTAATTTCGAAGTGGTGGTGCAAAATCCAACTAATCAGGCGATTTCTGCCTAGGGCTAGAATTTATTATGGTGCGTCTAAATGCAAAAAAAAATACCAAAACAGATCAGCAGAACCTGCTTACTAAACTAGGGCGCCCAGATTTCCTGAAACTTCCAGACACATGGCAAACTGACAAATTAGACATACTGTATATTTTTGTACGGAATCTCCCTGCTTCTGAAATACGCAAACATCTCCCAGCCCAGCGCTCGTCTGCTGGTTTCCCATCAGCATTCCACTGTGCGTCCATCCCTGTTGCGTGTACCATCACGAATGAGGTTTCGTTGAGCAAATAATGATCGGGCTATAATAAGACCACGTTGTCTATGTAATCGCTGACAAAAGGGGACATTTCATGGTGGTTGGTGGAAACCGGGACTTTTTAGGGTCCTGACAGTCTTTTGTCGGGACACGCAACTCAAAAATCGGCCCTATTTTATTTTATTTTTATTTGAGCATAAAAGACGTATGTATTGCACGGTGTTGCTGTGCGTGCCATGTAAAGTTATGTTTTGATTTCGAGCTGGTTTGCTAAAGAGGCTAATGTAGCTAACAATAACCATCACTAGCCAATGGGTGTTCCTCCCCGACTCTTCGTGTAGCGATGCCGACAGAGACAAATGGGAATGCTATAAGTCCTACAAGCCAGGAGATCACGTCACGAGCAACTCGTGCGGGTGGTGTATGATGCACCTCGAACACACCATCAGATCCAGCTGGGGGGTGGGGTCGGCATTGAGCAAGGTAGGGTGTCGCTGTGTGTCCCAGTTGTAGGACATGCATGGCACTCATGCATGGCCACAGATGGGCACACAACTTCTGATGAACGAAAAGTAGTGCATTATAAATTATTTATTTATTTCTAGATTTATATATTTAATGGAAAATAAATATTTAATGTACGCAGACGCTCCCCTTTTTTAATAATTCAAAGTTCCTTTATGTTTTCCGCTCAGTTGTGTGAACTGTTGCGAATACGATTGCTGCGTTACACCTCCATGCCTTCTTTCAGAGAAGGAATGGTGCTGTGGATTTGTGAATGTGTTGCTCTGTAAAACGGGTAAATATGTATAGTGAAGGCCTAATAGTGATTCATCAATATACATTTTAACCTACTATAAATGGCTGTGTCCGTGACACCAGATCATTTGATGGTCCTTGGTGATATTATTGATCCAGCCCCCATGTCGTATTGACGTCTGCGCTCTTGTGCACGTTTTGTCTCGTTCTGTTCCTTGCTGAAGTCATGACTCGGCCCACCTCTGTGGACAAAGGTGCCTGGAGTCTGACCCTCTGGGGGCGTGTGGTACCTCAAGCCACACGGGTGTTAGCCTGGTCCATCTTCACGCCCCTGGAAAACATGGCTGTATATACTCAGGCTGCTCGATTATGGAAAAACCATAATCACGATTATTTTGGTCAATTTTGGAATCACGATTATTGAAATGATAATTTTTTTGAAAACATCAGCATTTCTCCTCCAAAAAACACTTTGTAACTGAGACCTCTGAAATGTAGCCTTAAATAAAATACACAAAATGTTCAAATCTTAAATAATGTACAAATATGTATCCAGTTGTTCTGCAATTTATATAAAACATTGAATTGATAAAATGAATATACAAAAATAAATAATATTAATCTAAAATCGAAATTACGATAAAAATGTTGATTAATCGCACAGCCCTAGTATATAGTGTATAAATAGTACCATTCTGATAGGCCTTTATGCTGTGAGTGTTTCTCATGTGTCTACATGCTGTATCATTACCTTTTCACCCACAGCACCCCCATCATCACGGCCCATTTGGACGTGGATGATGACGCCGATTTTGGCCGCTTGGTGAAAGGGAGGATCGAGAAAACGCTACTTGGAGAGGTATGCATATCAGTCACTGTGTTTTCCTCTAGACTGGAATCGCTTGGATCGTAGCCGGTTCATCCCGTCGGCAATCGACGGATATTATTGTAATAATTATTTTTTTATTAAAAAAAGTTAGGATTTTTTAGATTTTGGATTTTGTTTTGATTTTTGTTATTAGGTGGTTTTAAAATCAACATTGGTCGCGGTGGGGGGGGGGGGGGGGAAGAAAACAAATGACCACAATCACATTTTTATTTATCCCCAGATATCCGAATACATCGAGGAGGTCTTCCTGCCTGACGACTGTTTTATTCTGGTCAAGTTGTCCCTGGAGAGGATTCGGCTTCTGCGGCTGGAGGTACCATCTGTCCCAACACTCTTTCTTCAGGGCTGCATTAAGAACGTATTTACTAAGGCATTGATTGGAGGTGGAATGGATGCTGGCAGCCTGTCTGTTCTTGCAAGGACACCACCGGTCTGGGTGATAAAAGCGTCGGGATCATCTCTCCTGGCTTAAAAACATCCGTTACCAATCAATATTGTTTGTTCAAAACCCTTTGTTGTGCCAGTCCCACCCAAGACCATTTTGACAGCTCCTCTTGTAGCTATTGGTCCTTGCGATGTTAAATTCTCTGTACTGACCGACACACATTGAATTCCATTAAGCGAATGTGCAATATTGGCCTTGTTTGCACTCGCCCAGATGTCATTAATAAGCTCTGATGTAGCGGGGAAGGGTTGTGCTGTCTTTCACCCGACGTAGGGGGTCTCAGGTTGTGGTGTCTTTTACCTGACGTAGCGGGGGTCAGGTTGTGGTGTCTTTCACCTGACCTAGCGATGACGAGTTGTGGTGACTTTCACCTTACGTAGGGGGGAAGGGTTGTAGTGTCTTTTACCTGACAGCAGGGATCAAGTTGTGCTGTTTTTCTCCTGACATAGTGATGATGGGTGGTGCTTTCTTTCACCTGACATAGCGATGATGGGTTGTAGTGTCTTTCAGCTGACGTAGCAGGGATCAAGTTGTGGTGTCTTTCCGCAGACGGAGGGATGATGGGTTGTGGTGTCTTTCTCCTGACCTAGCTGAACGGGTGGTGGTGTCTTCCCCTCAGGTGAACGCGGAGACGGTGCGCTACTCCATCTGCATGTCCAAGCTGCGGGTGAAGCCGGGGGACATCGCGGTGCACGGCGAGGCGGTGGTGTGCGTCTCGCCGCAGGAGAACAGCAAGAGCTCCATGTACTACGTCCTGCAGACGCTGAAGGAGGAGCTCCCCAAGGTGAGGGGCTGCTCTCCTCTCTCGCTCGCTCGCTCACTCACTCACTCACTCACTCACTCACTCACTCACTCACTCACTCACTCACTCACTCACTCACTCACTCACTCACTCACTCACTCACTCACTCACTCACTCACTCACTCACTCACTCACTCACTCACTCACTCACTCACTCACTCACTCTACCTCCACCTCTCTCTCTCTCCAACTCCACATTTCTCTCTCTCAAACTCCACATTTCGCTCACTGCACATCTCTCTAAATCTCTACACCTCTCTCTCTCTGTATGTCTGTGTGTGTCTCTCTTTCTCTACCTCTCTCTCTCCCTCCACCTCCACCTTTCCATCTTGTTCTAAATCTCTGAAAACTCTCACTCTTTCTCTCTACATCTCTCGTTCTCTTTCTCTACATCTCTCTCGCTCTCTCTCTCTACATCTCTACCTCTCTGTATCCCTATTTAAAACTTCATATTTGATATAACGTGGTCGTCTTGGTTCCAAAACGATGATCACGTTAAATCGCAATTTTCCCACGCTGAAGCCTTTAAGTTCTCACCATGCACGCTCATGTTGACTGCTCAGTAAATGACTGAAATCAGCAGCTGGAGGAGGATAGGGGACCTATGCAGTCTGTGATCTGATTAATCATGGACCACTCGCCTCATGTGGAGACAGAGAGCCAGAAGCCTCCCTGAAGAAATAATAATATTCACTGCACACACCGCACCCGTTGGCAAGCTTGCTAGAAAACTTTTGATTCTAATTTACAGACGGAAAAAAACTGCAAAGGGATTTTAGTACGGGCTTTATCCGGTAATTGGCTGATATCCGTGACAAATCTTCTGCCAAGAAGATTCTGCTTCTCCTGGCGAAGGGCGTCGCAGATCTACACATCGATCCAGACACGGATGTGTCTGGAAGTTGATGGGCAATTTTGTAGAGAAATCATTGCTCCAACGGAGGACTGCATTATGTTCGAATTCACGGCATGTCGATCCGTGTTATTTCGCTGTTTTAGCATATATGTATTTCTCTCTGTCTCTCTGTCTCTGCATCTCTCTGTCTCTACATCGGTCTCTACATCTGTCTCTACATCAGTCTCTACATCTCTCTGTCTCTACATCTCTCTGTCTCCACATCGGTCTCTACATCTGTCTCTACATCTCTACATCTCTCTGTCTCTACATCTCTCTCTACATCTCTCTGTCTCCACATCGGTCTCTACATCTGTCTCTACATCTCTACATCTCTCTGTCTCTACATCGGTCTCTACATCTCTACATCCGTCTGTCTCTACATCAGTCTCTACATCTATCCGTCTCTACATCTGTCTCTACATCGGTCTCTACATCGGTCTCTACATCTCTCTGTCTCTACATCGGTCTCTACATCTCTACATATCTCTGTCTCTACATCTCTCTCTCCACCCCCTGGTGTATAACGGAATTTTCCCCCTCTTCCATGTGGACGTGAAGGTGGTGGTCCAGGGAATCCCGGAGGTGTCCCGAGCCGTCATTCACATCGACGAGCAGAGCGGCAAGAACAAGTACAAGCTCCTGGTGGAGGGGGATAACCTGAGGGCCGTCATGGCAACCCATGGGGTCAAAGGCAGCCGGACCACTTCCAACAACACCTTCGAGGTAGGAGAAGCAGGGGGAAAGGCAGAGAGTTAGGAGAGGGGGGGGGAGAGTTATAAAGGGGGGGAAGGGCGAGAGTTAGGAGAGGGGGGGAAGGGAGAAAGTTATGAAAGGGGGGAACATGCGAGTTATGAAAGGGGGGGAAGGGAGAGAGTTAGGAGAGGGGGGGGGAGAAGGGAGAGAGGTAGGAGAGGGGGGGGGAGAAGGGAGAGAGGTAGGAGAGGGAGGGGGAGGAGGGAGAGAGGTAGGAGAGGGAGGGGGTGGAAGGGAGTGCTTTGATGCGAGCAAAATAAGTACGTCATTTGTTGATCCTTAACATTTAATGGTGGTCCCGCTGCGCCCCCAGGTGGAGAAGACCCTGGGCATCGAGGCGGCCCGCTCCACCATCATCAACGAGATCCAGTACACCATGACGAACCACGGCATGAGCATCGACCGGCGCCACGTCATGCTGCTGGCCGACCTCATGTCCTACAAGGTGAACACCCACCCCCCACCACATGTTTGGATGGGATGGCCCAGTGGTGGACTTATAAAGATCCAGTGAACCCAAAACCACTGTGTCATTTATTTAAACGTGGTCAATGTCTTATATGATCGTCAACATGGTGATCTTTGCCATTTTATAACTCTAACTGAAATAAGTCTCCAATCTAGAGGAAAAAGGGGTAAAAAACAAATTTTCTTAACTAAAACACTATGTGATTGTTATGGCGCGTTTCCACTGCAGGGTGCGGAACGGATCGGATCGCAAAGGTGCGGATCGGGTCGCATTTCCGTCGCCAAAAGTGGGCGTGACCCGGACTTAGCCGTACCCGTTTTGGCCAGTTTTGGCCTCGTTTTCAGGACTCCTCCGTTGGGGTACTGAAAACGAGACCAGACGCCTGAAAGGGTCCCGGGAAATTCTAGCTACAAACCCCCTCTGTTGATTGGTCGACAGAATCATCACTTCCGGGTGACGCGGGGATAAAAACAAACAAACAGTAGCCTCGAGGTATTATTCTTTACAATTAACATGTCGCGTAAAAAGCTTGCTTGGGCGAACAAGGAGGTGGAGACGTTCGTCTGCATTCTTGGGGAGAAAGACGTTGTTTACGATGTTTACGTAGCTGCCGCGGCGATCGACATCCGGCCTACCACAAAGGGTACTCTCGGCAGTGGAAACACGACCTCGGAACTGAGCTGGGCTATACCGCCCCCTCCCTACCGCACCTTTGCGATCCGATCCGTTCCGCACCCTGCAGTGGAAACGCGGCATTAGACTCTGCTGCGAACGCAGATGGCGTTCTTTTCGTGACTTCAGACTACCTTTTCTATTATACCACTCACAGCAGTTACACAACGAGGGTACTAAAAGTGTATTCAAGTTGGCATCGGTCCATCCATGGGGATAACACTCTTTCCTCTTTCCTAAAACTATCAGCCCAAAATAAAACATTTTTAATTACATGGTGTTTAAAATCCATCTGAATCACTGGGTTCACTGGCTCTTTGAACACCCCGTCTTTACAGTAGGCACGTTGGGTGGCTACAATGACCCTTTTTCTTGGCCCTCTCTTGGCTTCGTGTCCCTCTGGCTTCCCCCAAAAAAATGTGAGGGGGAAGATCATTTTTTTATATAATAGTATTATTGTTGTCGTCGTAATCCCCAGGCTGTTATTTTATTAGATTTTAAGAAACATCAGATTGATCTGAACCACATGCGAGACTGAGCTGATCCGCTGCTACCATGGTTACTCTTTGTCCTCGCTTTTCCCAGGGGGAGATCCTGGGCATCACCAGGTTCGGATTGGCCAAGATGAAGGAGAGCGTCCTGATGCTGGCGTCGTTCGAGAAGACGGCCGATCACCTGTTCGACGCCGCCTACTTCGGACAAAAGGACTCCGTTTGTGGTACATCGATGGCGTCTTACACAAGCAAACATTCCCCCTGCCTACCCTCCGTTCAGACGAGTAACCATGGCTGAACGTAAACACCTTTTGTGTCTTGTGTATCACAGGGGTGTCGGAGTGCATCATCATGGGAATCCCCATGAACATCGGAACGGGCCTGTTCAAGCTTCTACACAAGGCGGACAAAGTCCCCACGCCGCCCAAGAGACAGCTGCTGTTCGACCACAAAGACTTTCACGTCCCCCTGATAACGTAGCAGGCTCCCTCGGGGGCCCTCTCGTTTCTTCTTTGTGTGTCTTTCTTCCGTTTGAGGTGGGTAGGGATGGGCCTTCCACCAAGAGCAATAGTGTTTTTCTTTTGTGCAGCAGGTTTGGGAGTGTGTGTTTGTGTGCGTGCCAACCACAGCAACAACAACAAGAAAACCATGTTGTCGTTTTCTCTCCAGTGATGCCTTTTTGACCTTTATGGACAATCTTTGGTTTACACCTTTTTTCTTTGGTGTACTTGAATATAAAAAAGTCGAGTCATGCGTGTGGTACCTCAAATGGAGGTAGAAATCGTCTACATTTCTACGACTTGTATGGATGTTAGTTTTTGCTAGTGCCAGGCTGCAAACATGTTTTTCACGTTTTTTCATGAAGCCAGTTGCTTAGCATTTCAAAGTTGAAAGTTGTTTTAAGGAATAACACACCTTGATGCCAACATGCTGCAGCGATGTAAAGTGTGTTCATGATCCAAGGCGGTATCTTCTTCCTTATGTGGTGGATCTGTGCTGTGGTATGCCTTCTCTAACGCTGAGAACAAAGAACAATACGTGCAGTCTCAGTCCACGCATTCTGTTTAGCACTTGATCATACTGTTCTGTTTATCAAGGCTGCTGGGGATTCTACCAACATTCACTGGAGAAATATAAAGGTGCTTGCACAATAGACCGTTCAAATACAGGGTTGGAATTGTAGTTGGATCCATTGTATATATACCCTCTGTAAATAAAATATTTAAAAAATGAAAGTTCAATTGTGTTTTTGTAAGAACTTGAAAGTGGGTTCAAATAGATCTCTGGGCCCAAAATATGTTTTTGAAATCAAGAAAAGAGAGGGGGTAAACAGTCAAACGGACAGTTGGAATTTGCCAAGTTGGCCGTCACTCTCTTGTGTGTTGGGAAACTAAAAGAAAATGATGACAAAAAGTGACCTTTAAAAAATGTGATATCAAATTATGTCATACCACTTCAAACACATACCTGTGATCCTTCTCTCTTATCGAAGAGAAATGGTATGCTGCACATTCGGCTTTAAAAGGCCCCTGCCCTGTTACAATAACGTGCTGTGAGTTTTGAGCCATAACATACTACCGGACACGCAACCAGAGAGGGGAGTATCACGCACTTTTGCAGGAGTTGCGTCTGGATGCTCCCATAACTGATCCCTGATCCCTGCTCTCTTTCTTTCCTTTGTCTCTCTCTCATATATACTTTAGGGTGCCACTTTGACTTACTGTGTTATAATTTGGTGTGTTTTAGTTAGTGTAAATAAGATAATACATATATTTTGTACTCTTCCTGTTCTGTGTTCTTGCAGAATTAGTCATTTCAGAGGAGATTTGACCTAGCTGCAAACCTTCCATTGTGCCCAAATGCAAAACAAAGTAATCTGCCTTGTTTTTTTGAGTGAACGTTTTGTGTGTAAGCGTCTAATCATGAGGATCTAATTGTTTTTTATTTTCCACTCCTGATTTACATGTGGTTCAGGCCATTTATTATATAAAAGATAAAAATGATGATTGTACCTAATCGTCTCATTTGTATTTGTATAAACAATTTACACATTTGTATAAAGAAATTTTCATTAAACACTGAAAATACAACTCTAGCAGTGTTTCTTTGACGAGCACTTTCACTTCATGATGGGAATTGTGGCACTGTAGCCATCTGTCCAAAGATGAAAGTCTCTAAGTATAATGAAAGAGCGTATCAGTTTTTTAACATGTTTACTCTCTTCCAAGTAGAATACTGCGCTTTATTTTAATTGTTGAAATGGCATGATCTGCGGATATATCCTCTGGTATGTTGTGTGCCTCCGCATGACGTATAAATATTCTTGGTGGGCTGCCATGGCCAAAAATGCCAGGGCCATTTTTTGGTCCCAGTCCAGCCCGTGCTTTATGGCGCGTTTCCACCGGTGGCTGTCGGTCGGTTTGGTATATAAAGGTGTGGCACGGTTCGGTTCCATCGGCAAAAGTTGCCGGGGTCCGGACTGAGCCGAACACTTCTCGCCGTACTCCTCCGTTGGGGTACTGTGACGTCTGAAAGGGTGCCAACAAGTTCAAGCTACACACGCCATCCGTTGGTCGGTCGACAGAATTGTCACTTCCGTGCGATAGGGGGATGATAACCAACAAACACAGTAGGCCTACCAGCAAGTATTTCTTGAATTTATATTCCACAACGGCGAAAGCTTTGTTTATTGAAGAAAATTGCGCAAAAAAGTTTGACGTCGTTCTTTGACGCCCTACATTGTTGCTCTTTATTCATTGTGTCGCATGCTTCTTTTTCCTTGGATCTTTCAGCAGGCTACACTGTGTCGGGCGCCGCATTCACACTACATGCGTTCATCGATGGATGGGAGCTTTTTGACATATCCATGTGTTTTCCCGGGTTGTATAACAAAGACGGTTTCTTTGGACAGTGAACTTGCGTATATTTGCATAATGCGATCTGAATAGCCAATGGATCCGTCGCTGCCTGAAAAGTTGTCAAATTCTAAACTTTTGACGCAGACCATGGAGCTGAAAGGACGGAGGTAGTTGAATGCTACATGCGTCCATCAACGGATGACCGAGGTGTGATGAATCGGGGACTAGTCTTTGTAGACGCATGCAACAACAGTTGACACAACAAACAACAGTTGAAACAATCCAGATTTTTCCCGCTTCTTCCTACTTGCTATTGCAAAATGGATCCAGGAAACGCGTGGAGTTTATTTGATTGAACTGTGATCTGATTGGCCAACGGATCCGCCGCTGCCTGAAAAGTTTAACATTCCTCAACTTTTTGACGCAGGTCACAGAGTCTAATGGACGGACAGACCTACAATGCATTTCGCAAGCACCCCATGCAAAGTCAATGAGATCCGTCGACGGACGGAGGTAGTGTGAACAAGCCCTTGCCCACTGCATCCCTCCGTCAACGGACGACGGAAGGCGTGTCTGATGGATAGGGGAGTGGTATTTGCCGACGGAGCCACGATCTGATTGGCTGACGTATCCGTTGCAGCCTGAAAAGTGAAAATGTTCAACTTCTGAACGCAAGAGACGGAGCCGACGGAACGGACGGACCCACAATGCATTTCGGGATCGCCCCATGCAAAGTCAATGAGATCCGTCAACGGACGGATGCAGTGGGCAAGGGCCTCACCTTCACTACTGGGCAAAGGCAAGCTGGGCCGAAGCGAAGCCGCCTGTGGAAACGCGCCATAAGTGATGTAACAAGTGAGTGTCATAGGTCAGCCTAGCAGTTGCTGCAGTCAGAAGGCTAGTCGATTTATTCAGCGTACATTTGGGTAGACACTCAAACTTGGGACGTCACCAAGGCACAGGGCGGGACAGATTTTCCAACGGCTTGTAGTGGCCAATCAAACTCACTCCCACTGGTAAAATAGGGGCCCTTTAATTCAGAAGCCGACACAGACTTCAAAAGACGATGTCCGTGCTGTCAATTAAACCAAAAGGTCAAAACATGGATCGCCCATGACTGTAAACCTGTGAAAGGTAACCTCGCTGGAAAAGCTTTCCTGCGCTTTTGAAATGCTACTCACATCAAACATGACCTAACACACATGGCCTACCACACAATGATCGGTTGAAAGAGGAGCAAGGAGCGTGTAATAAGGATGAGGCGTATTCAGGGTTGTATTCCACACAGTCCCTTCACTGCAAAAAATTGCAGTGTGGAGGCTTATATATATTCAACTCCATTTATTCCACAAAACAAAATTAAATTACAGTTTTATAAAATAGGAGGCCTCAGATAGACAATTCAGAAATTTCTCCTCAAAGTCCATCCCAGTGCAGCATCTGCAGTGTATCCTGATGAAGAGAGGGGTTGAGTGGCTGATGCACAGATTCTCCCTGGTTAGCTTCATTCATTTGAAGACATTCTCTTGAAGACTTAAATACTACACGTTTTCTGCCACTCTGATCCTTGATAGATTTTATAGTGTGCGTATATATATATATATCGAACCTTTAAAAATATAATATAAATGATAAACATTTGTATAAATCAACGCACACATTCTCATATTCACGAAGCTAAACACTTTTGCTTGTGTAAATTGAGCTATGACCATGAATGATGCAGAATTGGACCTCTGGTCTTAGGTTTGAAGCTACCCTGTGGTTGCATATGTATGCTCTATTTACCAGAACAATGTCTGTACGTGAATTTTCGTTTTGGGCTTTAAAACAGTGTTGCTGGTGTATTTTGTGTATCACATCTAAGCACTGGTGAATAAATTGCAACAACCAAGAAACTAATTCCTGTCATGTTTTGTACATAACGCAATCACTATTATCTGAACAAAATACAGTTCATCCATTCTCAACAAGCGGCAGGTAACTAATGCACACACTCTATCAGATTTGGATACCTTCCAAAAACACACTTTCCATTAAGTAACCCTTACTGAGAGAAAGCAGAAAGTGTATCCTCTGAGGTATAGCTAGCTATGTGATCGAACCCTCCCTGTGGCTGCTTGTCATTTTTTCCATTCCCTATGGTTTTCAGGTAGTGTGTAACCGTGTTTCATACACAGAGAATATATATCGATATATATCTATACTGTTCATGGACAGTGAGAACACAATATGGCTTTTAATGCTTCAGTCGTGACATTCAAAAGACAATCCTAACCGGATTGGTCAACATACAAAAGAACAAGACGCAGGCCGCGGCGCCACACGGCTCGTCACTGCACTTGATCCCCCTCTATCCCGTCTCAGAACCGGGTTCCCATTCTTGTGCCCGCCCACGTTCAACGTTACGACGTGGCGGCCGTCGACCGGTCGGCGGCCCGCGACCCGTCGGAGCTCTGACGGGGGGCAGGCAGAGTGATCCTGGACTTCCCCCACAAGAAGTCCCTCCTCATTTGGTGATCCCGCCGCCACCGCTGCTGCTCCCGGGCAGCTGGGACTGCATGGTGGACGCCTTGTCCCCGATCACTTCCAGCGAGCTGCAGCCGTGGGAGGAGCCCGACGGGCCCTGACGTCCGCCATCGTCGCCGTGGCGGTTCTCGGAGCCGTCGGCGGTCTTCAGAAAGGCCTCCCGCCGCAGGGGCCTGAAGTGGACGATGAGGTTTGCGGCGGGGCCGACGGCGGCATTGGCGGCGGCGGCGTGGCCCCTGCCTGGGGCCCCACGCTTGCGGAGGCAGAGGGACAGCGTGGAAACGCAGCTCTTCTTGAAGTTGTCGTTCATGAAGGCGTACACGATGGGGTTGTTGAAGCTGTTGAAGAAGCCCACCGCCTGCACCACGGCGATGATGGTGTGGAGCGTCACCTCCTCGTACTTCTTCTCCAGGTCGCCTGGAGGGGAGGGGCGCGCACGCACACACACACATGCACGTACACACATACATACACAAACACACATAGACATACACAAGTACACACACACATGCACGTAAACGTAGACATACAAATACACCCACACATACACACACACACACATACATATACACATGGTGGGTCTACAGATCATGAAACAGGTCGGCACAAAAAATAAACTCTATAAATGATGCAAAAGTCTCTCCAGCCTGGGTAGACTATTTTGCATCTCCCATTTAATACGCTGAATAATTGAGAAGTCAAAAATACATTTACTTAAAACGATAAAACATTGGATTACTAATGAAAGAATACTACTACCGATGGTGTACATCGATGTAGACGTGTTTGAAGGTTTTGCACTTTGACACTTTGTCTCCCAAAGTGGGGGACAAACTTTGGGGGACAAAGTGTCTCTGAGCCTCACACTTTAGCCTCACTGCACCACACACCTCACTGGCTGACATTCATTTTGAAGCTTGATGCGTAACAACAGGTTTGAAAAGTTTTTTTTTATAAATTTACCGTTAACAACTTATCAGTTAGCTTCCTGCAATTCACTGGATCAAATCATTTCAGATGTCAGCTCTGAAACCCAGCATATTCTGGCTAGTTTGGCTGGGAATTGACAACCTTAGTGACAGTCAATCAAGTAATTTATTAATCCAGACCGTCGCCATTATCCATTCATGAACCGCTCATTTCAGCACCCCTGGGCAGGATCCAAAATGATCACCTTCCAGAATCCAATTAAATAAAGATATTTCATAAATTACAGTTTGACAGGCAGATTTACTGTGGTAAAAAGGTAAGAAACCTAATTATGGACCCTGCTCCGGGGTAAAGCTTACTGTATTCATAGAGCATGTGGACCGTGTGGAACGGAGCCCAGCAGACTGTGAAGAGCAGCACCACGATCACCATCATCTTCACCGCTCGCTTCTTCTTCCTTTCAATGCATGACAAAAAGAGCAAAATAAGACACAGAAGTCCAAAAAAATGAAAGAGAAATTATGTCAAAATGTTTGATTATGAGACTTATTTTTGTTACCAGGACATTCTCTGTTACACTTTACAATATGTTGATTCATTAGATATTAATTAATATTACTAAATGTAGTAATAAGCATTATCATATAGCATTAGAATAGGGGGGTTGGTTTGGTGGGTTAAGGTTCACCCTAACCCTATTAAAAAATGCATAAACCAATACCTTGGATGTAAATTAATGCTTTTTACTGCAGTAACTAATGTTCATCCCTGGTTAATGAATGTAACCTTATTGTAGAGTGGAACCCGTCTCTGACACAACTGTAAGAGCTTGACACGTTCACAAATACAAAGCAAGGGAAATTACATATCTAAAACATAATAAAAACAACAGACAACGGGTGAATTTAAGCAAAAATAAATCATAAAAATAAAACAAAAGCACCATCGAGAATCAAGATACGAGATACAATTAATCAACATATCCACACAACCAGGGTGGAGGCAGAAACTGCTTTTGGTGCAGCGTGATTTCAGGTATTCCTCCATGGGTCTGCGGTTCCCATTTCGACGCAACGCAAGGGGGTTTACGGACCCATTACGTGCTTCTCCCAAAAAATGTAACCTTGCTCACTAAAAACCGACGCAGAACCAAAACAGTTCACGACTGCGTCGAAGCATCTGCGTGGTCATTGCGTTGCGTCGACGTGGAACCTCGACTGAGCCATTACCGCTCACCGGGAGATCTTGCTGATCTCCCTCTGGTTCATGGTGTTGAGGACAGACGAGTCGCCCACTCGCTTGCGGATCCACAGCTCGATGGCGATGCGCGTGTACAGGAACATCATGGTGAGCAGCGGCAGCAGGAAGAGCGCCACCATGATGAAGGTGGTGTACACCTGGCGCTGGGCCAGCGAGGGCCAGCTCTCCTGGCAGCACACGTGGTAGTGGTCGTACAGGAAGTCATACTTCACCTGCAGAGAGGTGGTAGTGGTTGTGGTGGTGGTGGTGGTGGTTGTGAGGCAGGTGGTGGAGAGGCATGTGATAGTGAGGGTGGTGGAGGTGAGGGTGGTGGTGGTAGTGGTGGTGAGGGTGGTGGCGAGGTTGGTTGTGGTGTTTGGGAAGCAGGTAGTGGTGAGGGGGGTGGTGGTGGTGGTGAGGTTGGAGGTGGTGATGGTGTTGGGGTTGGTGAGGGGTTGACAGTGGTTTGAAAGAGAGGTTCCCACTTGCTTCAATGAAAAGCCATTCAGGCTTCAGGACAGACAGACGCAATTTTTCTTTTACTATGAATCGCAATAGTATTGTGATTTATAAAATATAAAGTGGCTGAAGAGGGTCTAAGTGGTCTTGTGTTGGTCTAAGTGGGTGCTTCAACCTTTACCTTGGTAGTCCACATTTGAGTATCAACTGAGTATCAACATCATCTCAGTTGAGTGTCAGTGGATACACACTTGACAAGTCAACATTGTGTAAGGTTATCAAGAACCTATCCACGTATATTCCATTCAGTGTTATCCGACTATTAGATGTTATCCATAACATGTGAAGTGAACAGCAACTATACATCGTCAGACCTTTTTCAGTTGAATGTCATGTTACATGCCTCATTTGTCTCAGGTGAACTTCAACATTGTGTCTGGTCTCATCATGGACTTTTGTTTGTTGTTTCGAAATTGATATTGCTGTTTATGCAGTAGACACTCAATTACATGGTTTATGTGGATAGCTTAACCTTACTGAGTGTTGATGTGAGCATCAACGGACAGAAAACTGAGTCGATACTCAACTGAAACTAAATTGAGACTGAACCGCAGACTATTCAGGTAAGGTGTTGCCAAATTAAAGGTTATTCTAAATCCAATGTTGTACTCATTGGTATGTGTGTCACACAGCAAGCCTGTATACCCTTATCAATTGGGTGAAATTCTTCATCATACTTATTAACATCTGCTCTATTGCTGATCTGACTTTATGATAGCATGCTTCGATATAGGGAATGTCCGCCTATTCTTTAGGGGAAAGGGTATAATGCATAGATAAAGTATTCTACTCACTTCTAGTTGTTGTACAAACAGTATTGGAGAGCCCACCATCACTGATGCAATCCACACTATCCCTGCAGAATGGGAAAAACGTTTGTGACACATAAGTATACTAGTAGCACACTACTGTGTTGCCTAGCATTCGCTGAATTTATAATCAGAGTTAAAAATATATATAACTCAGTTAAAAAGGGTATTTTAATGTCACAAATATTCAACAAATCCTGCATTTGTACTGCAGCAGGCGTTCAAAGTGGCAGCTTGTAAACTGCACTACTTTATTATATTTAATAAATAAGTAAAATGAATAGAATTACAATTCAAGAGTGAATGAAAGAGGTAGTGATCAATCTATGGATTTGTAAAATGTTCACTGCTTTCAACTTATTACATAACACAACATAACACCATACAAAATAATCTCCTTTCATGTATTGAAAAGCTGATGCAAAAATATGGTGCAAGAAACCTAATCTTCACAGCACGTTCCTTTCAGACAATGTGCGTATCGAGTTCGGTCAGTAAGTACCTCATCTTCGCAATTTGATACCAGCAATCAGAGTGCTGTGGTTTTTTACACACTCTCACCCACACAGACTGACAACATAAACAAGACACAAATTCATAGCCAAGTGTTTAAGGGCCGCGCTTACCTAGCATTTTGTAGGCTCTCCTGGATGTGTACTGCCTCCTCATTTTGAGTGGATACACAATTCCTTGGTACCTCTCGATGGCGATGCAGGTCATTGTCAAGATCCCTGTGACTATTGCTGTGGTCTGCACAAATGGAACCGTTTTGCATACCAGAACCCCTGATGAGGCAAAATAAAATGTCCTTGTAACAGGGTAAATTAATGAAGTTGACAGAGTTCGTGAAAATGGTGGCCATGAAGGGTAAGGATAGGTCAACTTCTTCAGTCCCTTCATTTGGGATATAGCCAGGTTGTTTAGACAGTTGTTTTAATATAAGGACGGATTCTGTAATTCTTTCCAATGAATGACACAAATCCTAAGTGAATCACAAACTGATGTTTATCCCTTAACTGTATTTGTACCGACCATTTAAGGTACATTTTTCACTCAAATACCCATTTGAATTGTTTTCCCTCCCCTAGAAGTGTGAAAGAGGTACTAGGCTGAAATAAATCCCTTCATTGAGAACCACTGGTTTAGCCTATCTATGATGACCCCTCACTTATTCATGCCCGCTGTTCAGACCAGTGACGTATTGAGATGCATAATTTGCACATGGATCAGTATTGACCTTCATGTTCAACACGTTGTGCTCGATTCTCCTTCCCTCCAATGGGATGCTTATTAATGTGGGCCGACAGACATACCCGTCTTAACAAACACAACGGGACACTTCTGAGATTGGTCCAAACAGGGTTTGTTAGGGACAGCAGTCATCTGATTCACCGTCTACGATGAACAGAGTACATCTGCAAAGCGCCAGACCGTACCACACTTGTAGAAAACCATTTCCAAGATTTTCAAGGATTTACCCTTAGTGTGCTCATGACATAACAACAACAAACACAGTTGTTGTCAGTCAAAATACGCAATAAGATAAAAACAACATATATCGCATAACCCCAATGAAACATTAAATACATTCCTGGATGTACGATCTTGACAGTCAAAGGGGAAGGTCCAGAGCAAAATAGGTCAGGTGTTTTTTTTTTTTGCTTTTTTTTTTGCTTTCACGTAGTAATATCTGGAGTCTGTGCTGTAGAGGAAAAAGTTGATTTACATTTTTTATTGGCCTTTTAGAGTCTTTTTCATAAAGGGTGTTTTTTAATAAGGTGTTTGCAGGGTGCCTGGAGTTCTGTTGTATATTTTGACCATTGCGATGAATGGGTGGGTGGGTTGGCAGTTGGCAGTGGAAGATTTTTAAGGCTAAGCAAAGAATTCTGTCCAGTTGAGAACACGTTCTCTTGCAGCTCTGTTGAACTGCAACATCCATTCTCTACACAGTGACACCCCCAGTATGTTTCAGCTGGCAATGGAACAATTGTCTAGAATACTAGAAGCTGTCCACTTTTTCCAGCTCATGGCCATAATGGTCAGTGTCTGAGATATTTTTTCCATCTTTCCCAAAATAGACCAGCAGCTCCTTGCTTTGGAGATGTTTACTTTACCAAGATGAAGAAACAGCACCAATGAACCAGAGGCAAAACCAAATTTCAGTTTCATGCAACCACAGCACATTTGAACAGACTCACCATGTGAAATGCAGTTGTATGTATGTGGACAAAGACTACAGGAGGTGATTGTACGCATGCCACCAGTGTGTATGCACCTGGTTTGAGAGAACCTGTTGTTCCTTTTGACTACCTGCATTCCATGGTGTACAGTCAAAAGCCTGATGACCTAAAGGGAGATTGACAGGCCCAGCCCGTGTCATAGACGGTTTAAGGGAATCCTAAGGGCGCCTCTGGAATATTGAATTTACTATTACTATTATTACTTCAAAAATATTACAAAAAAGCCCACAACAACATAGTCTATTAAAAAGGCCCTATTTTTTATTTTTCTAAATTCTAATTTCCCTTCAGTACTAGGTCTGGATTTGTGGTATATTCACTGGTTTTCTGCAGCCAATTTTTTGGCTGTCCGTTCAGCGAACAGAGGGAGTGGCTGTCACAACCAAATGTTAGCGATTGGTTCTGGTAAATCCAGAGCGGCACTGGGCAGATCCAATAGTTTTAAACTCCAATAGACACCCGTCTTCAAGTGAGTTAACGTTTGTCGATGGAGAGTGGCCATACTCTCTGTGCCAATGAAGTGGTACAAGAGTCTGGTAGGACCAGGCTACATCAGCCCTGCCACAACTATTAATACAGTTCAAAGACCTAAAGATGTGCAGTTTATGTGTGAGTGTATGAACGTGATGATTGGTGGAGGAATAGGCTGCAGCATTGGCATAGGAACCCATTGGCGTTGTGCGTCTCACCAGAAGGCAGGAAATTAAGTGTTGCTTTCCCTGCTGTTCGCTCCTCGCCTCAGAATTCTCACCTCATTCTTCTCCATCACAAAGGAAGGGGATTGGGAACTATTGGCTTTCCTATTCGGCTGGGATTGTTGTCAAAGCGACAACCGAATGCATTTTGGTTGTCGCTTTGTGGTCACGGGTGGTGAAACCTCAACACTTGTTGACACTTGTCTCTGCCTCTTATGATAATCCCCACGCATATACAAGCATGCAAACGCATGTGCCCGAACACTATTTTAACTTTATAGGGAAACTTTGGAATCCTCGAACTCACGCACGCGTGCGCGCACACACACGCGCGTGCGTGCGCACACACACACACACACACACACACACACACACACACACACACACGGGATGCGTTTGAGTGCCCTTGTAGTTGAATGGGCAGTTAGCACATAACACATCCATCTAGTAGCCTATACACACATCTATTCCATCAAGACTGTAGACATGCATTCAAGAACTCACCTCCGAGCCACTCTGAGGAGATATTTTGCAAGAGAGTGAATGGGACGCAGAAGAAAGTGATGAGCAGGTCGCTCACCGCTAAGGAGCAGATGAAGATGTTGGTGGCGGTCTGCACGGCGCGCTTTTTCACCACAATGTAAACCACCAAACTGTTACCCACCAGAGCCAGGATGAATATCAGGGCGTACATGATCACAAAAGTCGTTTTCACGCTGTACGGCAACTCGGGGACGTACACCAGAGGCTGGATGTTATACGAGTCGATGAACTCCTGGCGGCTGAGGTTGTAGAGCTGCAGCATCTCCTTCAGGACCTCGGGGGTGATTTTAGTGTAGCGCTGTCCGGACTCAGTGGAGGTGGCCATGCTGGTCCGGTCAGTCAGTCAGCGTGGGGTGGGGGGCGATATTGAATGACGGAAAACACACAATCCAGGATCCAGACCACACAAGCTTGACGATTTCAATTAAAAAAAAGAAAGAAAAAAAGGTTAAAATATTAAATATTCTTGCAAGGATCCACGGAAGCGTCCGTAGCGGATCGCGCCTTCCGCGTCCAATGGAGAGGCAGCTATACAGGCTGCTGGAGTGCCGCTGCACGTGGGCTCTTATTGACAGTCCATCAAACAAGCAGAGGAGCGTATCACGGAGTTCCAGTTGTTATGGGATGCTTGATTTGTTTCTTTTTTTATTGGACATGACAAAATCATTACCGAACACGTTCTAGGTTTTAGTTTAGTGTAAATCGTTTATATCGTTCTTGGTTGTTGTTCTTTATCAATGAAACCATCCAATAGCCTCCCAATACATGATGGATAGATAGATGATCTCGAAACCCGTTCAGTGAAGCATTAAGTCCTGAGCTTTCAGCTTTAAAGGCTGAGGGCGGAGTCGAAACACGCAAAAGAAAGCGCATGCAGTTTTCGCGGAGGAAGTAGGCCTACCCGAAAGCCCCACTTTCTAAATGTAGATGTCTTCCCAGAAAATGACTCCGGTAAAAATAAAAGTCACCCAATAGAATCCTACGAGTAAAAGTCTTAAAATATCTGCTTTCAATTGTACTTAAGTATCAAAAGTAATTTATTTTCTCACTCACTCACTCACTCACTCACGCACACACGCGCGCGCGCGCTCCGTGTGCGGGGCACAACCAAAGAAAATGTATGATGAGTAGGCCTACATGAGCTAAAACAAAGTACTCAACATATTCTTGCATACAATTATCTTACATTTATCTAGAAATGTTACTTTAAATAATCTTACAAGAACTTAAAGAACGTCAATCGGAGAACAATGGACAATCAACGCTAGCGCGACTATTACATCATGAATCAAATCTCCTTACGACTGGCACGGAGATTTGAGTGACAGGTCTGATGGCCCGCCCTCGCCCCTAATTACTCCCATACCTTAATACTAACGTTATTGGGTCAAATCGAAACGGGGCGGGAAACCGCCAAATCCGGCAACACTTGTAGGTCTACTTGCCGTGAGCACTGTAAACGAAATATAACCGCGTTGGGTTGAGAGCACTTGTCAATCAACGTTACCAATCTCAGGAACACCATTCATTGGCCAAACCTGCTCTCACGTCCCAACATCATGATATTTCTAATTTCTTCAGGGTTTTTATTTTGTAGCGAGTAACATGATGCAAAGGGAAGTTAGTAATCAGTCTTTTTCAGAACACACCATTTTCAGATAGCCTAGAGTCATACACTGTAGTGCAAGATAAGCAGCAGGAGAAGCAGCTTTAAAGGACTCAAACATGGAGATATTATTCACCAGAAATATTAAACCAGAGGTAGTGAATACTCTCTCTCTCTCTCTCTCTCTCTCTCTCTCTCTCTCTCTCTCTCTCTCTCTCTCTCTCTCTCTCTCTCTCTCTCTCTTTCTTTCATGCGGGCATGCCAATAAGCATGAGGTAAATCTGCTGCATGAATGACACACACAGGATCCAAAACAATATTCCAGGACTATTCATAAAACATGATCCTTCACGATGTCAGAAATGTGAGAGAGCAACATTTTCCCAGGCTGAGCCTATACTTAACTTGGCCATATGTGAAGAGGCTGGTCTGACTATAGATAAGAACACTCAAAAAATGGGCGAAAACAATCGAGAAGGGTCCAGCTGCAGGCTTGGGCGTTTCCGTCATGACACAAGAACGCCCTTTAGGCGTTCCTGGTAGCGTTTCATCGACCAATCACGAGGTGTTTCGAAAGGCATACTGGGTTTCGCAAGGCATACTGCGAAGCACAGTCACAAGGCATACTTTGCTTTCCTTCCTTAATGGCAATTTTACCACTCTCGTTAGATTTAGCAATCATGGAGCCCCCGCTTGGCTAAAGTTATGCTACCCGTACTTGAAACTGCTGTTTGAGAAAATCGAACTAGCGAATGTTCCGGAAGTTGACAGCCGTGCGAAGAAGAAGGGGTTCGGTGTTGACGGTGAAAGTTAGGCCGGTTTATAGCAGAGTTTCCGTGGTCAGAGTTGTCCGTGGTTATTACCGGTCATTGACCGGAAAAAAATGAGGAGGACCGACAACTCTAAATGTCCCCGGTCAGAATGACCAGTAGCGACTGGTCATTCAACCCGGCATCACGCGATTTCGTGCTCATGCGCACAAACGTTAATCTGTGCGCACCGTGCCCCAGATCAAGATTGTCAGACTTTTTTAGTGCTGCAGCGGAACGAAATGTAAACCAATGCATTCTGAATGGGAGCGTTCTCCGACAATTAACGTTGTTTTTGAGGAGGTCTGCTTACAAATCAGAAATGTTGACATATATATAACTAGATAATAATATATACAGATATATAACTAGAGGGTGCACTGTACTATCTGCGCTCACCCCTTCTGAAGCTTCTCTCTCTCTCGCTCTCTCTCTCTGTCCCTCCCTTTCTCTCTTTCTCTCTCTCGTTTCGTTTTGTGGAGCACGTCAATTGTCGGAGAATGCTCCCATTCAGAATGCATTGGTTTACACTTCGTTCTGTGTAGCACTAAAAAAGTCGGACAATCGTAATCTGGGACACGATTCAATAGATTAATAACGTTTGCGCGCATGAGCATGAAATCGCGTGATACCGGGTTGGTTCATTAGGGGCAAGTCGCTACTCTCACAAGAAAAAAAGAAAAGAAAATGAAAATTAAAAAATATATATAAAAAATATAATATATATATTTTATATATATATATATATATATATATATATATATATATATATATATATATATATACATTAAAAATAATCTCCCCAGAAAGTACTATAAAATGAGTTGATGAACATCGACAAGTTCGGCGCTTTTATTTAATTTTTAGTCGACCCTGGCTTGCTTCTTCCGGCTGAGTCCATCTGGAGGTGCAAGAGGGGCTCTAGCCCCACCAGCCCAATGCAATGTGTATTGGACTGGAAACATTGAAATGCGCATGCTCAGAGTGTTTCTCTGTTGAAGTGAATAGAGATTATTTTTCTTCCTGGTGGGGCTAGCCAATGGCCGGGCTAGCCCAATATGTCCATGGTGTGGACTTGGGACCGTTCAATATCCCAGGATGCATTTCGCATTTCGCATTCCTGTTTTAAAATATCAGTGTGTAAGCTATAAAATAGGCTATATAGGAACATTTTAAAAGTATAACAAAGATGGAGGCCTATTCAACATATTTGCATACTATTATTTTAAAATGAAAGAGGGGTTTTGTTTTACATAATTTGTTTATTGTATAAGTCGCTGATCAAGGAAACCCATCGCAACGGAAATCCCGGTCGGATCCATCTGATTGTGTGTGTGTGTGTGTGTGTGTGTGTGTGTGTGTTTCTATTCTATTCTATACAGTGTTACCCTTTACGTTTCATTTGATAAAAACGACAGTGTTACCCCTTATATTTTATTTGACAAGGACAATTATTTATTCTTTTTCAAATGTTTTTTTTCATGACGACCAATAAAATTCGACAGTGTTACCCCTTATATTTTATTTGACAAAGACAAAAGCGTTACCCCTTATGTTTTTTTTCATGACGACCAATAAAAAACAACAGTGTTACCCCTTATGTTTTTTTTCATGACGACCAATAAAAAACTACAGTGTTACCCCTTATGTTTTTTTTCATGACAACCAATAAAAAACGACAGTGTTACCCCTTAGGTTTTTTTCATGACGACCGTTAAAAAATAACAGTGTTACCCCTTATGTTTTTTTTCATGACGACCGATAAAAAACGACAGTGTTGTCCCTTATGTTTTTTTTCATGACGACCAACAAAAAACAACATTGTTACCCCTTATGTTTTTTTTCATGACGACCGATAAAAAACGAGTGTTGTCCCTTATGTTTTTTTTCATGACGATCAATAAAAAACAACAGTGTTACCCCTTATGTTTTTTTTCATGACGACCAAAGAAAAACGACAGTGTCACCCCTCATGTTTCATTTGATAAAAACTACAGTGTTACCCCCTATGTTTTATTCGATACAATTCAACAGTGTTACCCCTTATGTGTTTTTCATGACGACAGATAAAAAACAACAGTGTTACCCTTTACGTTTCATTTGATAAAAACGACAGTGTTACCGCTTATGTTTTTTTCCCATGATGACTGATGAAAAACAACAGTTTTACCCCTTATATTTTATTTGACAAGGACAATTTTCTCTTTTTTTTTATCTAACAGAGGACATCAACCAGACTTGAACCCCTGTCTCCAGGGGGTTAGCTCACAGCTCTCTCCACTTCCCACTGAAACTTGTACTTCATTTTTGTCTGAGGTTATATATGACAGTGCAATAGACATGATAGCATTACGTTTAAAATTAAAGAAATTGTGTTTTCCACAGAAATTGAGCCGTGGTCTCCAGTGGGTTAGCAGAGTGCACTCCACTGCACCACTGAGGCGATGACAATACACAATAGTCAATCATCAATAAAGAGGATATACATGACATTAAAATGTATGTGTGTTTTTCTATTATGTTTTTTTTCATGACAACCAATAAATACGACAGTGTTACCCCTTACATTTTATTTTACAAAGAGAACAGTGATACCCTTTATGTTTTTTTTTCATGACGACCAATAAAAAATAACAGTGTTACCCCTTGTGTTTTTTTCATGACGACCGATAAAATACAACAGTGTTACCCCTTGTGTTTTTTTTTATGACGACCAATAAAAAACAACAGTGTTACCCCTTATGTTTTTTTCATGACGGTGTTACCCCTTGTGTTTTTTTTTATGACGACCAATAAAAAACTACAGTGTTACCCCTTATGTTTTTTTTCATGACAACCAATAAAAAACGACAGTGTTACCCCTTAGGTTTTTTTCATGACGACCGTTAAAAAATAACAGTGTTACCCCTTATGTTTTTTTTCATGACGACCGATAAAAAACGACAGTGTTGTCCCTTATGTTTTTTTTCATGACGACCAACAAAAAACAACATTGTTACCCCTTATGTTTTTTTTCATGACGACCGATAAAAAACGAGTGTTGTCCCTTATGTTTTTTTTCATGACGATCAATAAAAAACAACAGTGTTACCCCTTATGTTTTTTTTCATGACGACCAAAGAAAAACGACAGTGTCACCCCTCATGTTTCATTTGATAAAAACTACAGTGTTACCCCCTATGTTTTATTCGATACAATTCAACAGTGTTACCCCTTATGTGTTTTTCATGACGACAGATAAAAAACAACAGTGTTACCCTTTACGTTTCATTTGATAAAAACGACAGTGTTACCGCTTATGTTTTTTTCCCATGATGACTGATGAAAAACAACAGTTTTACCCCTTATATTTTATTTGACAAGGACAATTTTCTCTTTTTTTTTATCTAACAGAGGACATCAACCAGACTTGAACCCCTGTCTCCAGGGGGTTAGCTCACAGCTCTCTCCACTTCCCACTGAAACTTGTACTTCATTTTTGTCTGAGGTTATATATGACAGTGCAATAGACATGATAGCATTACGTTTAAAATTAAAGAAATTGTGTTTTCCACAGAAATTGAGCCGTGGTCTCCAGTGGGTTAGCAGAGTGCACTCCACTGCACCACTGAGGCGATGACAATACACAATAGTCAATCATCAATAAAGAGGATATACATGACATTAAAATGTATGTGTGTTTTTCTATTATGTTTTTTTTCATGACAACCAATAAATACGACAGTGTTACCCCTTACATTTTATTTTACAAAGAGAACAGTGATACCCTTTATGTTTTTTTTTCATGACGACCAATAAAAAATAACAGTGTTACCCCTTGTGTTTTTTTCATGACGACCGATAAAATACAACAGTGTTACCCCTTGTGTTTTTTTTTATGACGACCAATAAAAAACAACAGTGTTACCCCTTATGTTTTTTTCATGACGGTGTTACCCCTTGTGTTTTTTTCATGACGACCGATAAAATACAACAGTGTTACCCCTTGTGTTTTTTTTTATGACGACCAATAAAAAATAACAGTGTTACCCCTTGTGTTTTTTTCATGACGACCGATAAAATACAACAGTGATACTCTTTATGTTTTTTTTTCATGACGACCAATAAAAAATAACAGTGTTACCCCTTGTGTTTTTTTCATGACGACCGATAAAATACAACAGTGTTACCCCTTGTGTTTTTTTCATGACGACCGATAAAATACAACAGTGATACTCTTTATGTTTTTTTTTCATGACGACCAATAAAAAATAACAGTGTTACCCCTTGTGTTTTTTTCATGACGACCGATAAAATACAACAGTGTTACCCCTTGTGTTTTTTTTTATGACGACCAATAAAAAACAACAGTGTTACCCCTTATGTTTTTTTCATGACGGTGTTACCCCTTGTGTTTTTTTCATGACGACCGATAAAATACAACAGTGTTACCCCTTGTGTTTTTTTTTATTACGACCAATAAAAAACAACAGTGTTACCCCTTATGTTTTTTTCATGACGACCAATAAAAAACAACATTTTATTTGACAAGGACAATTTTTTTTTTTTTTTCATGACGACCAATAAAAAACGAAAGTTGTACCCCTGTCCACGTTTTTACGTAGATCCGAACCTGAGCTGTTTACAGTGTTAACCTCCGAACTTATCAATGCAACATCAAGACACCGAATAAAATCACCACAATAGTTATACTTGACTTCAAAATCGCATGAAATAGAGATTAGAGTCTTCCAACAGAGGACATCAACCGGATTTGAACCCCGGTCTCCAGGGGGTTAGCACACAGCTCTCTCCACTTCCCACTGAAACTTATAAATTAATTTTGTCTGAGGTTATATATGACGTTTACGTTTAAAATTAAAGATATTGTGTTTTCAACAGAAATTGAGCCGCAGTCTCCAGTGGGTTAGCAGAGTGCACTCCACTGCACCACTGAGGCGATGAGAATACACAATAGTCAATCATCAATAAAGAGGATTTACATGACATTAAAATGTATGTGTGTATTTCTATTATGTTTTTTTTCATGACAACCAATAAAATACGACAGTGTTACCCCTTATATTTTATTTTACAAAGAGAACCGTGATACCCTTTATGTTTTTTTTCATGACGACCAATAAAAAACAACAGTGTTACCCCTTGTGTTTTTTTCATGACGACCGATAAAATACAACAGTGTTACCCCTTGTTTTTTTTTTTATGACGACCAATAAAAAACAACAGTGTTACCCCTTATGTTCTTTTCATGACGACCGATAAAAAACAACAGTGTTACCCCTTATGTTTTTTTCATGACGGTGTTACCCCTTATGTTTTTTTCATGACGACCGATAAAAAACAACAGTGTTACCCCTTATGTTTTTTTCCCATGATGACTGATTAAAAACAACAGTTTTACCCCTTATATTTTATTTGACAAGGACAATTTTTATTTTATTTTTTTATCTGTTTTTTTTTCATGACGACCAATAAAAAACAAAAGTTGTACCCCTGTCCACGTTTTTGCGTGGATCCGAACCTGAACTGTTTACAGTGTTAACCTCCGAACTTATCAATGCACCATCACAACACAGAATAAAGTCATCACAATAGTTATACTTGACTTTATAATTCGCATGAAATAGAAATAAGAGTCTCCCAACAGAGGACATCAACCGGACTTGAACCCCGGTCTCCAGGGGGTTAGCTCACAGCTCTCTCCACTTCCCACTGAAACTTGTAAATCAAATTTGTCTGAGGTTATATATATAGGCAATAGACATGATAGCATTACGTTTGAAATTAAAGATATTGTGTTTTCCACAGAAATTGAGCCTCGGTCGCCAGTGGGTTAGGCAAAGTACACTCCACGGTGGTTTTTCATGACGACCAATAAAAAACAACAGTGTTACCCCTTATGTTTTTTTTCTTGACAACCAATAAAAAAACAACAGTGTTACCCCTTATGTTTTTTTTCATGACGACCAATAAAAAACAACAGTGTTACTGCTTATGTGTTTTTTCATGACGACCATTAAAAAACAACAGTGTTACCCCTTATGTATTTTTTCATGACGATCAATAGAAAACGACACTGTTACCCCTTATAATTTATTTGATAAATATTGACATTGTTACCCCTTATGTTTATTTCATGACGGCCGATAAAAAAACGACTTATATTTTATTCGTTTTTCATGAAGACCAATAAAAAACAACAGTGTTACCCCTTATGTTTTTCTCATGACAACCAATAAAAAAACAACAGTGTTACCCCTTATGTTTTCTTTCATGACGACCAGTAAAAAACAACAGAGTTACCCCTTATGTTTTTTTTCTTGATGACCAATAAAAAACAGCAGTAGCCGCGTTTACATGGCACATCTAATCTGCATAGATTTCTATGCGGCTTAGATCTGTTCCTAAAATGTGATCCGACTGTACAGTATACATGGCCGTAACAAAAGTGTCCGTTATGTCTCTCGCGCACACCTGACACATCTCTGGACCGGCGGCGACATAATGGATGTCATATCACTATCGGGGATTGAAAATTTGATTTTAATGAAAGCACAGCAGGAGAGAGCTTTTCTCAGCCTGCTCCTTCAATTAAGAAGGAGGAGGACAGCGCAGCAACGTCAATTTCTCGTCAGATCTTTATGTTCACCACCAGCTCCGCCACAAACAAGAGGAATTTGGATGCGAGTCCGCAGCCAGGACTGGTGGGAGAGAGTGGTCTTACGGGAATTTGGTGACCAGGAATCCACGAAGGTCCAATTGCGAACTACTGCAGCTGCCATCTCTCTAAGTTAAGAAGTATTTTAACGTTCAGCCTTCAAAAGTACTAGTAGTAGCCTACTCATTTGCACTTTAAATTTAATTTAACTTTAATTTATTACTTTAAATAAAGTAATAAATAAAAAAATCAACGAAACTCTGACGTCAACCAGCTGGTGGGGGCTAATGACGTCATCGTTTGCGTATCAGGCGTCCACACGAATCCTAACACGAAACCGCATAGGTCCGGATAGATTTGAGAAATTTGCGGTTTCGGGCACCGGATTCGCCGGCTCCGTCTGGACGGTCGGCCGAAACGCACAAGACTAAGGCCACGTTCACATCTAGTGTTTTTTTTAATAGGGAAAAGTTGAGCCTACGGTTTTTTCAACAAAAAGAAAAGCTGGCAGCGTTTTTGGCCCTAAAAGCGCCGAGAGCGTTTTTTTCTATCGCCTAGCAACGAATCCATTCTAGACCCGACGTTACTCGCCTACTACCTATCCAGGCTAGAGCCCATTAGACATGTTGTAGATCTCGACATGTTCTGTAATTAAAACTATTAATCGCTCCACCGGCACTTTCCCGAGTGATTTGTCTGCCATTGTTTCTTGTTTTGACAGTTGAGAGTTTCGTTCGTGACGAAGTGTCAATGTTCCACTTGTGATTGGTCAGTTGCCCAAAAGACGCCTGACGTCGGCCGCTTTCTTCCTGAAAGTTGAACTTTTTTCAACGCTCAGTATGGCAGAAAGAAACGCTGGGAGAGGCGTGTAAAAAAGCGGCCGTGACTTTTTCCAGAAACGCTCTGCTCCATAGGAATATAATGTAAAACAAGCGCTGGCAGATTTAAAAAAACGCTAGATGTGAACGCGGCCTAATGCGGTTACACCGAAAAATCTGCTTCGTGTGGACGGGGCCTCAGTTAAACAGATAGGAGAACACCCCCAGAAATAAGTGCTCCCCAAAGGGAAATGCAATTCAATGTTTTATTGACTCACCCGAAAGACTCCGAACTGAACTTACTAAAAGCCTCTACTAAAAGCCGACTTTAGGTGTGTGCAAATGTATTCAATATACAATACAGAAATAAAATCACATTTTTATATTTATTCAGAAGCACTTAAATGTGATTTTATTTAAAAAAAAGGCACTTTTTAGCAGTGACTGCTGGGGTACGATTATCCAAACCTGCAGGACACCTGTGTCAGGCTCAGGACACACTTCACAATAAGGGTATACATAAATTTACCATTAACTACAATTTATTAATGCAGCAAAAGCATTATTGCATATACCTTTGCATAGGGGTTAGGGTTAACCCTAATTTATAAATCGATTTTAGGAGCGACAAAGCATTTCGTTCAACGATTATCCAAGGACAGCGCATAGAGTCTGTCCATGAGTATAAGTATCTGTGGGTGATTTTAGACAACAAGTTAAAGTAGGAGCAGTGCACGGAAAATACAGAAAAATCTGATCTTATTTGATTGTAAAAAAGCGAAGATGTTCTACACTGCTTAATGTCAAGAGTGTCTTGACCTTTTGCATAATCTGCTGGTTCGGCAGCGCAACAGAAGCACAGAAGAGTAGGCTTAGGAAAATAGTGACAACTGCCAGCAAGCTGTTGTCTACTAATTTGAATAATGTGGAACACACCTACAGAGAGAGCATACTGAGTAAAGCAGATAAAATGTTAGCAAATACAAAACACCCACTTTTACCACTTTGAACTTTTACCCTCAGGTAACAGGTTTCGATACCCAGCCCTCTCCAAAAATAGGACAAAACAGTCATTCATTCCAGAATCCATCAGCTTTTTAAACAAACATCTAAAAATAAGGTTTTAATTGTTGGTTTAAAAAGCCAACAACCTTAGATGTGTCCTTGTGCTACGTGGGAAATATGATTTGTCAGTGGTTGGTTTTGTATGTTGTTGTCGTGGTTAACGGTCATGTGTATCTTTCTATACACTGAGAAAACATTTCCCCAAGGGGACAATAAGGTATCTATCTATCTATCTATCTATCTATCTATCTATCTATCTATCTATCTATCTATCTATCTATTTATCTATCTATCTATCTAAATAATTTATACATTATTTAGATACAATCTAAACTATGTTTAGATTGTATCGAAACATAGATACAATATTAATCAAGGTAATATTACCTTGATTACGGTAATATTAATACCTTAATCAATATGCACATCATTTCCTTAGTTAACATTACATTAGTTAGTAAATGATTGCTTGACCATTAGTTAACTGTTAAGGGAATGCTTATGACTGCATCAACTAAGGTTAATCAATGGTTCATTATATCCTTAATATAAAGTGTTACCTGGAAACTTTTAACATGTTCTTCTGTAGATGGTCCCCATGTCTCTCCCATGGGAAGTTAAAGGTGACATATTATACCACCAGGTGTGAGTGAGATTAGCCATTACAAGCCGTTTTGTCAATCTGCCTCTTTTGAAATCCCAAGTGGGCGTGTCCGCCTTGATGTGCACTGGATAGATCAGTCCACCAACCGACCCAGTGGACTGTAGCAAACGTTGCTCATCTATCCGTCATACATCAAGTTGGAAACGCCCAATTGGGATGTCAGAAGAGGCAGATTTTCAAAATGGCTTGTAATGGCTAATCACACTCACACCTTGTGGTATAATATGTCATCTTAAACAGGTAATTCCTGAAAATAATTTATAGCTGGTTCAACAGGAAGCCTTCAAATAGCTCATAGCTTGTTCACCATTTGAAGCCTGCAAATATCTTATGGTTGGTTCAACACCAACATCTTGCAATTTAGCAGATGACATACATATTGTAACCTCATTATTTTTAATAGAGATGCTATGTCTGATTAAAGCTAAAGTATTGTGCAGATTAACATAGTTTAGTTTGTGTGCTAGGTCAAATTGCCTGAATGCTAATCTTTTGTGTGGGAGGCGAGCCGTTCATTGTGCATGGTAACTATTCTTTCTTGTTGACCATACAGGTTCCTTAGCAACATTGGAAACATTGCCCGTGCAGGACCAAGACAACCGCACAAAAGCTGGTTGTGTCAAGGTAAGCGCACACAAATTCAAACAAAAAAGCTATGTTTAAATTAAAAAAACTCTTCGCCGTGATGCCTTGTTATATGCTGATTTGTATTGTTGCCACTCGGATCCCTTCAGCTATCATTTTCCTCCCGCCTAGACGTGAGCCTTTTCTGTTATGAACGCCCTCTGACTGATTTAATGACATATTTACATTCTCTTTCAGTTTCTTCGTCGCAGCCAATCGTAGCCATCCGTGACCTGTGTCTCCAGCATGTCGACCGCTGCTACACTGCCCGGTCCGGTCAGCCGGTCAAACACGGAAGAGATTTCTGTCAGCAATTACTGTCAGGTTCCCTTCAGCGCTCATAGTGCCCGCACTTTGATCAAAAGTAGCCCACGCTTCGGAACCATGAGTCACCATTCGTTCTTCTCCAGGCACAACCCGCACCCTAATCGGGTCACACATATCCAAGGTGAGCCACACAAACAAACCCAAAACAATTGGAGAGAGAGACAGAAAAAAAGATCATATTTTATAAAGCGGCAATCTCGAATATTTACGAATCAGCCCATTTGGCGAGCGTTAATTGCAGGTGTGTTTTGGGACCTTACGTCCCGGAGATCGTAAGGGTCACCTGTGTGATGTCGGTCAGTTAGCAGTGGGCTCACTAAACGGCAACAGTAGCATAAAACAAAAAGAAAAACAAATACACCGTTCAGTACACCGGTTAGTTGAAGAGTATGGCTCTGGGAAAATTACGTCCTACGTCCTTTCCTAACCACTTTTTCTTGACCTCGATCGAAGGGGTCACCAGGTCACGGAAAGGAGAATTCATAAGGACTCAGGAAAAGACAACTGTGGTGTTAAGAGAGTCCGACTGCACTTACACTCGGGCTATGTTATTAGGTTATAGACGGGGATCTTCCGTAGTTTAACTGAAATATTCCAAAAATGGACTACTAAAAGCGCATGATGGAACTTCGCCCCGGGCCTTTTCACTGTGTAGTTTCATGCATTTCATAATAACATGAACAACCGGGGAGAAAATACAAATACATTACCAAGGTTGGATTTTAAAAAGGAAAAAGAGGGAAATAAGCTCCAAGTCACAAATCTGAAACAAAATGGTTGCTGCTCTTAGAAAAGTTGCTCATGCTCGGCCTCAACACATTTTTTTCGACATGAAGCCCAACTACAATGTGTAGGAGTGTGTGTGGTTGACGGCTGTCTGAAAAGTTCCATGCTACACGCCGCCTTGGTGTCTTCCACACTCCACTTAGCAAAAAGTTTCGACAAACGAACATGACAATGACACTCCAACACCCTGCCGGAGAGCCATCTCTGAGTGTGCGTGGAGATGGCAGGTTCATCCTGAGCACACTGATTACTCAATGTGCGACAGGTGTGCAGCTTCACCCAGCCCCAGAGTCTTTAGAATCCAGGTGAGGCTGCTTAACCCAGTCTTCATCCACACATACGCTCACAGTAGGATGTACGAAAAGCAATTGGTCGGTTATTTGTTTGTTTTCGTGAATGGTGCATTGCTTTACATGTTGCTGCCGTAAGGAATTCTGGGACGCTATTATCTCTTTTTCTTACTTAAAGGATGGCTTCATGTACCCTTTGCTAAAGGAATGAAGAAAGGAAGCAAGCGCCCTTCCTAAGCATTCACAAAATTCGAAACAGCTGTTACCATGGCTGCCATCCAGATAATTCCATCAGGGCAGGCTACACAATAACACAGGAACCTCTGGTTTAGGCCTAAGCCTGAACCTAAATCTAAAACATAAGAATTCATTCATGTGAACCATTTCAGTTTTGAGTCAACTCCTGAGTCAAGTCCTGTGAAATTGAACCAAATTGTGCATGCGCATTAACATCCGGGGACTAGGATAAATACTGACAGTGGGTTTCTTTTGACCCATTTCCTCCATCCTGAGGGTGTCCTTCTAAAGATTGACTTTTGCATCTTGATGCTTTATTATAGAGTGAGATAGATGGGAAGGTATCGGAGATGGAGGGGAGGACATGCAGCAAAACCACGGCCAGGATCAAAACCCCGGTTGCTGCGTTGAGGACTGAGCCTATAGGATACACGCTCTACCCAGTGAGCCATCATGATGGTGTTCTTAAATAAAAACACATTAGTGTTGTCGGGTCTCGTACCTAGCCTATTCACCTTTGACGGATTAATACATTTGAAAACGGATTTACAATTATTTCATTAAACGCAGGTTATTTTTGTACATTTTTTTTATCTCCTTATACATTTTTCTATCTCAGTCACTATCCTATTGCAGAACGATGAGGGTTTGAGTGGCAATAGAAAGCAGGACTTGCTGCTTGTTCCCAGCAGGGTTCTTCTTCTGCCTCCTCGAGGGATTGCCTTTGATGCGTTTTGAAGCACTTTCAATATAGAATATCTAACATTGAAACGAATGGGTGGATGAATGGTATATAGGCTCTCATTTTTATTCCTGTCATTTTTTTTGTGTATGTATATATTGCCTTTACATGTGGATTATTTAGAGATTGCTTTTAATCTTTGTTTGCCATAGTTTGCATTATTAAGTGTAATGGAGTCCAGACTTCACTCCATTGCACCCCCTGATCCACAGACTTTGCTTGTATTGGTCTTGCATGATTGTTTCATGATTAAAAGTTTCTAACATATACCTTTTTATACATCACTTTCTGACAGAGAAAGCTCTAAATGCTGTGACCGCACAGTCCTTTCCTCTTTGGGCCTCTTGCCTTCATGGTTTTTTTTCATCGTGATGGGGCAAGGTTCTGCCACTTTGTATCTTGATGATTTGATAGGTGGTTTGTGGCAAACCAGGCCGTGAGGCTGCCTCGGCATGAGATGAGTTTCGAGTGACAGTAGTTGGAAGGCTTTTAGCTAGAGTGTTCTGAAGCTATAAAAAGCATGTGACATGAGGTTATGTGACATAGTCGCTTGTTAAAGGATGGAAAAATAACATTGATTTCAGTGGTAATACTAATGATTGAGCAAGGTCACACAGGAGAATAAGAAGGAAATGGCTTTAAATTGCGAGGCTTCATTTCTCCACATGAGCCACCTGCCAAATGCCCGCCACTTAAATAAACTTTTTTCTTTTTCTTTTAAAACATTTTTGATAACAGGCAATCAGGCATTTACACGAAAGGCTAAACAAACTGACGACTGCAACGGCCAGTTCAAGCAAGTACTACACTGAAAAATAAGGACAAGAGAAAGTATGCTTTGACGGAGGCGTAAGATTCCCAACCTTAACCCTAGCCCTAGAACCAAGAAAACTAACAAATACAATCTAAATTAGAGCTGCAAGCAGCATTTTACCAGCCTTACGCAGACCATCAAGACCCTGACAGGCCATTTAGACCATGACGCAGACCATAAAGACCCTGGCGATGACCATTGAGACCTTTTTTGTTTGCATACGGTTGATAACGCTGGAATAGCCTCAGTTTGGATCTGGTGATGGGTGAACAAAATTCCATGACTGTACATCATCAGTAGGGCTGAGGAGTTATGCATCTTTAAAGTTTCATTTTTATTAATTGTTGTAGCACCCCCTATGGTCCTATTTAGATGAACTTTAGCCTGGTTAGCCTTGACATATGCTTCTTTAAGTACACCAAGTTTGGTGATGATTGACTTAGGTTAACCCTGCCTTTTGGCACCTAACATTGATTGGGCTAAATTGGCGGACCGGCGTCCATTTTGTTAAAGGTTCTGGGTTTCCTAGGAACATTTGTTCAACATGAGGAGAGACAAGTGTCTCCGACAGGAGTTCATGACTGTAGGTGGAAGGGGTCAGGAAATATGGCCGTCCAAAGTTTGTTTTAATCTGGATACAATTTGGAGAGTTTCCCCTTCACCCACGTGCCTTTGACTACACCAAGATTGATGATGATTGGAGGGATCCCTAGGACCCCTAATAAAACTAACGATTACAATCGGTTGCCTTCATACTTTGTGCTTGGCCCCCAAATTAACTTTAACCTTTGAGATAAGTCCTTGTTGTTTAAATCCAACGCATCAAGGACTGCGCGTTGGGCCCCAAGTAATGGAGGGGGCACCACAATTATGTTCATGATCAGAATAATCATATTGATGAAGTATTGAAATGAGAGATGAAGCACCACTACAAATTGCATCATTGATTTCACTATTATGGCGTCAGGCAATATAATGATGTGCATATGTGCTCGAAATAATGCATTTGATCATGGTAACTTCTGATCCCAACAGGGCTTAACGGGAATCTGGTGTGCACGGTGAGAGATGACTGGGGTGTCACCACGTCATTGTTCCCTCATCCACTCATCAAAAGCCAAACTGGTTTCAGGGCCTGCCCTCTGCCGCTGGGTCCCCTAAGTCCATATGGGAGTTGTAGTCATCAGAGCATACCAGGTATATATTTATTTATACATATATATGAATAGAAAATTATCAAATACGCATTATGAAAAAAAAAGGTTTTATATATAAATCTATATTATTATTAATATTTTTACTTATCCGTCTAAATAATTATTTATCATTTTTGTGTTTTCATTTATTTACCATCCAGGACTTTTGCCGGAGGCCTGGAGGGAGGAGCTTAAAGAACTGGCTGTGAAGGTCAATCTGGCCTCTAGAGCAAAGAACACATTGGTACATTGAGCTACCATTTTGTTTATGTGATGCATAATTCATGCCTTTGTGGCCTTTAGCCCTAGCCTGGTCCTACCAGACTCTCACTTCATTTCATTTGCACAAAGAGTCTGGACCCACTCAATTGACTAACATTAGCTCACCTGAAGCCGGGTGTCTGTTGATGTCTAAAACTATTGGATCTGCCCAGTGCCACTCTGGATCTGCCATAACCAATCGCTAACGTTTGGCCGGGAATCACGTTGCGCGCAGGCTGTAAACAAACCAAACACTGTGCGTGAAGATGTCCGTCAATGAGAGCTGACTTTAACGTCATCGTTCTCAGTCACTCCCTCTGTTCGCTGATTGGACGAACAAAATTTGGACGGAGTATACCCACTAGCATTTTGCAGACCCAGACATAGAACTGAAGGGAAATTAAAATTGAGCCCTGCTTAAAACCGTGTCTCAATCTTCCTTATAGTGTACTGCATTGTCTTTAGATGTTCACTCTGATAGTGCTGCTATTATGACCATATACCGAATATCTTTGAACTAGCTGTTGAAAAAGAAAAATAAAGTGAAAGGATTTCATGTTTGATCACCTCTGTCTGTAAGAAGCCACCGATGGACGAACCGGCCCGCAGAAAGACCCAGTACTCGGCTCGGACCGGGAGGATAATCCCTCCCTCCGCCCAGGCCTACCAGCGCAGGACCTCCACCCAGAGACAGGCTCACCATGCTCAGCCGCTCTACGACCAAGAGCTGCTGGTAGCAGCCTCCACCTCACCCATCCAACCCCTGTCTCCACCTCCACCTCACCCATCCAACCCCTGTCTCCACCTCCACCTCACCTACCCAACCCCTGTCTCCACCTCCACCTCACCCATCCAACCCCTGTCTCCACCTCCACCTCACCTACCCAACCCCTGTCTCCACCCCCACCTCACCCACCCTACCCCCACCTCACCCACCCTACCCCTACCTCCACCTCAGCTACACAACACCTACCTCGATCTCACCTACCCCCACCTCACCTACCTCCATCTCACTTACTGTACCCAACACCTGCCTCCACCTCACCTACCCAACACCTCAGCTACCTCCACCTGACCTACACGACACCTACCCAACACCTCAGCTACCTCCACCTGACCTACATGACACCTACCCAACACCTCAGCTACCTCCACCTGACCTACACGACACCTACCCAACACCTCAGCTACCTCCACATGAACTACACGACACCTACCCAACACCTCACCTGCCAACTCCTACCTCTTTCTGATGTCGTCTACCTATCCGTGTATAATATTAGGCGCACAAAGTATGTGGGAGAAAGGAGTAGATTTGAAAAAGTAAATGAATGAGTCAGTAAGTCCACCCCCACCACTCTGGCCAGGTGCTGGAGGTGCTGAGTCAGATCCTGCAGACGGACTCCTTATCTCAGGTCCAGAGGTGGCTTCTGCTGGCAGGCCAGAGAGGTAACATGCTGGTTCTTCTCTTGTACTATCTTTATTATACGTTTATTCTTTTTTTTTTATATAGATTTTGTTTGCGCTCACTTCTTCTGAATATAGAATTGTCTTAATTTTGTGTTATTATTATTATACTGTATTATATATTTCGATTATGATTATTTGATTGTATGGTTGCATTATCCATTTATTTTTATCATTATTATAAATATTCATATAAATATTATGGTTATTATTATCATTCTAATCATTATCAGTATCGTCATGCATCATAGCGGTCATGTCTCCCAACAACCAACCACAGAGAAGGACCTAGTGATGGGCATGATCCAGCAGGCCATGGTAGACCTCAAAGCCTTGGGCCACCATGGGGACATTGAACACTTCCAGCCGCTACATCCCTGCTCCACCACACTGTCTACACAGGGTTCTTCATCAGACCAGGCCCACAGGAAGCAACAGGGATCAAGGTTAGCCTATAGCGCTCTTCCGACCCGCACACTTCCATCTGATCGTGCTCGGCAAAGCGCACAACTCGTAACAATTGTGGTTATTTGTGTGTTCTTTTGACACAGCTTGAGCTATGCCAAGCGTACCTCCACTGAGGACCGACCAGGTAAGAGGAAGGGTTATGGATTACCAACTATGCTGCTGTGCAAATCTTTGTTTGATTCTTCCACACACAAAGACGCTGTGTGCTTCACCGGTTTCACAGAGCGGATTGGAGAAGCAGAGGTCCTTGAGATCCACCATGAAGAGGAATAACAGTATAGTATGTTTACATCGAAATGTTGTGTTCTGAATATATATATTTTATATAAGAACATATAAGTTAGTTTTTCTTACATTTCTCAAAGAGGGAGTAAAAGTAACTATTCTTTCTATGGAATAATGTAACAAGGCTACTATGCCCTGTGCTATGTCACAAAATAAACGCAGTGTATGACAAAGAAAGCAATACAATTGCGACATAAGGATGAAACCGGCTCAATGTGCTTGAATGCAATCTACACACATGTATTGTGTATGACATAAAATACTGTATAATAAAATAATATAACATGATTTTATGCATTTTCGTTTCTTCATCATTAATTGTCATCGTTCAGATAAGTTATTTTGCAATTGGAAGATACTGGTTTCTTCTTGCATTATTGAAGATGTTGTCCCTAGATACAAGTACTTAAATAAATCAGATTACCGGCAATGCTATACCACCTAAGGCTGTATTTATATAATCAAATAATCACTGAAAAACGTATAAACGAAGAGCATAAAAGAACAAGATGTCATACAGAGGTCGCCTCACTCTTTTTGAAACACAGCCCATCGTTTCTTTCTTTCTTTCTTTCTTTCTTTCTTTCTTTCTTTCTTTCTTCCTTTCCTCTTTCTTTTGCATTATTTTTCTTTCATTCTTTCTCTCCATTTCTTTCTCTTCTTCTTTGTTTCTTTATGTCCTGGGTGTCTGCTTGCATACTTTCTTCCTCTCTCTTTCTTTCTTTCTTTCTTTCTTTCTTTCTTTCTTTCTTTCTTTCTTTCTTTCTTTCTTTCTTTCTTTCTTTCTTTCTTTCTTTCTTTCTTTCTTTCTTTCTTTCTTTCTATCTCTCATCCTTTCTTTCTTTTGTCTATTTGGTCCCTAGGGGATGAGCTGAAGCTCAGGATTAAAAAATGAATGAGTAGAGAGACAATGTGTTCATTAATTCATTATCATGACAAAATAGGTTGGCTATGTCATGATGACAAGTTATTTTCTCGTTGTCACGTTATCCCGGCTTCTGTTTTGAGCTGTGGTCGTAGGCCTGCATGTAACCCACATATTCACAATGTAAGTCCAGAATGTGGTCATTTTTATGGTCATTTTTCAGCTTATACTTCCTTTACAGGCCATTTGCTAATGCAGTATTATTATGTAAAGTACCTGTCAGATGGGAGATGGTTGCCGGAAAGTGCACAAAACATTGTTATTGTTAAGGCTTATTGTTAATTAGTATCATTGTTGTGACTTTTGTTTTAATAACATTAAAATACCTTAAACAAAATATCGCCAGCTGGGAACACCAGCTGCTAACTGAGCTCAAATCCACCAAAGGACACCCAAAAAACAAATGGGGAGGAAGTGGGGAGATGCCTGCTGGTTCTGCACTACGTCATGTTGTTTTAGTTTATCGGTTATCCAAACATGCTCTTGGAGTCATCATTTGTTCAGTGTAATTGATGTTCTGGTGGACAGTTGTCTGCCTCCTCTTTTGTTCAATTTTTTCTTTTGGGCATTTTAGGGGGGAGGTGTGTGGTTGGCCAAAAGCTCTCTTTTTTTATTTTGGCTGGATCTCCAGATTAGTTCATCTCTAGAGCTGCAGTTAATAATAATAATAAAAATAAAAATGGATTCAATTTATCTAGTGCTTTTCTAGACACTCAAAGACGCTTTACAGTGAAGGGGGGACCTCACTCACCATCACCAGTGTGTAGCACCCACTTGGGTGATGCATGGCAGCCAGTCAGCGCCAGAACACTCACCACACACCAGCTTGAGGTGGAGAGTGAGGGGATTAATGAGTCAGACAATTTTACAGGAGGATGATAAGGGGGCCAGGACACCGGGGAAACCCCTACTCTTTGCAATAAGTGCCCCTGGGATCTTTTATGACCTCAGTGAGTTAGGACCTCAGTTTTACGTCTCCTCTGAAGGACGGCTACATTTTCTGTAGCCGTCCTTCCGTCATCTTTTTTTTTACCATATGCAGTGAGGAGGAATGTCATATCTGCAAGAGGCACTGTGTTCTAAAGATATGTGTGTCGCAGGGAAGGTAAAGCGTAAGTGAGCACTAGGACCCAGGCAATGTGCGGAATCAATAAAAAGGGGCGGGAAACTCACCTGGGCCCTTCTTCCTGTACTGAGACACATGGTTTGAGTTGGTGCATTTGTGTCTTTGTGTGAGTGTGTGTGTGTGTGTGTGTTATTCATAAGGATAACACACACACACACACACACACACACACACACACACACACACACACACACACACACACACACACACACACACACACACACACACACAAATGAGAGAGAGAGAGAGAGAGAGAGAGAGAGAGAGAGAGAGAGAGAGAGAGAGAGAGACCATTGAAGCTGCTTCTTCTGCTGGTGCAGGTGTGCTCTATTTGATATCAACTGTTTCTTGTACGACACTTAATTGCGGCAAAGCACTTGGTTTAATGGAGCATGATCACAGGAAGACGCACTCAGCGCATTTACCAGGCATCCTCAGAGTGGCAAACACGTTCGGCAGTACACCAACGTTTTTTAGGCTTGACATTAACCAAAAATAGACGACTATGGGCCCTATCGGCGAAAGGATAAGGCGTGTTCTGGCGCAAACGTTCCCTGTTGCTATTTTGACGTTTCATAAACCACTTACGGTACAAACCAGAAAATACCTGGTTTAAAGTCAGTGGCGCACTTCAGATGCTATTTTAAAGGCGCGTGCATAATCTTGCTTGTGCACCTCGCGCATACACTTTGCTTCTCTTATCTACCTAGCCACACATGCTTATTTGGGAAAGAACAGCTGATACAGCGGTAATAAGGTGTACTACTTTTAAATCAATGCATCTGCAAACACCGTACAGCAAACACATATTTCCTTGACACAGACATCGTGTACATGCCCATAACTTTTAGGATTGATGTGTATTTGATCGTGAGAAAACATTGTTTTACGGCGAGTGAGTGTTAAAAAGAATAAATAAATGCGGGCGCGCGTGTGTGCGTTTAAAATTGGCCACGCGCAAACTAAACACGTAACGCATAATACAGTCCATGGCAATTAACGGGGGGACACATGCATATTAGGAACACAAGTCGATAACGATAATGCATACAATACTGACAAGAAACGATGTTTATAATGTATTAGGTATATCATTAACCATCATGAACCACAGTTACCGCATATCATAATCATATACGTTTTCTTTGCCGAATTGTATTTGAGGACTCAGAATTTCTGAAGTTGTGGAAGAAAACCTTATTCCATGTGTGAATTAGGCCATATTATTTGGCCATAAACTGAGCCATTTGCAGTTTGGGAGCTGGCACTCTCATTGGTTTGTTGCACGTTACGCCCAAACCACACCTAAGGGGAATTAGGCTACTTCAGACCAACTCTTTTTAGATATGCGCCGGGCGCAAGAGTCATATTTCGCGCCGGTAAACTAGCGACATCGCCGTACAACCGCCCACAAAGCTACTTGCGCTTGGGCTTTTCACTTGCGTTTCAGACCGTTAAATTGGGTCCTATGAGTGTCTTGTGTGGCGACTTTTATGGATTGGCCATGGCTGGTTTTGGAATGGCAAAGTTAATTGTAATACACAATGCGTGAGGTGGACGCGTCTGCAAGAATGCAAGACGACTAAAGCCATACAGTGGTGGTGTTCCAAATGCTCCCACCTTTCACCTGGAGAAAGGAACGAAGCTTTAGGTGCATGTGTATTTCTTTACCTTTTACATTACAATTTTTCTAGCCTACTTGTTCTTTTAAAACGTACAATCATAAATTCACCATGGCAGCACACGAGACCTGTTCTCCAAGCATAACCTCCCTCACATTTTTGACCGCCACCCCAACGTCCCTCTTGACGGCTCGCTGGTCGCACCGCCTCCGCTGTCGCCACCTCACCTTGACGTGTTGAAAGCTATTGTTCCATCGGTGCGCCTCCTCAACCCGCACAGACAGGATGTCGTATAGCTCCTCCAGACTGGCATCCATCACCGCCTGCAGCCGGAATACCTCCCTGTCCCCCGACAGCAGCACCTTAGTGATCACGTCGCCATTGGCCTGGACAACACAGTGCAGCAAGTATCACAGTAAGTATCAGCAAAAGAAAAAGGCACAATGCTTTCAGTTACAAATTGCACTATTCTGTGTATGTTTTTAAGGCAGTTGAATCAGATACATGTCATGATTAAGCAGCTCTAGGTGGCTAGGTGTCTTCGAACAAGGACGCTCACTGGTTTGACTGCGGGAATCGACGGCAGAACCTATCGGCTGTGGGTCAAACACACTAGCTCCTCAAATTGACATTCGATACAAATAGCAGTCGATACAAAGAAAACTGAAATATTGCTAGATAGAACAGTACAATGATTGATTCATGAGACAAAGCAGCTCACATACACAAGACACCAAACGGATGATGACTTCCTCTGCATCTCCGTCTTCCATTACCTCCACTTCCTTCAAGATTCCCAGCACCTGCCGCGTCGCCTTTTGTCCTTGGTGCACCAACACCAACTCCTCTTCTCTCAGCAAGACCTGCCTTATGTTGTCTGTTTTGGCCTCTGCAATGTTTAAGTATATGTATATCCATATATCTATCATAACTTAATGTTTTTTGTCAAAGCCATAACAACAGTGAGAATTGTTGAGAGCACAAACTTTTCGATAAACAACCTTCAGACAAAGGTTTTTCCTGTGAATTGTCTGCCATTGTGGCTCATCCACCTGGCAGTTTGATCTGTTCCAGCAGTTGCATCACGCTGATCTCTTGCCCCATCACTGTTTGACAACCAGCAGGGGTTTGTATTGTGAGCAGAATGTAGGCTGCAGTGGAAAAAGCCATCCTAATAAATAAATCACAATTGAAATAACCTGCTTTGCTTTGTTACTATTTCATTTGGGAAGCCTTTGTAGGCCTATGACTTATGTAATAATAATTATACTGGATAGAAAAAACATGGGATATGGTCCTCCTGATAGTTTGTTAGTATGTCCAATCCAATTTATGTAATTCATGTAATGTTATCCTCAGCAACTGTAATTAATCATCCAATAAGAAATAGGATCTCTCTTGTTTGTCAGCAGGTGCTCAAACGCTTCGCAACTGAAACCATGGTTACGCACGAGTTGTCGGCAGAGATGGCTCGGAATCTGATTGCCCAACGGGACTTCCTGAGCGTCAGATACAGATGCAAACACGTCCCGTTTCTATGTGGGAGGAGTCCCTGCTCATTTGGAGGCCATGCCCATGGCCATGCGCCCACATAAGGACTTTCTGAGGTAGGTGCCACCTTTTATCCAAAGCCTTATTAGGGTCTATATGGAACATGAATGGTTTCATGAAAAGTTTGAAGTGACATTAAGTGTGGCGGGCACGGAGCTACCCAAACTTTGCTAGACACGACGACCCTTGACCCCACACAATTATTATTGAAATTGGGGTAGTATAGGGTAGCCTGGGAACAAGACGACTCTGCAGATAGGTCTGGTGGTTCCCCTCCCACACAAAGCAATTTCGGCTGGGTAAGAGTCATGGTTGCAGACCTCTCTTAGCGATGAAAAAATTGTAAAGGGACAAGATCCTTGCTGAGGCAAAAAGCTGTGATAGTGTATCCTCAACTTGTCTGTGAACCAGTGATGAAATTGAAAGTACCAGGTGACTGCAATTTCGTTTTTTGTTGAAAATACCTGCGGTCCTCCGCAGTCATCGTACTTATCCCGCCTCCTATTAGTTAAACGATTGTAATTGGCGGGTCTATCTCGTAGGTCTACCGGACAGAAATCATGTGTAGGCTAGACCCGCTTAATCATGACATGTCTCTGATTTGACAGTCTAAAACCATATGTATGCTGAATAGTGCCATTTTTAAATCGATTTTCCTTGCTGACACTACAATAGCCTACTGACTGTGTACTTACTGGCCGGGTGTTTCATGTTGACAGAGCAGAGGAGGCCCCTAGCTGCTTCACCTTGGGAGCCTCTGCCAGACAAGACCAACAGCCGTTTGACATGGCTCCTCCTGGATGTAAAGCTACTTTTTTTCTGACTCGAAGAAGAGGAGGAGGAGGAGACGTAGGAATCCTATTATGGTACAGCCGCCTGGAATAAATCAATGGGAAGGCCATCTAATAACAGTAAATACCTACTTTGAAAAAGGAAGGCCAGTGTAAGAGTTTCAGCTCTTCCTCTCTTCTAAGATGTAACAGACGTTCACTGTTTACTAAATGGCTACTTTATCTAGAGACTCAAGGTCCAAAGTGGCATGTGGTGAGCAGCATATATAAGGAGACTGATGCCGTTGGTCTTCAAAGGAATAACGTGGTCCCTATAGGAATGGATGTGGTTGTCTTGTTTGTTTGTCGGAAAGTAACAAATGACTGCTCTGAAAGGGGAATAATCTGCTCAGTGGTCAATGCTGTAAATTAAAATAATAAGTGTGAATTATTTTTGATAAGTAAATTGTACAATATATCATGAGATTGCTTCTATAGGTTACATGTTTTGTTTGAAGGACCTACAACATACAGAACCACAGAAACAAAACTAAAGAATCCGTTTTTTTTACACAAGCCCTTTCTAATGAAATCTTAAACCTAAGTTTTAGTCACACTAAAGCGATAAGAAGAAAAAATTAAGATATTTTGATTCTAATGGAATAAAGAGATGAAACAACAAAGAATTCGAAATTTGTTTAAACTTGTACTTTTTCTAGTTTCTTTACCATTAAAAAATTCAATAAATATTAACATTTAAAGCTTTCATTCATGTACGTATATACAAGAACTATACAATACACATTATAATGTTATAAACTGCAATGCAGCAAATACTAACTTGAACAAAAACCACAGTAACATCCACTTTCCGTTGACTTCTGCCATTTTGAATGCACTTCCCGAATACCACTATGCTTTCCCGTTACATTGCCTGATGTTACTTATTTTTTTCATATAACACCGTGAAATTTACACTATATACAATATTATTTAAAAAATATATCAGTTACAAAAAATTACTAAAGTGTATTTTATAATTAGCTTTTATACTTATCTTTTTGAGCATATGTGGCTTCCATCACTGCAAAGGAAGAGCATGCTACAGTGGGCTTTGCTTGCAAATGGACTCGATTCTCAACCAATGAGGATGGCCGGTTATGTTTTCGGGTAAAAAAAAAGAACGAATGAGCACCAAGAACAGAGAGTTGTTGCAAGGCTCTCTATCACGAGTGACGCAGGCCCCGCCCCATTCACAATACAATTTCAATAGTAGTTCTAATGCACTTGGAAAAAATGCTCAACATAACTGTACACGGACACAAACGGAAATGCTAGCGATGCAGTCGTCACATTTTTTGAAACATGTTTTGTAGTCATTTCATTTACAGCACCTTCATTTAACAACTTCTGTGTTTTCTGTTAGTTTTCATCTTCCATTTCATATTTGAAGCCGAGAGGGGCAGAGTGAATGCACTGAGACGACTCTGCTTCTGTTTTCTTTGCTGAGGTAACCATTACTGGTTTAAGTCCACTGGCATGGAAAATAAAAATAATAATTACAATAATAATAATAATAATAATAAAAAAAAAACGAATACAACCAAAACACAAATTCGCAGCAATAGTGTGAGCCCGTCGGATGGCATTGGAATGAGCTGACCGAGGACTGGAAGGAGTATTCACGTCCACACGTCCCCATGGCAACGCCGCCGGCTGGCTGTCCACGTCTTCAGGGACCGCCTGCTGTTCTGTGAGCCCGCCTCCACTCAGGTCCTCCTAATGTGTCTCTTCTGGACCTGGCGGCGGCGGTACTGTCATGGGAGGAGGAGGGGGAGGGGGAGGGGGAGGGAGGGGGGGAGGAGGAAGAGGAGAGGGGGGAGTCTGTGGGCCGTGGCAACCCCAGAGGCGGGAGGGGACGGGGGTCTGTGTTCGTGTCGCTGGGGGTCTCTGAGGTCACCACCACGGCGGCGGCGTAGGACGAGGAGGCTTCACGGGGGTCCTGATTTGGCGTGGCGGTGAAGGCGGAGCTCGCGTGGGCGGTGAAGTGGGTGGCGGTGGTGGTGGTCAGTCCCTGGGAGGTGGAGCGAGGCCTTCGCCCGCTGGCTTTAGTGGTTTGTGGGGGGCTCTGGGAGGTGCTGACCGGCCCCTGGGGAGCGGCGGACGGGGGGGGGGCGTGGGGCCGGGCGGTGGGGCGGGAGGGCTCCTGGCGGCCCCCGGGGATCGGCTCGGTGAGGGGTCCGTCCTTCTTGTTGCAGGACTCGCAGCACAGCTTGTTGTAGCCGGGGATGGAGCAGTATCGCGCCAGCACCTCCATCTGACAGAAGATGGACTTGTCCCCCAGACACGGCTCATCTGGGCACACACAAACACAAACACACGCTTGGTGGCGAGCAGGGGACCGCATCAGCTCATGCTATCGATATCTATATATTTATTCTCCTCCCTTACCCTCCTAAAAACACCCCTCTTACGCACGTATTGTATGAGGTACATCCTGGCGCTTACGAATAGTTCTTGGTTTCAATGAATATCTTTACTGTACCGACACAGTGATATATTGTTTCTTCGGACAAATCGCCTTGGATAAAAGCGTCTAAATGCTAAATTCCCCAAATGTAAATGTAAATATATATAATATTTATAATTTATATATTTTTATCCTTATTATCCATCATAGTGCTCGTGGCCTCACTGGAGGAAAGTTTGTGGACGGGGTTTTCAGAAGCCCTCTGGTACACGCTGTCGTCCTTCCCTGAAGAGTTCACCGCCGTCGCAGAGTCGAGCGGCGAAGGCGAGGACTGACCTGTAGCGTTCGGTAGGGGAGTGGGAGAGATGGAGGAAGGGATAAAGTTAGAGTGGTATAGAATACAGTGTTTCATTCATTGGCGATGTTAACACGTTATACGTCATCTTATTCATACAGTACATAAGTATGGGTTCATACAGACAGTAAAAGAGCCTTGTGGTCTTGTTATCTTCAGCCTACTCTTCCTGTTTACCAGGGCCGTACTGCGTGCATATTCACACAACGAACAGGGATGTTCTGAGCACAACCTCTTGGATGAAATGCTAATGTTGCGGTTGATTGTTGGATGGGCATCGTACAGTATGTACAGCTCCTATGCTGCGCATGTGATATTATTAACAACAATAAGAAGAAAAGGAGGTAGCTTTTACCACCAAACCATCCCCACTGGTAGGACCTTTACAATGGTGTGTAACTAATTAAGCACAGTACATGTGTGGTTGACGTTTTTCAAAGTCGAAGTCTCACTCAATCTGTTGTCATATGTGATGGTTTCATGGTCACATGTGACACACAGCATCTTCTATGATTGCAAATTGCACGCTTTCCCAGTTGGCTGGCAAGGCACAATGCCTGCGCTTAATGACAGGACGCAATCAAACTCAGCAATCAAATTAACTTGATTATGAGGACAATGCGGGCACACACTCATGTCAGCATCCGCATTCATTCTGTCGAAAATGAAGGACACCATCCCATCCTATTTGGATTTTGTGTCCGCAGAGAGGGGGGCGGTTAACAGATGGAAGAGAGAGGGAAAAGGGAATCAATGTGTTGCACTCAGTTCCACAATTTAACGAACAATTGAGGCTGGCACATCTTAGTGAGTTACAACAATATTGGATATTGAATTGAATATCATAACAATTAAATTAGGTCCCTACTGGAGGACTGGATGTTTTCGTGTGCTTCCCCAGAAGTTATGCGGCAAAGTGCATATTTCGTTACAGCCATTAGAAAAACTGATTTCTCTGGGTGTCGAAATTGTCCGAAACCATTTGAATAACGTAAAAAAAAATCAAAAAAGTTGTTTTTACATATTTTCATACGGGAATGTTACATTATTATTCCTTTAAGGGTCATTTCTGCCACTAGGGGTCTCTCAATAAAACAACAACAAAAGAAAAGTAGTTTAGCAAAGTGGTGAAGTAGCTGTGTCTCTGTGGGCGAGCTGTTGACGTCAACACCGTCGTTATCTGACCTGACTGTGGCAGAAGCCGGGTTCAGAGGACGAGGTAATGTATTCGAGTCTTATCAGCGGTTATGTTAGGTCACGCTCTTTCATTATTTATTTCATTCAAATTAAATCAAAATATCCAAAGATGACTAGTAGTGTAGCGAAGTAAGTTGTGGTTGTTTAAAGATTAAAAGTAGATTTTAATCTGCACAGCAGCCCTGCTGGAGGCTGTGTGGGGAGAAAAATATAACACATATTCTGGAAATGTCTCAAAATAAGAAAGTATTCAGAGTCATGAGCACCCAGCCATAGTAGCTGCCTGAACCGACGCAAGGCTTAACTTCCAGTAGCTTTGCCTCCAAGTAATCAACAATATACCTTTGTATTAAAACAAAAACAGCGTTAGGCGACTTGAAATGAATAATATGAAAATGTGGGCCAAAGAAGAAAGCCTCAACTATGGATAACATCTGGTTTGAAAGGGGAATTGGGTGTGAAGAGAAGCTATGGTAAGCAGGCCAACACTCACACTGCACACTCGTGCTGGATTGACCGGATCTGCTGGTTTGTGTATGTGTGTGTGTGTGTGTGAGTGTGTGTGTGTGTGCTTTCCTCTGGCATAACAATATAATTATAAACAGCTGGAGCTGTCAGAACCCATCACAAAAACACAGAGGAAACTCAACGGCAGCCTCTATGCAACTCTCTCTCTCTCCAGCTCTCACTCCCTCTCTATCTCATTGTTGAGTCCTTGCTTTCTCTTACTCGCCCTACCTCTCTTGATCTCTTCCCCCACTCTCCCTATCTCCTTCTGCTCCCTCCCTCTCGACCGGTCCACCTCTCATTCTCTTTTTGTCTCTTCCTCTCCTTGATGTATATATTCCTCTTGTTCTCTCGATCGCTCTCGACCCTCCTCTTCACATAGATCATCCTCTCTCTCCTTCTCCACATCCCTCTCTCCCGCTCTCTTTCCCTCCTTCCCGCCCCCTCTCTCTAAATATCTCTCTCTCTCCACAACCCTCTATCCTCCTCTCTCGCACTCTCTCTAAATCTCCCTCATTTTCTATATCTCTCTCTCTCCCTCCCCCTCTCTCTAAATATCTCTCTCCATATAACATCCTTATAACCTGCTCTCTCGCACTCTCTCTCTCTACTTCTACCTCACTTTCTTTCTCTCTCTCTTGCCCTCTCTCTCTCTCTCTTTCTTGCCCTCTCTCTCTCTCTCTCTCTCTCTCTCTCTCTCCATCTATTTCTCCCTCACTTTCTTTCTCTCTCTTGCCCTCTCTCTACCCCCTCTCTTTCTCCCTAGCGTTCTCTTTCTCTCTCTCTCTTGCCCTCTCTCTCTCTCTCTCTCTCTCTCTCTCTCTCTCTCTCTCTCTCTCTCTCTCTCTCTCTCTCTCTCTCTCTCTCTCTCTCTCTCTCTATTTCTCTCTCACTTTCTTTCTCTCTCTCTCTTGCCCTCTCTCTACCCCCTCTCTTTCTCCCTAGCGTTCTCTTTCTCTCTCTCTCACCTCGTCCTTGTGGTCTCACGCATGCTCTCTCGCCCGGCTCTTACCCGGACAGGGGTTCAGGGTGCAGATGAGGATGGTGTCCGGCTTTGCCCCGTCACAGTGGCTGATGGTGTTGTCGCTGGCCTTGCACACCACCTGCCTCTGCTGGATGCCCTCCCCGCAGGTCACCGAACACTGGGTGGAAAGCACACACACACACACACACACACACACATATGCACAATCACGCACGAACACATACACAAACACACGCACACGCACAGATGGGAAGGCAGGCAGGCAGGCACACACACACAAAGACACACACGCACAAGCATAGACGGACACACGGATGGGCAGGAAGGCAGTCAGGCATGCATACACATGGACACAGACACCAACACACACACACGCACACACACACACCGATTCAGGCCGATTTAGGTATTCTGAAACTCTGTTTGAAATTGTTTCAAGGTTTGAAAGACTTTACTAAGAAGCCACATTCTATATTTATATATATACCTGTATATATTTATATATATAAATGAACAGGTGTAGATTCTCCGTCCTGCCTTTCGGTTAATCTATTATCTTTCTGTGTGGTTGTCCTTGAAGGGCAAGGTGTTTTCTTTGGCTTTCTTCAGCCAGAACAGCTACTTATTGTCCGCTAATGCTTGTTTGGTTGACAGTCTGATTAATGTGGGGCGATTAATCAAACTGACTTCGAAAGATGCTTACTGCCTTTGTCTGCTCATTAATGCAGGGAAACAAACAAATCAATGTTCTGAAGGATGGTTGAAAAGAGAAAGTTTACCCACAACTAAATTATATAAAGTTTACGCATTTGACTTAGCATAGTATAGGAAAAACCGAGGCAGGAAAACCTTTTACCTTTTGCTATTTAGTCACTTAAAACATGCTTATATCCGAGCAGCATACAGTGCCTTTTCTGTCATTAATGATCTCTATTAGACGGTTCTTCTCTCTCAAGATTGAAACTTTCATGGTAGAGAACGTGTACATTTTGAGTTCGAACCTGGCGCCTTTGGGCTGGAGACCTACCTGAGACCACGCCCCCGTCCTCCACTGGGCGGGGCAGACCGTGCTGTTGCACGTGCGCCGTAGCTCCGGCCGCTCCTCGCTGCAGTGCTTGGCGTGCACGGGCCTGGTGGTGCCGTTGTGGAGCGACTGCAGGCACTGCACCACCCGCGACTGGTAGCCCAGCTTCCCGCACGTCTTGCTGCATGGCGTCCACTCCTCCACCACCCACCTGTCCACAGGAACACGCTTAGCTGAGCTGCTGCCGCCAAAGGCTTTTCAGAGGCAGAAGGCTTCACGTCAGGTACAGCCCAAAGCGCCGACACTTGTCTGTGCGCTTTGGGCTGAAGCTTTGACATTGATTTACTTTCTTTGATCATTCAAACAGATTAATTGCTTTCAAAGTTTGAGAGTAAATTGAACGTGAAACTTTAACATTTTTAAGCCAGAAAATATGTTGCAATCAAATAACACCATCTCTCACAACTCGGTGCATTCCAATTATCCACATTGGATTGGATTTGGTGTGCATAATGTTTGGAACTCGATTAACTAAACTGAACATTTGCCAAAAACGAACAGACCAAAACAAATAGTTTTGTTAAAACCTCAAAAGCTCACTACTACTTTCCGAATAATTATTTTAGTTTGCAGTGAATTTTTTTTTGTCCTGGACACAAATCTACCTCCATAATTTGGATGCAATATTACGTCCTGATCCCAAAAGGGTGGAAGTGCATTTCATCACCTTTTGACTTTCCTAAATACATCAATATTCTGAAAGCTCTGCCAACCTTTCTTATTCAATCCTTTTATGTTTGTTCATGTTACCTAGGGCATTTAGAAAACACTTTACCAAGTTCATCTGCCCTTAAACTCTGCTTTCTCTAAGTGGAAAGTTGGTGTTGAGTTATCTCAAACAGTATTTTTTCGGAATAATACATATAATAATATATAAATTATAATATAATAATAAAAATACAAATTTGCCAGCACAGGCAATATTGCTTTCCGGTGCTGCTATTTAAAATACATTGAGACGGGGATGTGGTTGATTGGTCTGCTCTCACATGGGCTGGGCACACTCGTGGAGGTTGCAGCGTTTGCGGATCGGTTTGGGCTTCTTGCTGGGTTCGCAGAAGTTGCGATTCACCAATCGATTGTTGTTCTTCCCCCGGCAACCATATTTGGTGTACTGTATACCTAGAATGAGGGGGGGAGGGGGAGGGGATGATCATCTTATCAGGGTTCCCCAATACATACGCACATGAGCGTTTGGACCCACAAACCCTCGGTTGCGCAAATACCCACATACACAAATACACATGCACACACACACACACACACAATCGCACAGAAACACAGACTCGCATGTGCGTATACACACACACACACACACACACACACACACACACACACACACACACACACACACACTTATGTGGGATCACGAATTCTCTAACACAGACACAGACACACACACATACACAATTGCACACAAACAATGACACAGATGTGCATGTGCGTGCGTACACACACACACACACACACACACACACACACACACACACACACACACACACACACACACACACACACACACACACACACACACACACACACACACACAAATACACACACAGACAAACTTATGTTGGTACACCCACTTTCTCACATAGACACACGCATACACGTACCAATGTGAGAACACACTCGCGCACACTCACACGTACACACGTGCGTGTTCTCGCCCACATACACACACACACAGACACATCTATCAACAAAACACCCATGCCCATTAGCGACGGCGACGAGGCGAGCCGCTGCCCCCACCTCCCCCGCAGGGCTTGGAGCACTGAGACCAGCTCTTCAGCGCCCACTCGTAGGTGTCCAGCTCCGTGAGCAGCACGTTGTTGTTGGTGATCTCGGGCAGCAGGTCCTCGTGGATGATGTACTTGTAGGTCAGGCTGATCTTCACGTCTTCCTCCTGGGGAATGACCTAGGCCCAGAGGGGGGCGGGGCACAGATCCAAACAGAGGTTATTTCTGGAGAGGGCGAAGGGAATTCTGGGTGGACTGGGGAAAAAACTAACACCGTGGCAGGGGGGAGAGAAGGAGTTGGGGGGAGGGGTGGAGGAGGGGCTCACCAGCACCACGATGGCCTCGTAGAGCGGCCCGGTGGTCTTCAGGGTCTCCTTCTCCTGGTCCAGGGAGTACTCCCACTCCAGGCCGTTCTCGATGAACACCTTGGACTGGGCCTCTTCGCTCTTGGCGTTCAACACAAAGTGGCCGGTGACCTGGTTCTTCACAGCTGTACCGACGGGGTAAAGAAGAGAGAAGAACGGTCATAAGGTCAGACTCTACTTAAGCGTTTCACATTTAAAACGTTCCCCGGATGCGAGACGAGTGCGTTCCTCGGTTATGTTTAGGATAGAGAAAGAGCATGTAGACGAAAACCTCATTAGGTATTTTGGCGTTGGCGTTTGCTGTTTCTCCATTCAGCCGCTAACCTCTGAGCTGAGTTTCATCTGATATACTGATATTATGGAATACACCATCACTGTGCTAACACACTTTTGACTTTCAGCTTTGATGCTGTGACTTTCCTGCTGGGCGGTCATTATAATTAAAGCCTTCCAACGCCTTGGGTACCCCACCAGCCAATAAACCCGGGCGTACTGACCAATACAGCTTATCACCAACAATGCATTACTGCACAACGTTTGACTATTTAATAACATTTTTAATAAATGCATGGTGATACAATATTATGCCCCTGAGAGCGTTACAGGGCATTGTTTTTAGTTTTACGTCTGTGATGATGAATCAGCATGTTTCTGGATATTGCGGTTTTGAGGCGAAGGGACGAAGGGACGAAGGGACGAAGGGACGAAGGGAAGAGGAAAGAAAGTTGAGATAGGGGTAAGATAAAGAAAGAGTAAAACCTGTTTGTTTTAAAGTTTTAAAACATTTTATGTGCATATTTTATTAAACTTTACATTAAGTAAGGAATAATCACAGAGAGGCCGGGCAATAAACAGTTTGATATGCCCGGCTCGTGGACGGCTTACCGCCCGAGACGAAGTCGAGGGCGGTAACCTCATAATGCACCTTTATGAGTTATGTCACCCGTTTTTGGCAGAAGTAGGATCAGCTTCACACCGACCCTCAATGAGTCATCCAGAGATGCTATTAATGTTGGCTGGTAGGGCCATTGTACTTCCACCCTTTTCTCCTTCTCACTGTCAAATGAGAACCTGATTAATTTGCTCTTTTTATCATTTTTGTTGTGCGTGAACAAAAGCAGGAGGTATATAATCTTACAGACACGGCAACAGGCACATTTTTTCTTTTAAAAAATTAAAAAAACTGAATTGTACAACTTCATATCATCAACGTTCTTAATCCCCCGTAGGATAAAGTATTTCATTGCAACAGCCCAGCAGCAGTGGAAAAACACAGGATAAAAATACATTTCAATAATAATAATTGGTCGAGGAGCTGTGGCATCGCCTTTGCGATTCCTCTTTCTCTTTTTTCTAACTGACACTCACCTATTATATGAGGCGATGTTCCGTTCTCCTCGATCACAATGTGCCGTGCGCCCGCTGGGATGTCAAACATTTTCAGCAGGCCTACCGGGACAACGGGTAACACAGGGTACACAGGTAACGGTCAGGTACCTCATCTCACTTATTTGGATTTCCATCAAACACCAGCGTACGGTGTCTCTATGGCATTTTCTTTTTTTTTTGTCAGGGCAAACTGGGGGGCGGTTGGAGCCTGATGTGCCCAGCGCCCACCCCCCCGTCTGCCCCCCTGCGGGGCCGGACGGTGCTACCGACTATGTGGTGGAGTTGACGGCATCGAACCTGTTTTCTTTGGCGTTTTGGTGAGGGTCAGCTTCACGGTGCGACAGTGGGAGTTGTCCCCCTCGCAGACGCCGCACTTGTCTTCCTGTTTGTAGGATCCCACTTCCTTGTCACAGGCAACATGCTGGGGGGGGGGTACAAAACAAGGTCACAGTGCTTGAGATACGGGCGGGAAAAATGACGTTGTAGGATGAAAGGGACACAAGTGGGAGCATCACAGCAACAGCAACAAGGCCATAATGTTCACAGAGGCCTTATAATTGTGAGGCCTTATAAAGGACTGATGTAGATGAAAAGGAAAGACATTTGTGGTGAGTGAGCCTGAGTGCCATACATACAAAACATATATAGGCCTACACAGAATGAATACAATAAGGTGCATTGTTAGCATTCATTTCCATTAAGAATCCATAATGGTACCGCTGCACTTCTGGGAACGAGATGGTATTAATATTGATACTGACCTTTTAGAAAATAATGCATCAATGTGTGTGTGTAAGTGTGGGGCGTGCATACTTGTGTGTGCGTATGAATGTGTGTGTGCGTGTGTGTGTGCGCGTATGGGTTGAGCACCGAAACTCGGTTCCAGTAGGGAACCGGTTCCGACGTAAACGGTTGTAACGAGATCGAATAAGAACGCAGATTTCGGTGCCCCTGACATTTTTTTAACGCCCCCTGCCCCGCCCCAACGGTGTTGCGGCGTCAACTTGCGTTAGTGCTGGGCAGGATACCGGTTCACACCGAATAACGTTGTGTATTTTTTAAATACCGCCATGCTGGTGTATTTGATTATATAACGTTTGGAACGCAGCGCAGCGCAACACTGTTTCAGACGGGACGGGACACTTTTCAATGTTGCGCTAAACACGCAAGGTTCGCCTACAACTGCGATATTCTTTATAGTCCATGACTGAGAGGCGTGGTATTTCAGGCCAACTGGTAAAAGAGTGTGTCACGGCTTTCAAACATATAAACCATAAAGCCTATGGGCGCCTAACCTTGGGACTTGTCAACGCGCTGCGGCATCACTTAATTGATGTTGTTTTGATTGAAGATCGGCAGGTTGTAGTGGGTGGGTGCGTGAATGAGTGAACGTGTGTGTGTGTGTGTGTGTGTGTGTGTGTGTGTGTGTGTGTGTGTGTGTGTGTGTGTGTGTGTGTGTGTGTGTGCGTTTGTGCGTGTGTGTGTGTGTGTGTTGCGATTGAACGTAATTTCATAGTAAAAAAAAAAAAAAACTCAAAGCTGATGCATGCATCCAAAACTATCTGTTAAAAACCAAATAAACAAATCTAAAACAGAGTCGCTTATTTGCTTCAAATAGGCCTACTTTATTTTATTTTCAAAACTTGGGAATTAATACGGCGCGGTACCGAGCGGTTGAAAACAATGTTGTTTTCAACAATGTCTCCTGCGCACCTGCGTCATATTACTTAATATGACTTTGGCAGTAATGTTGCGCCATGCACGCAAGTGTAAACGCGGGCAGCAAAGCTGCGTGCCTGCCTGCTTTCAGCGAGTAATTAATATTATTTGTAATTATTCTTATTTTTTTTTTCTTATCAGTCACAGCACTCACAGCAACCTTTCCTCTTCGGGTAAGTCGAATAATTTAATGGCAACCGTAAATCTTGCATATCAAGTAGGCTAGCAAACACCGTTGCCATTCAACTCAGTGTCCGCTGACTTTCTGCTTAATGTGAAACTCATAACAAGTCGTGCATGTATGCAAGTGTGTTCGTTTTTTTAAGTACCAGTTCGAGAACCGTTTTAGCACCGGAACCGTTTGAAAAGTACAGAGTAGGCACCGGTATCGCATAAAACCCAAACGATACCCAACCAAGTGTGTGTGTGCGCACGTGCGTATGTGTGTATGTGTGTATGTGTGTGTGTGTGTGTGTGTGTGTGTGTGTGTGTGTGTGTGTGTGTGTGTATCTGTGTGTGTGTGTCTGTGTGTGTGTGGGAGGGCCGCTTGTGTAGACAACGTACCAGGCACTCCCCGCGGGCACACACACTGAAGAGGTCTTTGTAGCTGCAGCGTGTCCCGTCGTGCATCACCTGGTTCATAAACACCACCTCCCCCGTCTCCTTGGACTGGCAGCTCAACTCACACTTATGGGCCTCTAGAAACACACACACATGCACACATACGCGCACAAGCACACACACACACACACACACACACACACACACACACACACACACACACACACACACACAAGCATGCATGCACGCACGCCAGCACGCACACACACGCACACAAACACAAAGATTATAACTCACTGACACAAATAAAATTCCTTTTTGTAATCCACGGTGACTTGGTTTTAGACACATGGTATTACTGAGTAAAACCAAAAAAATGCCTGAAAAGCCTAAAAGACTAAAGACTAAATATAGGAAGCCTATATTTATTCTGTGGACTTGGGGGTTGGAACCTGGAAGCTTTTTGATTAAGATTCTGTTATTGTGTTGCATTAATATCAAATTTTTAATTACAAATGTGACATTAAAAAGTTTGCAGACACACAATGCAAGACAGCCCGTTGAATATCCGTGTAAAATTAATGACCAATTATCCTTTCATACAATTCTGTGGTCTTGTGTTAAAAGCATTTTCTCCCACTGTCACATAAAATAGGACATAAAAGGGATGTTGGATAAAAAGCATTGATGAAGACAACACTAGCAGCATTAAGCAATGCTACAGTGATCTACCCCGCAAATGTCCCTTCCTTTCACTGGGAAACCATTATGACAAGGAGGGGAAAGATGGTCTGTGTGTGTGTGTGGGTGTGTGTGTATGAGTCTGTCGACTAGCAGGAATAGAACATTCTGTGACATATTTTAGCGATTTAGCTGGAATGGACTTCCTCCAGATGCCGGACCTAGATGTTAATGGGACACCAAAGAACTATATAAACCCTCCTCTGCTAAAACGTGGGCCTGTCAAATCAACGTGCCGCGCTCTGCAAATGTCATTCCTCCGATGCTATGTTCCTCCCCCACTGGCGACGGCTCGGCGAAAACCTATCCAAGACCGTAACGTTTCAGAGGAGCTGAAGCCCCCTGCCCGCCCCCCTCCACCCCCCAGCCTCCCAATACTGACTAACCGTCTGGGTGTTCGTAAGGCAGCCAGGTGTGCTTGACGTTGTTGTGGTACTTGTTGCTCCTCTTGACACACTGTTGTGCGCGGAAGTCCTCGTAAGGTCCGGCGCACTCCTCCGTGTTACACATCTGGTAGTCGAAGGTCGAGCCGGGGCATTCTCGGCCTCCGTACGCCGGCCTGCGCGGAAAGGAATGGAGAAAAACAACGAATCAAAGAGAGTGGTTTATTATAATCGGCAGCCTGCCTCAAAGGAAGAGAGGGCTGCGTGGGGAGCAGCTGGAGCTGTTGGTGGCTCGAGCTGCCCCTGCGTTGTTGAGATGGAACCTAATGAAACGAAAGGATTAACAGGGCGAACTTTTCCTCTCCGTGTCCCTTATCTGCAACCTGTGCGCGTTGTGTATTTTTTGCCTGAACAAGTCAATTTGTCAACAGCAGGAGGTTTGCTGCAGCCTCCCTCTCAGTAGAGAAACTACGATATTTTCTGCCTATTGGCGCACGCCCGGCGTCGAAGAACGACTGGGATCGCCGGAACATTCTCAAAAGGTCTCCCATTCTCACAATGTCTCCCATTTTCATAATGTCTCCCATTCTCCAGGACCTCACTTTAAAGTGCCAGAGACCATTTATGCTTTTTGTAGTGATCCGGATTTGCCGGTGCGATGGAAAAATACATATGGTGTCATCTAAGGCTTTGTTTCATATTCCTTGTATTGTCTTGCCACCCTACCTTTCCTCAGTGTCATCTAAATGTTAACCTTTGTGCTTTGGTAAACCTGTCACAAGGAAGAGGGCATCCCCTTATCAAAACTAGGTTAATTGTCTACAACTATTGTGTGCTTTTTGCGTTTAAAAATCTCATCTGACTCCCACTCACACAGGGTTGTTGCACTGCCGGCTGCGGGAACGTATCCCGCCCCCGCACGTCCGGGAACAGGTGCTCAACTTGGACCAGGAGCCCCAGCTGCCATCGTGGCCCACGGGCTGCTGGCTGGTCATCCAGATGCAGTGGCCCTTAAAACACCACTGAAGAAGAAGACGACGCACAGGAAGGAAAACATGTGTTTCTTCCCTTTTCACAGAATGAATTGGCTAGACAAAAACAAGAAAATCATTTTTAATTGGGTGATTATTAGATACTGCAATATAGTTTCAACAGGAAAATTATAATAATATCAACATGAAGATTAAAAAAGACAGAAATGTATTGAGAGAGTGAAAGAGAGTGAGAGACAATATTTTCAAGCCTCCAAAAGATAATTGCTTTCAATGCTTACAAAGAAAATTACTGGATAATTCTAGGCAAATTATATCGACAAGAAGAATGATTATCTCCTCAGCGTTTAAAACCCCTTCCAGAGGGTAATAACGTAAGGTGTACCTTGCCCGCCGCACACTCTGTTCCGTCCACTGGTGGGCCTTTCTTGGTCTTACAGAAGTATTGGTTGTCAGGGTGACTGCACCACAGCTGCTTGCACGGGTCGTATGTGCGGAACTGACAGTTGGGTGGGGGGGGGATACATGTCAGATGTCAAATCCTTCTTGAACATGTAGCATATACAACGAGAGTTCTTCCATTTCCTCACGTCGGGAACCAAAAGGTACACGCCCAACCGAAAACTCTGAGCAGAAATCGGTGATCCTTTCGTTGGTTGTATGAAAAGATCGCAAATTCTGTGCTCAGTGTTTTCAGAGTCTGGCCGCGATCCACCTCCCACCAAATCATGATCCATTTTGGCCGCAACCCCTTCATTAAGAAACTCTGGTTTAGACTTAAGAAGTAACCCACTTTGAGACCCCCGTTTCCTCTCCAATCAGGGCCTAGTGAATTAGATGGTTGATTGGGGTGAGAATGAGTTGCATGTGTCTGTGTGTTAGTGTTTGTGTGCCTGTCTCGCTTTTCCGTCTGTGTACTCCTTGTCACAGTGATACCAACATCAATGCAGTCACCCCCAGGTGGAATTGCTTTTAAAGAAGGTCCTGATTGAAGATGCCGAACCCAACCTTCACAGATGATTAAGAACCCCATGAAGGCCACTATTGTGTGTTTGTGTGTGTGTGTGTGTGTGTGTGTGTGTGTGTGTGTGTGTGTGTGTGTGTGTGTGTGTGTGTGTGTGTGTGTGTGTGTGTGTGTGTGTGTGTGTGTGTGTGTGGACTCACAGCGGTGCACATTTTGTATCCCACGCCAAAGTCAAAGCGGCACTGCTCGTCCATGGAGTAGTTGATGCCGGGGAGCTCGGTGAGCTTTGGCCACTTCTGTTTAAAGGGGTCGTCGAGGAGGCAGTCATAAGAACTGATGGAGAGGGGCAAGGGAGAGGGGACAGACACAGAGAGAGAGACAGAGACAGAGACAGAGACAGAGACAGAGACAGAGAGAGAGAGAGAGAGAGAGAGAGAGAGAGAGAGGGAAAGGAGGGAGCGAGAGAAAGAAAGAGACACAGAGAGAGAGAGAGAGAGAGAGAGAGAGAGAGAGAGAGAGAGAGAGAGAGAGAGAGAGAGAGAGAGAGAGAGAGAGAGAGAGAGAGAGAGGGGGGGAAGGAGGGAGAGAGAGAGACAGACAGAGAGAGAGAGAGGGAAAGGAGGGAGAAAGAGACAGAGACAGACAGAGAGAGAGAGAGACAGAGACAGAGAGAGAGGGACAGAGAGAGAGAGAGAGAGAGAGAGAGAGAGAGAGAGAGAGAGAGAGAGAGAGAGAGAGAGAGAGAGAGAGAGAGAGAGAGAGAGAGAGAGAGAGGGAAAGGAGGGAGAGAGAGAGAGACAGAGAGAGAGAGAGAGAGAGAGACAGAGAGAGACAGAGAGAGAGAGAGAGAGAGAGAGAGAGAGAGAGAGAGAGAGGAAAAGGAGGGAGCGAGAGAAAGAAAGAGACACAGAGAGAGAGAGAGAGAGAGAGAGAGAGAGAGAGAGAGAGAGAGAGAGAGAGAGAGAGAGAGAGAGAGAGAGAGAGAGAGAGAGAGAGAGAGAGGGGGGGGGAAGGAGGGAGAGAGAGAGACAGAGACAGAGAGAGAGAGAGGGAAAGGAGGGAGAGAGAGACAGAGACAGACAGAGAGAGAGAGAGAGACAGAGTCAGAGAGAGAGAGAGAGAGAGAGAGAGAGAGAGAGAGAGAGAGAGAGAGAGAGACAGAGTCAGAGAGAGAGAGAGAGAGAGAGAGAGAGAGAGAGAGAGAGAGAGGAAGAAAGCAACAGAGAGTGTACAGTGTGGATAGAGATTGAAAGGGAAAGAGTGAAAGAGAGAGAGAGAGAGAGAGAGAGAGAGAGAGAGAGAGAGAGAGAGAGAGAGAGAGAGAGAGAGAGAGAGAGAGAGAGAGAGAGAGAGAGAGAGAGAGAGAGAGAGAGTATATTCAGTTACTACCATTTAGTTATTTGTATTCTTTAGTCATGTGGCAGGTGCTAAAACAGATCATAGCTGAAGCAATAAAACGCTGACTAGAAACGTACTCAAGCTAACTAAATGCCTTCATATAAAATAAGGTCTACGTAAGAAGGAGCGCCCATAAATGTATTCTTCGCTACAGGACGCCTTCAGGTTAGGCTATGTGGACGATTGGGCTCCAACCCAGCACCTTTTGGCTGGGAGTCAAATCACCACTACACAATCTTGTTGCACCAAAAATGCATTCCAAGATTAGTAAGTAAATCTATAAAAGCCACATATGTTATAGAATTTACATATGACTTAAAATGTTCATCAAATGCATGAATGTATGTGATGCGAGGAGGGGTTGTGTGCGGGGGGTTTCCCCTTTCTGGCCTGCATATCCCTGCATCTGAGGAATTATTTCGATCCAGCAAACTTATAGACTGGCTATTAGAGCACAGATATTGCGCTAGGCTACTTTCTGAGTTAAATCAGGAAAAAAGCAATCACACTTTCCTGCAAATGCAGTTGGGTTCAAGTTCTGAAATTCATGATTAATTTTTATGTTTAGTTTGATGTGAGTTATGTCAGTTCCAATATTTGCAGAAATGGCTGTTAATATAAAAATCAAGTCCCAAAAGGCGAGAATAATGAATCATTTACAGCATAATATAAAAATAGGTAAAAAGGGGACACCCAATAAGACCAGATAAGACTCTGGGGGGGAGGGGGGGTGTGTGAAGACGGAGGACGGGGGGGGGTGGGGGGGAAGACGTACTGGATGTATCGGTTCAGCTCCTGCTTGCTGCAGCGGGACCAGTGGTACCGATGGAAGGCGGCCTGCACCAGTGGGGCCATGATGCTGCCCATGCTGGTCTCGTCCGCACACCGGTTGCCCTGACCGTCGTGCTCCATCCCCAGCCTGTCGGACCAAGATAAGATACCCTTTTTAATCCCACACCAGGGGGGTTAGTCGCTGGCTACAGCCGCTGATGAGTCAAAAAAAAGAGTGAAATGAGAGATCAATAGAAATACAGATCACGTAAACATGTGAAATTAGATTAACACCTCTACCCACGGCCGGCAAGCAATGCTTTCATAATCAATATGGGACATGCATGCAAAGATATATTCATCAAGGAGACACCGGGGGATTGCCATCACTTGAGGGGTGTTTGATTGCTAGCAACCAAAGGGATGAGATGATTGCTAGGATACCCCGCAGCCCTGACAATGGAAATCCATAGGCTTAAAGCTGAAATCAGATATACAAACATACAAATATACAATACAAACATTACATTTACATTTTTTACATTTACAACACATCCCCAAAAAAATGTATGCAAACATGAATTGAACTTCATGAGATTTAAAGCTAGGGCAGGCAAATGCTCTCACAAAATAAAGTCTGGCTTCCCTCCTCGTCTACCTACCTGCCTACCTGGGCAGACTCGGCCCATGCACTCATTGTGCATGATTGGAGTCTTCCACAAGGCAAGGCAGACCTATTTCTAAAGCTAGCAAGCTATTCGCAGAAGAATGTCTCTCTCCCACGTGTGTTTTGGGGGAGTGGCTTTTGGCTTTTTAGAATTATTCGATTGGATCCTTTTAAAATCCAGCTCACTCTGGCTGGACTCTCCAAAGTCGCCCACCCTACCTTTATTGCATATTTTTTTCAAAATGACCAGTTTAAGAGTACTGCACAGAGTAAATGAAGTGCGGGGGAGGGGAGAATAAGGGCCATTGTAATGCGACGTTCCAGTGGACAACGAAAGGTATTAATGTATGAATGAATCTGACTCGTGAACGGTTATCTTCAATTAAAAGGCAACATAACTCGGTCAGACATTTTTCCAAAACTTCCTGCACAGTGCCAGGACCCAACAGCTCAGGACAACACAGGAGGTGCTGTTGAGTCAAGAAAACATTGGGCCGTCACAGCAATGGATCCTAAACGAATAAACGGCTCAGAAGTGCGCGCCAAACTTTAATCAAAAATGTGCATTCCACAAAATGAGCAAAGCAATTCTGCTCCGAGTTCCAAAAGCGAGAGCCGGAAGGCTTTTTTTCATCCTTTTTTTCTCATTCAACAGTGCAGATAATTAGCCCTTTCACCTGATGAACGGAAAGTACTTCACCGCGCTCCTGAGCTGTGAGGGGAGCCATTAGGCCTGACGATGTTCAGCACAAGTGGGATGACATCAGAGTTGTAGTCTAGGTTATGTTACGCTACGCTACACCGCCCCCCCGCCTAATCATATAAAGGGAGGCCAAAACTGACGGGCTTATACAGTGAACTGTTGACATACAAATCATGATGTAGTATATACATATAAGGTATGCAAATATTGCAGCAAATGGACGCACCCGTGATCTGTGTACTCAGGCTGTGTTTTGGGACTATTGACTGCGACTGTAGGTAAATGGTCTTAACCAATCACACACTTGTTTCACACACACATTACGCACTGCCTTATTCTTCTTTGTTAAATTTACGGTCACATCTCTCGGCTCGGTATTTGCAAAAATGAATTGCTGAAATGAAAGTTCTCACAGTAGTCACAAAACTATATTGTTACGAACATTTTTAAGTGGTTGTTCAAAAATCCTGGAGCTTTGATAGTGGGTGTACGGTAGGCTTTGGCGGTATCACAGTATTACGGTACACCGGGGCATTAAGAAATCAATAAATAGGCTCAAAGATAATAACACAGTCTGACGCTCCTCTTTCCTTTAAACGTTTTCTGACATCTTATGATGTCATGTCATGTTTTTTGGGCCAAGTTAAGGGAGCAGAATATAGCCTACAAGTAAATGGTCCAAGACGAAGTCTTTCATTGTTGTTGAGACTAAAATAGGTTAGTTCACCAACATCACTTTTGTGGCGACCCCGGGTAGGCGGAGATCCGGCGCTTTCCAAGATACAATAATGACGGCCCGCCCACAACATCTACTTTATCGCCCTAAGTATTTAAACCCAGCAAGACTTGTCTTAAGTAGTCAAATTGCTGGACAGTGTTGTACATGCTCCAACGACATTCATATAGATATCCATATACTATATACCCCCTGGTGAAATGTCATGAAGATATGACGGTCCGACAAAATAGATGCCTGGTGTACGACAGGTATCAGCGTGTCACCTCGACTTCACCGCCGGCTGACATGAGTTCAAAGACACGTACCGTCAGACAGACAGACGGACAGACAGGGCCAATCATTACTGTTACAACGACGTTACTCACACATGGCCTGTTTCATGAGCGACGACAAAAGATGAGGAGAAGCCGTCCTCGTGGTTCAGGGTGCAGCTGCGCAGTGGATGGCACATGCCGGTCACCGGCGCGTAACCTAGGCAACGGAGAGAGAGAGAGAGAGAGAGAGAGAGAGAGAGAGAGAGAGAGAGAGAGAGAGAGAGAGAGAGCAGGGCACTGAAAATGAACAACCGTGCCAAAGGTCATGATGTTGCAGACACACTCAAAAGTAGGGATCGTGTCCTGTCTTTGGAGTGTGTAGTGCTAAAAGTGAATTGTTTGTCCATTGTCGATAGTGATGTTCATAGTCTACATGGGCTGAAAAAAACGGGTTTACGGTTTAATTACTGACATAAGCGTCTGTGCTCCTCTTTTCGGGTACATGCGTTCGAGATTAAATGTCAAGTGTGATTCGATTGAAAAGATGGCATTCAAACCAAAAACACGCTGCAGTGTCATTATGACTAACCGTCTCTCGAACGATTGTGGGAAAGCGGTTTGTTAAGCGAAAAGGAGTTGTGGTTGTTTTTATCCGATATCATTATATACGCACAATCTCCTCCCTGGAAGTTGGCTGGCTATGTGTGAATTGCCTAACAGCCTTATTAAATACTGCGAGAACAATGGATGAATGCAGATGAGATGACCCATGCAGTGAGGGCAGTGTGAAGCGAGTATTTTCTCTGTCTTTCAGTCTGTGTTTCAAAGGCTGTTAACCGATTTCATGGATTTTAGAACTTTTTAGGGCGATTTTACGACTATGCTTGTTTATAGCAATTACATGGATGAATCCACATTTGAATGAGGAAACGACAAACATACTCCTAGCAACGAATCTTCCCTTGGATGTACACGGAATATCTACGTGCTCTTAACTTGACAATAATAATTGTGTCCCTGGCTGTGATGAGCACAGATAAGAAAATGTCAGATTTTAATATAGCAGAGCCTTACGACAGTGCCAAGACATTGAGTGACTGCAATTGATTCTAAAGAGCCTGAAGCTCATATCGCAGCATGGCGGCTAATGCCTTCCTACATCGCTTTACTGGAGCAAGGACGTAAAAAAAAATGAATGATGAATCTAAATGCTGGTGGAGAAAATGCAGCATGGAAGTTGTACACAGGCATCAAAGCGCACAGATCATAACGCAAGCTTGACGGAAAGAAGCCCAGCTTTGCCGACACGTAACAACAGTTGACACAGTAAACACAGCAGTCTAAGGTACAAGCAAAGGACAAACAACACAACAGAACTCGATCAAGAGATGTGCAGCGATGCAGCTTTGGTGCAATTGGTTTTGGGGGTTCAGAAGCACCATGTACCCCGACCCCACACACCCCAGACACACACTTTTTTTTTTTGCAGAGGTGTGGGGGTGGCTGAGTTGGGCTTTCAAATAAGCATCATGCTTTCTGAACAGGAGTAGAACAGTCTTTTGGCATGCAGGTAAAACAAAGAAGAAAATGCAAATCCTGATGGATGAGGATGATGATGTTGGTGATGGTAAAGGTCAAGATACTTCTAAAGACTGCAGGTTATTTACGGCGGTGGCTTTGCGGTTGAAAATGGCTGCAGAAAGGTAAGCTAAGCCAAGGCCAAAAAATATGTATTCTCTATAGACTAACGCTGTCCCTGTGATGGATCACAGGCCAGAAAGCATATTTATAGAACAAAGGGATGACTGAAAATGGATGTCGATGACTGTATGAGATAAACTGAATTACACGTACCTTTGTATGTACAGAACATAAAGCAATAGCCAGAGCACAAGACAGCACATGACACAAAAGTGCAGCGAATCACTTTTTGATCACTTTATCTGGCAGTCAGATAAAAGATGTTCTCTAGGAAAGTACGTACGTCGTTAATCATTACTTGTGTATGCAGGCGGTGCAGAGGTGCAGCAGCTACAGCACGCTAGGTCGCTACTCCAAGGAGTAGAGAAGCAGGTTAACCAGCTAACGTGAAGAAAAAGCTAACATCAACCCCTGACTTGGGAATGTCAGGGTTTCTTTTGCTCGAAGGCTTGAATTCATTCAAAAGGATGAACTGTTTATAGGTCGTACACTTAGTATTAAATATGTCTCCACGTAGTCTGAACTGGCAACCCTCCCCCACACCCCCTCCCCCACCAAGTCTATATTTGGATACAAAATCTATCATCTCTCAGCAAAATCAGTCAGGAAAGTGCGATGTCTGCTTGTGAACCTCAAATAGGGGCCTGGCAAGGGCATGCTGCACCGCAGGTTGCCTTGGCAGCCGTGGTGTTGTGCTCACAACACCACCGCCGCCGTGGCAACCAGTGCAGGTGTCACAAGGAGACCAGGTAGTGTGGTCTTTGATCGCCGCCTTTGAACACGTGCGCTTTACAGTAAACGAAAATATAGCACAAGTCAGTGAGTCTGACAGGGTGGCCTTCGGAGAAGCGGCTTGTTCTTCTGGAACCCTGTTCTCGCAAAAATCGAAATGGTGGGGGTGGTTGCGCTGCGGCGATCAAATATTGGGGAGTTATTGGGACCTTCTGCTGCCATGTAGAGGTTCTCCTTTGGGAGTCATGTATGGTAGCGTCGGATGCACGGCTTTATCGTAGTTACGTCATACATGTGTCCTGTTAACATAAATAGAATTAAGTTCATTATTTGAAATTTAATTCAGACTGAACTTTGAACACAAAGTGGTTAAATGACAACGATTACAACTTTGAATCAGTGTAATTGGTGTTAATGTATCTTCAAATCACTCCATGACTATCACGTAAGCTTTTCAGAATGTTTTTTTCCCCCACATGCCATAAAACCTTCTTTTCAATAATGTGAATTTAGATTTAAAAAGCAACATCAAGTCAGGTGTACAAAGAAGTGGTACTTCCTGTGTGTTTGAGGTCACCGCCTTAAGGTCACGACCTTACCTTGGCCTTGAAGTGGACTTGAAGGTCCCACTTTTTCTCACTTTAGATTTTTGCGAACGTTGCAGAAATCGGCAGTCGGTCTGCACAGGCCCTGGATCGAGAAGAGTACAGTACCTTGCATACCTGCGGGGCCAAAGTCTTGCCTGGTGAGGAAGATGGCGTGGTCGTGGTACTCTTCGTGGTCGGGGTCGCGCCGCTGCTGGGTGTTAGCCCAGCGGCACACCTGCTCCAGGCTGCGCGAAGGGTTACCGCGCTCTATCAGACTGATGGACTGGGACACACACACACACACACACACACACACACACACACACACACACACACACACACACACACACACACACACACACACACACACACACACACACACACAGAGGGGGCAGGGGATTACAAACACAATCTGATTCAGGTTAATTGGACAAGCATGCTTTTATATGTAGAAATAGGATTTAGACTAGGTTGGTCTCTCTTCATGTAGAGATACAAAATAACAATACCAAAATAACAAAAAAGTTGACGGGTGTTCTTCAAAGTAAATAAATCGGCACGGCGCATGCTCATATCCGCACTGTTCACACACCCGTCAGCAGTGTTCACACACGCCGCCGCACGACACTTTGAAAGCACGCAAGTGGAGGGTGAATCAGATGACTCAATACAAGAACAACTATTTGTTCCATGTCCACTCTAGACACGGAACACATAAAACCTCGAAGGACGTGTTCCCTTTTGCTAAACAGACAATCGCATAAAGAGTCTTTATTTCTTAGATTTTTCCTTTTCTATTGCACTCCCACGCCAGCTCTCCAGACTGTGCTCTCAGCGGACTTGGGTTCATCTCATTCAGACCAGCTCTCTCTGTGAGCGTCACGTTGTGGCCATGCTTTAGCGACCACACGATACGTGGCTACCACGTAGGCAGCAGCAGGCGCTTTCATGTTACAAATAGTGCAAACATACAGACTGCCGTGGGTTGCCAGAGTATTTGCATGCTTGGATAGAGAGACAGAAATATAAACCGAGGCCCGTTGACAATCCGTCTCTATTTGTACAATGGCCTCGGAAGAGTTTACCTTAACCCTTTGACCACCGGGGCGATAGTCTGCATAGGTGAAGGTTTACATTGTGGGGACTGGTTTCTTTCGATTGTTTTGGATTTGGGTTGTGTCATGTCAACAATCAATTACGTTGTGCGGACAGAGCTTGACTTGAGTTGAGAAAACACCACGGTGAAGTCATGTTAACGTTTCTTCCTTTTTGATCCCGACTACGCAAAAAAAGTGTCTGGCCTCTCGCGTGACAGTAGGTGGCCGTTGCACTCACAACAAGCAGTCTCGGTTGTTCAAACATGATTCAAGAGCTGTTCATTTCACTTTAAACATGACCACTCCGTTTGACCACTTTGATGGAACCCTTGTGAATACACATGAAGGGTGATGTCATGTATCTAATTCCAAGGTGCTGTACAATTCATGTCTATTTTTAAAAAAGGCCCAGTGCGCACCTCATGTGTCGCCGGTCCTCACAGCACACCCGCTGTCAAACTGATTGGCTTACTACACCATTTATCCCTCGTGAGACCAAAGGCGTAATATGGCTGTCTTCACAAAATCACCGGTCTAGATGTGCAGGGAGGATAGGGATAGGTTGCATTTGGATGAATGATGGAAAGGCCATCCCTGACTGCCTGCAAAACAACATGCATGCTCCGCTTACGGGCATTAGATCCCCACAAAGGTCTGTTTACTGGACGTGCTATTCTAGAAGGTTATTTTGTGATATGGATCAGCCATGCAAGAGATGGGATAACTCGTGGAAATATCCCAAGAAATAAATGTCATTGAAAAACCGGAAAAACAATGCTTAACATTCACGACAGGGTAACAGAATTCTCTTTTATGCATGGATACACTGGCTTACCCACATAGGGAGCACACAGACTGTACTAAAGGCAAAGTTGGGCCTGGTTTGTTTTGTCCTTACCTGTCGGTACCCGACCATGATCATGCGGACAAGGACAATGTTGATGTTGGTTCCCAGGGAGTCGTCGTGGTAGATTTCATCTACCTGAGAACAGCAAGAGGACATGAAATCATCAATCTAACAAACCAAACCGAAGAAAGGGAACCCCGATTTCAGCACACAGACCCCCAAACTGCTGTAACACTTAAAAAAAAAGATCAAAAAAATTGACCCTGACCCACAAAAGACCCAAAAAGCAAGAAAAGTATAGGGGTACCAGCCAAAACAGGAAAACAACCGACCTGACCTTTTTTAGACTACCTTCACCAGAGCCTGTTATAATTGGCATTCTCTAATTGATCTCTTCAGGAAACTAGTGAAAAACATTCACATCCTGTGACCGGGGCATAGAGAATACAGAAATGAATCACTGTTATGGCACTGTGATCTAGCATTATGTAGCTACCTCAAATACGTGTGTCACATTGCATTGTGTTGCTGATGAGACAGAGCCACAGAGCCACAGCGATGATCTTCATTAGGATGGGGCTTACAGATGCCAGGACATTTATCCGCCCTCAATTGCGATGGGGATTCGGGGGGCTAAAAAATGTCCATAAAAAAAGGAAATGTCGTTGTCTCCTTAAAAAGGGATAATGATTCACTTGAAGACTGATATACCTTGTAGCGGCGGAAGACTCGGAGCGGACGCGTGGGAGAAGGATTACACATTGGTCCACATTAAATCACAAAATAGCCACTCAACAGAAGCTGTGTGTGTTAACACAGACTGGGTTGGAGAAATGTGTGCTTGGGCCAAGCCTCTGGTGCCAGAGGGAAGGTTGTTGTTTTTTTTGTCTCTAATTCGTCCAGCCTCTCTGAGAGAGGCACTGGGATTCTGGTTGAAGTGTGCCGTATCTTGTTAAGACACTGGCAGCCCTCCAGTATGGCCGGGCTGTATTATGCAATCACGCACAAGAACTCTGGCCCCAGAACGTGATGCCAGTTGGCTTCATGGTCACAGGCTCCCGATGGAGAAGGGAAAAACGCAGATTCCAGCAGAGGCTCAAAGTCAAATTTCCATTTGAGGGGCCTTCAGTGTTCTTCCTGCGATCCTCTTTTTAATTATCGTCATTCAGGACACTCCCCCTCCCCCCGGTATGCCATTGGAGCAAATTTTTTAGGTCAACGGGTCACCTAGTTAGGCCCATGTGCGGTTATGGATGGTGATTATCAACATGCCAAACGGGCTGTATCTCAGACAGTAAACATGAGGGTGCTTAAGGTTCACAGAGTGCTCTGACATTCCTCCACGTGACTGTTAAACCGGCCATTGAGAGGAAACACATGTTTCACCAACCTTTGCCTTCTGTTTCCCTTAAGAGGCGAGTCAGTCCGTTTTACATTCGGTGGGGCGACAGAGGCACGCCGTTCGCTTTTGCTGACGTGAAGCGATGCGCGGGTCGAAAATTAAAACGTCACTGTCATGCGGCTGCTCCATATCATTATGCTGTGTAGCGTGCAGAACCTTTACTCCTCTCGGAAGGGGGTGAGAAATCGGGATACCTTTAAAGAACAGCCGCATCCCCAAAGAAAATCGCCAAAATAATAAAGCGACTTCTAAGGCCAGAGATATTCTAGCTTTTCCCCCACGTGTTCGCGCAGCCGACTACGACCTGAACTGAATTATTCACATACATGCTGCTGCTTTTGCGTGTGACTGGAGGATTGCTTCCAGGGCACACCAGAGTACTTGGACCGTTTAGAACTTGAACCAAGATTTGCAGGAAATAAACATTAAACATGGCAACACTCCACAAGGTTACCATCTTGTTAATCTTGTTTATGATGTCTTGTTAAGTCTATTCGCTTGCCCTTCAAAACTGACCGCCAGCGTGGACGTGCTCCTGACACGCTAACTGACCCCTGACCCCTGTCACAACCCCAAACTGCGGGGCCCTAAATGCTCGCAGGAAACGCCAGGCAGCCATCATAGCCCACGCAAACGCGTTGCTATAGCAGGTATAACTCCAACCGAAGCGATTGCCTGTGGAAGGTTCAATGTGTCTGGTATTTCAATGTCTGGCAACAGCTGCTCTAGTACTGCGGAAGTGGTCCGCCCCGGCTGTGGCACTCGGCGTTCGCTCAGAGGTACAAGGCAACTTTCGAGGAGTTGTAAGGAAATATTCCATTCACAGAAGCCAATTCAGCGAAATGAGCACAGAATCCTCGTTGAAAAAACTTTCAGGGAGGAAGGTAATAGCACGATTTTATTTTTGTAAGTTTCATGAAGATCAAAACATCGATTTTTTTTAATATTTTTTTATTTCCGAGGTTTTGAGAGATCATCAGCTGTCCCCACGGTCTTCCGATCGCTCCTTTTCTTCTCCTCGTAGATTTTTCACCGGACAGAATGTCCCGGCCGGTGGAGGTAGGCGAGGGGCCGAGCCCACGCACTATAACACAGGAGATAATTAAAAAGCCAGGGAACGCACGGGGGAGTTTTGGAAAAAGCAGGGCCCGTAATGACCCCAAACGAGCCTAACAGCTGTGCTTCTCCAGGCGTTCAGATATCCCTGGCTGGCTCAGGGTGCGGCATCACGTCGATGCGGACCAAGCCCCCCCCCCCCTGTAGAGCCCCTCAAACAACACGCCCATTGTGCGGCTGGGGCACGGCGGCAGTCTCCTCGCTTGGCCCTGAGCAGACAGGATGTTCAGTAATCAATCTCCTTGGGGGGGAGGGGGTGTAGGAGATGGGGGGGGAAGGGATCCTTCTCCAGGTGGTGCTTCTAACGCACTGGGTCCTGCGAGCCACTGTGAAGGCCTTCTGAGGGGAGGTAAAGGTGGAGGGTGGAGGTTGGTGAGTAGGAACGCTGTCGGAAGGGGGCACACCTCAAGATACGATATATACGATTATAAGACGATAAAGGCAAGTGAAATTTTCCTTCTGAAAGTCGGAAACGTCGTCTTATCTTGTTGAGTAGAGGTCACTACCAGACAATCTGCAATGAAGTGTAATACCTGAGACAACTCCCTCTCCCTCTCTCCTCTGTTTCTCTCTCTCTCCCTCCCCCATTCAGTCTCTCCCTCCCTCTCTCTCCAACTGTCTGCTGGATTAGCAGCAGAGCTCAGAGAGCCAAGTGCTAGACACTACTTATCAGAGTAATCAACTGAGCTCATTAAACCCCCATAACACGTTCTACTCTCACTTATCCACTCAAAGTACATTTAACTTAATTGCCTATTTTTTTGTTCTCCAAACAAACATCTTTTCTCACACCGAACGTGCTATAGCGCTTGCTAGCGCCGCGGCGTGCTAGCCGGCTATCGGTGCCAGTGTGAGAGCGCTCCTCTCAGCTCTCACGCTCCACTTCCCCGTTAGCCGCGGAGCGCTAATCACACCTCCATGCTGGACCCAAACGGTAACTGTTACAGAGTGAAACCTAGGGGAAATCTCCCCTGGTGGGACTTGTGTGCCCCCCCCCCCCCCCCACTGCAGTAAGCAGATTATGGTGGTAGGAGCTGGTGGAACCTGTAATGAATGAGTCCCCCCTTTCTTTCTTCTGTAATCTCCACAACAGCTCATGCCACGGTGGAGGACAAGGAAGTGCCGCGGCATGTGTGGCAAGGTCCACATTGTCAAGAGAGACGAGGCCACCGGTCCGTAGAGGTACTCACACCCGAAACGGTACGAGATGGTGCCTCGTATGTGGAGAGAAAGCGTGTGCATACTAATGCGATGTGTGATCGATGGGTGAAGTTGAAGGAACACGTTCGATGTCTTACTCCAACTCGCTTTTTTTATTGTGACCCTTGGGATGTGATGTCACATGACGCAACGAGCTGGTTTCGTTGCATGAACGTGAACAGTGGAAGGTTTCTTTTCTAGTGGCTGAACCCCTCGAGCACGAACAAACGCACGCCTGCACGCGCGCGCGCATGCACACACACAATGCACACACACAACCGCACACACAGTATCAGTCAAGTTTAGTTAAGGTGTTTCATTTCATGATGGTGTGATAACCTTTCCCTTTCTCTTTTTGTATACTCTCTCTCTATCGAGTCGATTTTCCTCATGTCTCCCAAAGGACTCCATGAGTCTATCAGGGCAGTAGATTGAAAAGCCATTCAACCTCAACAGTCAGGTGTTTTTCAACTCAAAGCCGAAACGCTACCATGTTCCGATTCCCCCAAGGTCCGACCATGACATCCAACCTCGTAGGCACGGCGACGATACACACAAGAGGCTTACCCTTAGCGCCTTGAGGCACCACCACTCACTCACAGTAATGGCCACCTCGGATACACAAAGTAAACCGCCACCAAGGACCAAAGCGGTGTTCAGACGACTTATGTACGTACTATGTTCATGAGAGTCAGCACGTAGTTCTGCACGTGCTCCTTGCCGTGGAAGCGCACCACCGAGTCGTCCACGGCCAGCAGCACCTCGATGTTGTAGTCGTTCTTCTTGGTGTGCCTCCGCTTGCGCTCCGTCTCCGTCAGCTGCTGCTCCACCAGGTCCAGGGTGGCCGGCAGGTCGGCGATGCCGAAGTCCGCCACTGAGGAACGAGAAACAAACGCACCCGTGCGTGTTTTTATCATGGTGTTGTTGTGAATTGTAGAATTGCGCGGCTTGTTAAATTCAAAACGCGGCCGTTTTGAATTTCTGCCTCTTGTGACATCACAAGTGGGCGTGTCCACCTAGATGTAGCAAACGTTGCACATCTATCATGTCATACATCTAGGTGGACACGCCCTCTTGTGACGGCTAATAACACTCACACCTGGTGGTATAATATGTCACCTTTAAGGGTGCTGTAGGTAAGATCTGAGAGCGGTTATTTTTGTGTCACATTTGTGTGACATTTCGGACCAATCAGGGCATCCCTTCCGTTATTGGTTTCGGGGGAATACATTTTGCCTGTCAGCCACATGTGTTTCAGATGAAACACTTCTCAATGGGGAGTGAGGGAGCAGAGAGTGAGAGGGTATTTTTAGATTGTTTACTTTCAAAAACGTTCTCTCATCCCCTGTCTCTGCCCCACCCATGACTCTTACCCACAGCAGGTTTGACCAGACAGTGAGGGTAATTACTTGTGGATCATCCGACCCACACTCGACAAGGAGGAACCCGCATGGTTAGAGATCATTTTTCTATAACAACAACGACGATGATGATGAGGAGGATGATGATGATCATGATTAAATGCTTAAATGATTGAAGCGATTACTTTTGTGCTCATTCAATAACTTTTATTTCAGAACGTTTATTTTGTAAAAAAAGGGTGGTTTGAGTGCTGGATCAGGTGGTGGCGGCGGATGGACGATTGCTTCACCTGACCCAACAGGCTGGATGGAAACGTTAACACTGTTCAAAACCGTGGCACACAACTGCACATATTTCTGGTCCTGGATGGATGGGTTCAATCTATAATGCGTTTCCCTGGGGCTAGGAGCAGGTCCTTGGGATTCGCTGCGCACCCTCCAGCAATGCTTCAGGGCCACGCCAACATCGCATTACAATCATGAGCTAACCAATTATCTGCATGACCTTAACACAGAACACGCTGGACTAATGATGTGAGAGTGTTTGGAGTGTTAACGTCGATGTGCTCAGTTAAAGCACATTAGAGGTTCAACAACCACAGTACAGGGTTTATATAGAGGTTATTACATTTATAAATCACCAAAGTTAAATAACTAATGTTTTTATATTGTGGAATATCGGCAAAGATATACGCCAATAGCGACTTATATCTGCAATAGGCCATTATCGGCTGATGAAATTGACCGACCGGTACATTGGTCGGGCTCTAATAAACCTCAATCAGTTGGAACTTGAGAAGTGTCATGACCCAAGAGAATCACTAGCTAAATGCCAAATATGCAGACACATCATAGATTGCATTCAGGATGTAAGAAGCCTACGCCCGCTTTAATGCAGTACAACATGAAGCTGGGAATAAAAATGAAGAAGTGGCTTCAAATTCAAACTATATCCAATATAAGGTCAAGCAGAGCTCACCATGGGGATACAGACTACATCTGTTATTGTGTCATCCAACATTAAAGGGACTCTGACCTTTGTTGCATTTGAGAATTACAGCACATTCAAATCATCCCGCCTTCCTCCAATGCCCCACCCCCTAAGCGTTATTTAGTACAAGCGTTATTAGTACTGAGTACTGTATGAGTACTGTAACGACCTCGCCGGTGACATAATGATGTCGAGTCATTAGTAGTTGAAGGTAGTTTTAATGAACCAAAACCAGGTCACTGAAACCCGTAACATTGTAACCAACGGCAGAAAACCGACACAAAACAAACCCCGGTTACCCCGGCAACCCCCAACACGGTCTCACTCGCGTGCAGGCCCCCACCCTCCTGTTCTTCCAAGGCCCTCCCCCAGCTGACCTAATGATTCGCCCCCACGCTGATTGACAAGAAGAACATTACAATACATGCACATAGAACAACTGGCATAGCGGACAACGAAATATAATGTAACACATAACACACAAACTATTTAACTGTCCCAGGGTCGCTACAGTACAAAAGTTCTAGACTCCCATGGGTTATGTTTAGACTCCCATGGGTTATGTTTAGACTCCCAGGGGTCATAATATCTACCAGGGGTCTAGTAAACAAGAAATTTAGCAGGTGGCTCACTGTAATTTTATGGGCTTCGTGTGATACCGTTTTGAGGCCCCTCTTTGGTCTGCCATCGTCAGTCGCTACGGTCGCTACTCGCTACTGTCTGCCGTGGAATCAAAACAAACCCTCTAGTTGAGGACGCGCCTTGATGACGCGGGCCCGAATGCGCCACAAGAAGCAGACGGAAAACCTTATATATCCATGCAGCAAACAGACAGGTCTGTCGGCCAATAAGGTCATTCGGTCCGAAGAATTTTATTGGTTGAAGTTTTCACTAAATATTATGAGAGTAAAATAATTGTTTGTTTTTACTCCTGGTTGGTCTGTCTTGCATATTAGAGTGTTATTACCTTATTAATACCAATTTAACCTTATCCAAAAAAAGTGTAAAAATGCAACAAAGGTAAGAGTCCCTTTAAAGGTTAAATTATATATACGTCCCCATCTAGTAGGAATCGTATGCAATTCCAGGAGAAGGAATTGCAGCAGGAATACCTGATGCCTGTATTTCCCTACCTCCCAAAGCCCTACTCCACCTCCTGTGTGTTCTCATGACAACCACGCTGGTTCCTTGTCTGATTGAGGTCATCGCCCATCCACACAATAGGGACAATAAGGACCCAAAAGAAGACACACGCACGCACACACGCGCGCAGACACGCACACCCGCACGCCCGCACACATACACAGATGCCCCTGTTTTTCCAATGACAGCGTACGCTGACGTCTTACCTTCATTGTGGAGGTCCTCCTTTTTCTGGCCCGGCTCTCGCTTGATGGCAGACCTGCGGTAGACCACGTGGACACGCCCCTTCATCTCCACGTTCTGCTGGCCTTTCTCCAGGGGCTCGATGAAAAACTCCCCGTTATCAGTCCGGATCAGACCTGCCTGGAAAAAAAAGTGTGGGAAGGAAGAGAGAGAGAGAGAGAGAGAGAGAGAGAGAGAGAGAGAGAGAGAGAGAGAGAGAGAGAGAGAGAGAGAGAGAGAGAGAGAGAGAAAGAGAGAGAAAACCATCTGAATCAGTCCACCAAACCCTGTTTTCCCCCCATATTTTCTTGAAAGGTCATTATTGTGTGGGGGCCTGTAATTACAGTGTGCCTTAATCAATAGGGAGTTCTGTATGAAAAAGGGCTGTAAGTGAGGGGGAAATGACGCAGGTAGACATCGTTTTGTGGGATTCAGCAGCCTGGTCAATTTCCAAAAGCACTCCACAAACACAACACTGGGTCCATTCCATAAGGTTCTTCTTTCCCGGGGCGAGCCTACTCCTTGATAGCTCGTGAATATCGATTTCTACGCTCTGAACTGTTTGTCTCTCTATCTATACAAACATGCACATTGTAGCGCCATAGTGCAAAGCATATCCATGCTAGTATAGTGTATTTATTAAAATATGCATTCATTTCAATGACTCAAGTCTCTCTTGACCATGGAACAGGATCCACCTTGCAGTGACCCCGGGAACGATCCCGACCTGCGGTTTTGCAGCGAACACGCTGTTCCCTCCTCTTCTCTTTCAACCCACTCTCCTGGCTTTCTGCTGCGCTGTCCATAAAGGCATAACCAATGTATTTTATGCATATTCGTCAAAGCACCGCTGGTGCCAGAGGATGCTTACAATAGCGGGGCTTGTAATCCTGGCCTGTGGGCGTTGGCACGGCGACAGTGTGAGTGTTTCCTAACCTGTATAATGTTGGGTTTTCCTCGACAGGTCCCGCCAAGGCAAAGAGGGAAAAATCAGCTGTGGAGCGATGAGGGGGATGATGCAACGGGGATGCGAGCGGCGCTGGCAAAGTGTGTTATTAAAGGGAGGGAACGGAAGGAGTGTCTCATACAGGCATCTTCAGTCAATAGGATGATTCACGTAAGTGAGTTGCAGCGGAAATAATGACCAAACTTATCTGTGAAATCTGAACTTTTTTTTTATAACTGCTGCTATTTCTAATCAAAATGGCAATGGAAATGTATTTAGTATCTCCGTGAAAGCAATCTTGAATACAGAATGATTGCATGATTTTCAATCTGTGGTTATTGACAATATTCTGTAAACTGCAAGCTGGGTTTCGCTGAAGCATACTATATGTTGACTATAAAATGGTATGCAAAGCCTTGGTTTGCAGTGCTATGCATGCAGAACAGAATTGTATTTGGGAGACGAAATGTGTTTACAAGTGACAAGTGCCAAATTCAACATTACGCCAATCAAATTCAACTCTGCTTGACTTTAATACAAATAAAAGTAAGTGCCATGGTCCTTTTCCCCGAATTTCCCCCAAAATCATTACCTGTAGTTTGACATAGTTACGCCCATTACCTCCTTCGAGTCAAGCTTTTGTTGTTGGTGTACTTTATATACCAAAAGGATACATAATGGCAGATGTCAGTGTGCTAGATTCACAGGCAGTCGGTCGGATTATTCAGTCGTGGGCAAGGGTGTCTCACAGTGGTGTGTTGAGTTTATTTTAGTGGGTGCACTGAGTTTCCTCTGCTCCGCTCGCATTCATAGTATTCTCTGTCGCACGCTCGCTGTGGCACCTATTCGCTAGGAACACACACGACAACGTTTGTTAAGTATTCTGTCACAACCAGTGAAAAACAATTGCAGGAGTGAAAGTTCTGTCCCAAAACTATATTGTTGTGTAACCCTGCCCATTTGAAAGTTGACATACGTGTGTATACCTGCGTATCCCATCAACAGGTCGATGCCTCAGCCCAGCCCTATTCTTCTGATTGTTTAACACTCTCTCTCAGACACGCATGTCTTGGATTTGATGACATCCATCCATCTCCATCCCAGAACTAAAAATAATCCTTAATTCCCTGCATCAAGGCTTAGCCCAAAAACAACTGTCTCTCTGTCTATCACAAGCAAGAAAAAAATGCTCTGTGAATTTCGGCTCTGGAAATTATCTGCTTCCCCTGATGAGGCTGGATCGACTCCGAGCTCAAAGCACATCATCCCCAGCCACCACTGAAATTAGCCCCATTTGCAGTGTGGCTGAACGCCAAAACACCCCAATTAACAGTTTCAAAATTCCAGGTGACAAAATGACCCGTCACACACATAAAACAACCCCATTCTCCACGAGGCAGACATTGTTTATCCATACACCTGTCTTTAAACACATGTTCTCCCTCTAATTATAACAACGTCAGCCTCTGTATAGTTGTCTGCACTCTCCACTGCTTCACATTAGTATCACTCAACCGACCAACTCATGTTCGATGTATTAAGGATATCAGCCATGGCCTAGTGATCAGTGAGCCAGTGTAGATATGGACCTGTTCTGTTTCCTTTCTGGTGCCGACAGACCTTGTACTGATGCAAATTAGATAGACCTAATCCCTTAAGCACACCAATGCACCAAATTTAGAAAATAACCACAACCTTGTCTAAAGGTGGACATTTGAATATGTACAATATATTAAAGGGACTCACTTTCATTCAGCAAACTCATGCAGTTGTTGAGTTCATCCCATTTTTGCTTCAGCGCACACACGCCCTAAAAAACGCAACACCCCTATGGACCAACACATCTGGAGAGGACCATTAATGGCTATACTGTCCCCAATTAGGCAACAAACACATGATTGACTTGTCATTAAACTGGCACAATGTAACTTTTTTTATGCAGCTATTTACTCCCTTATTAATATCTGAACTACAAGGTTTCACAAGAATAAAATGGGCCCATGAAGGGAATTTTTCCCTACAAATCAGTTTATGGTTCCCATAAAAATGACGACATCAGTTTTTTGCACCATAGAATGTCACGGCATGTGTTAATTGAAAATGTAGAAAAACAAACAACAAAAGTTTGGGATTTTAATGAGTTAACGTTAAAAAACATTCTGGTGTTCCCAGGCTGGAAGTCAAGCTTGCAGCAGAATACATTTAGTAAACAGCTGAATGCACGATTCAAGAAACTAGAAGTTGCTAATAGGCAAACATGATTAGTGATGGTTTTATTTTAGAGGTTGAAGCCAAGCTTGCCTTGCTCACAATGTTTTGTTTTTGGACCGTTTCATCTGTCCTCTCTACTTTCATCCTCCTTCTCTCGCTCTCTCTCTGTGGAGACCCAGCAGAGAGTAAACAGTAGACAGGAAAACAGTGTTGGCCCAAAAGCCAGCCGTAGACACTGTGGCGTTGGCAGATGCATTGATGCGGTTTGGTCAAAATTGGTAATCTTTTACACCACATCAGGGGAGAAACACAATCGGGATGAGATACTACTGCACCGTTCACTCTTCCTTAAAGGCACCGTGAACAAACAACAATCTAAAAAACGGGTAGATAGTGCCACGAACCAGTGTCTGGCCGGAGCAATGTGATGCAGAGACATTACTGTCACCACTGTCATTTTTGCAGCTTAACCTGCAATTTGTGGCCTTATTTTCTCTTTTTTTCCAAACATATGATTTGCGCACACGGCAATCTCTTTTGGTGAATCACAGAGCCACCGAGAATGAATCCTCATTTTCTCAGACCTCTCTGAGACACTTTTCCCCTCAGCCATATTTACATAGACGCTATTATCAAATCGATATGACATGACACACACGCGTACGCACAAGTGGCACATAAAATAGCCACTTGGCGCTCTAGAAGATATGGCCGTTCCTCAAGGTTTATAATAATAATCAGCAAACTTTATTACACTGCAACACCTTTATATCAGTGGAGTGGGGAAAATCAAGCAGGTCCTCTGCCATGGAGAATGCCTTGCTGCACCGCCATGTTTCTATGGTAGCCAGGAAAGGACAAACGCACTCATGTTTTGACATTTCTGGAATCATACAGGCCAATATGCCAATATACCTTCTCCAACACCGTAGAGGTGTGTGTGTGGATGGGGTGCTATTCAGTCGGTTGCAATATTCATCCTCAGAGCTAGATGCCACTAAATCCGACACACTGTCCCTTTAAGGCTCAATAGCTGTGGTGATGATAGAGATTTGGGGACATGGACCTATACAGACAGTTTCTCCAATTAAACCTTTATATTGGTTGGTTGCCGTCATAGATCACTGATAGATTACCCGGTCCCATGCGGCTGGGCGCGGACCACAACAGCCACTAAACCATCCCAGCTTGCCCAGCTATACTTTTATATTTCTTAAGACATAAGCCATAGGTCCTGCCCATGAGGATTAAAGATTTTGGGGGCTTTTCTCCGTCTCAATTCGCAACAGACATGTCTACAGCCCGGACCCTTACCTTAAAAAAACAAGGCTCAAAAAACTAAAACTTCATTATGCAGTTACTGAAACAGGCCGTCTATAAAACACACAGGACGGCAACAATTGAAAATGAGGTACACAAATAGTCCTCCCTCATAACCCTCAGCTGCTGTTGCTAGGCGGTTTCCTCCCCGTATCCCGGGATGGGACACAGAAATAGCTTCCTTTCCTGAGCGGGAAGTAATCCCGGCACTCGTGTTTCCATCACGCAGGAAATTCAATCGCCCATCTCTCTGTCTCTCTGCACGGATTCCCAAAGCATGAGCATATCCAGCGCACCGTCATGGCTGTCTGCCTGCCACTACTCTCCCTTTACGTAATGCAATACCAGAGAAATGCACGTTTTCTCCCGCTAACGACGCTTGTAAGATGGACATGAGCGCGACCAATGGCGTCGGGCCTCATCGGGGTATTAGCTGCAAAAGAAGCCCGCTTAACTGAGATATGATGTAATTGGATGGATCGCTCGGCTGGGACCAGCTATTAGAACGCCATAACAGAAGCTGAAATTAATTCAACCAGTGTTTGGTGGCTGACGCAAGGTGCGAGCGGCCACGGGCCAAGGTATCTCGCTGAGGGACTGACTGAATTCTAAGCACTGCCAAAGGAAATGGCAGATCGGATGGACCGCTGGGAATCGTTCCTCGTTCTGTCGTTTCTCAAAAGGGCCACATGTCTGGGACGTAATTAACCAATAGCACATTTCAAACGTCTCCCTCGTTCGGGAGAGCAGTTGTTATTTTTCCTCGAAGTCCAATGCTTCTTCCTCCTTCGTTAAAAACAGGTTCTCCACCATGGCCTCGCACACAAACACACACACAGTCACACACGCACGCACGCACACACAAACACTCACTTACACGCACACGCGGGCGTACGCACACACATACGCAGACAAACACACACGCACCACAACCCCCATCACACCTCATTATTTGCACTGCCGGTGACTCTGCCCCCCAACTACCACCCCCCCCCCCCCCCCCCTCAACTTCGAACGCTCGTCGCTCACCCAAAAAGAAATCCCCCCACTGCGAGCACAGACATGTCTATGTTGACGTTGGCTCGGGCTCAACAAAAAAACATGGCCTACACCCCCCCCGCCGCCCACCCTACCATACAACCTCATCAGCCCCCACCACACACCACCCCAAAACCCTCTAACGGGAGGATCTGTCTGCGTCCTTGAAAGAGAGAGAGAGACAGAGAGCAAGGGGGAGAGGGAGAGAGAGAGAGAGAGAGAGAGAGAGAGAGAGAGAGAGAGAGAGAGAGAGAGAGAGAGAGAGAGAGAGACGGAGATAGAGAGAGAGAGAGAGAGAGAGAGAGAGAGAGAGAGAGAGAGAGAGAGAGAGAGAGAGAGAGAGAGAGAGAGAGAGAGAGAGAGAGAGAGACGGAGATAGAGAGAGAGAGAGAGAGAGAGAGAGAGAGAGAGAGAGAGAGAGAGAGAGAGAGAGAGAGAGAGAGAGAGAGAGAGAGAGAGAGAGAGAGAGAGAGAGCAAGGGGGAGACGGAGATAGAGAGAGAGAGAGAGCAAGGGGGAGACGGAGAGAGAGAGAGAGAGAGAGAGAGAGAGAGAGAGAGAGAGAGAGAAAGAGAGAGAGAGAGAGAGAGACCCCGCCCTCCTCCCCCATCCTCTATTTCCGACTGCCCTGTCACCCCCCCCTGACATCATCTGACAGGCTACAACACAGGCTCCTAGGGGCCCTGAAGGCGAGGAGCGCGCTTTGTGCTGGCGCGGGGGACTGCGGTGTGCCTGCGTGCGTCAGTGGGCTGCATCTCCCTCGGTTTCCTTTCTTCTTCTTTAATGATGTGGGACCTGCGGCGTAGGATTAGTTTGAACCTTCTGCTGGTAGGGTGGGCTGGGGGGGGGCTGGGGCTCCCCTAGGCAACAGTAAAGTGCAATTTCCTGCATTCTGGTGTACCAATTTCTCCCTCATCTTCTGCATCAATTGCTAGTGGCGTCTTTATTTATTTAAAGCAAAACATAAAAGTCAGGCCCCAGATGCCAATTCAAAATGTAATCAAATATAATGCAGTGAGGCGTTCAGGCGATCTGTTTCGCTTTCAATATGAAGTCTCCTGTTGATCAACTTGCTCATTAAGAGTTATTCCTGCGGAGTTAGCACACAAATACGGGCATGATTACCACTTGCACACCTTGTGTCTTTTGTTTGGTCTCTTTGTGGTTTTGTGACTCAAAAAAAGGTCCAGAGCTGAAGAAAAGAAGACCCGCCTTTGTCTGGGGGCATTGTTGAGTCTATGAGTAACGTATAGGTTTTTTTTCCAAATGAAAGTCCTCTGCTGCTTTTACGTTGGTACATATTCCATTTCCACCGCCAAACCGCACCACGGACCGCGTCAGCCAAACACCTAATACTACCTCGTCCAGACAAAAATACATAAATCAAAACACAACGCTGATATGAACCGATTCATTAATTGCAGAGCGATGAACCATTGTGACCGTCTATCGATCCGATGTGCCTCCCCTCTGCTATCTCTCTGTGGTCGCGGTTCTGTGAGGGCCTGGAATGAGGGCATGGAATCACCGGAAGGCGATGGTGTCCAAAGTCGATACGAGTCGATGCGCGTTGGTTCTCGGCCCTGTGTTCTCTGTGTATAACATCAGGGATGGATGTGAAGCTAGGTGATGCTAGCTAGTGTGAGCATGGAAGCTTTTGCTGGCTTCCGTGCGTTGAGGGCCAATGTATGTAGTACAAAAAAAGGCTTTAATCTACTGCTTAACTGCTTTGAGCTATAAACCATGTGTGTGTGTGTGTGTGTGTGTGTGTGTGTGTGTGTGTGTGTGTGTGTGTGTGTGTGTGTGTGTGTGTGCCTGCGTGTGTGTTTGAATATAAGTACATACACGATCACACAGACATACAATGTATTAATTGTCAAAACCGTAACCATGGAACACACTAGAAGATCTATAGCATGAATCTCACATGAAGCATAAAGTTTTGCCCTTAACGAACGATATTCAAAACTGTCGGCACTAGTCTGTGCACAAACAGGGCCCCGGGTCACTCAGTCTGGACTGTGGGCCCATGTGGTCTTGTAGTGTGAGCCTGCGGCCGGACAGAGCCGTCCCGGTTCCGGAGCGCTCAGAGGGTGATCCTGTAGTTCAGGCTGGATAACAACAGCGGTCCTAACCCAATGGCTTTGTCCAAGATGGGATTCTGGGTAATTCAGTCATCAGGATTGATAAAGTCTTCTAGTGTGTCCGTGGCTTAAGTCTAGTCTTATTTCAGTCGTCCTCGGGTCAGGGTCAGAGGTCAAGAGGGCACGGCTTCATTGCCTTCCCACGCATGTTCTGTGTGTCAGAGATGGTCAAGGAACCGCCGCCACGCGGGCCGGCAGACGATGAAGAACCTGAGAGAGAGCTTAAGTCTAATCATAGGCCGGGCCGCTCCGATGTCACATGGGACGCTGCATTTTCATTTTTTTTTCCGTGAGCATGTTCTCCCAAGCGAAAAAAACGAGTTATTAGCCGCTCCCCTTACCGCCACTTACCTCCTACCCAAACCCGCCATTAGGTTTTAACCTCAGCTCACACAAAGAACAGATAATGAACGGTGGGGGACCAGAGGGCACCACTGTTTGACTGGTCATCGTGGATGCATGGCACTAAGTCCTCTGTTGTGTGAGTGTGTGGTAAGGGATGCTTAGATTTCACCCTATTTGAGGTTTATGTGTCTTACTAACAACAGGTATTAAGAAAAAACCTGTGTGATGCCAGGCTCCGTACCTGTGGAGACAGTACCACTAGGGCTTCTGACGCAGGGGAGTGGTGTGTCAGAGGGTGGACCCTATAGTTTCTTACATAGGTAGTGGTTTGAAGAAAGCAAATGAAAGCAGAAGTGTGTACTGAAAGCTGCTTGGCTACAACAAAGAGCTATGTGGCCACCGTGTGTGTGTGACTCAACGTAATATGCTTGAGGTGGTCTGCAATCTCACACAATTCCTTATTGTTGGTAAAATGTTTTAAAAAAAAAAAACGACAGAAGGTGAACATTATTGGTTTTTCATTCATTGAATCAAAAAAGTGTATTTGTGTGTGTGTGTGTGTGTGTGTGTGTGTGTGTGTGTGTGTGTGTGTGTGTGTGTGTGTGTGTGTGTGTGTGTGTGTGTGCGCGTGCGTGTGTGTCCAACATGGGGGGTCTGCTAAGTGACTCACCAGTCCATCACAATTGCTGATTGCCACCGAGGCTTCGGGCATGTCCGTTACATCGCCGGTAAACACGCAGTCCCCGTGTATCCGCTCCTTGGTCAGCTGCTCAAAGTCCTCCTGCCACTCCACGAAAGCCCCCGGTGCCACCAGGCGTCTGTTGGCCCTCAGGCGGAGGTGCAGTTCCTTCCCAAACACGGTGACGTTGAAAAACAACCGGTGGCCAACGATGGTGACAGACGACGAGGGGGGCGTCTCGGGGGCGCTGCGGGCCACCCTTCTCCCCCCACTGCCAGGGGGTGCAGCTGAGGCTGCGGCGCCGCCATCGCTGCCACTTGAGGCGGACACCACGTGAGATACGTACCGGCCCAGGGAGTCTGTGCTGAATGGCACGATGAGGCCATACTCACTTAACTTTCCAGACAGTTTTTCTGATGGGACAGACAGTGACAAATGAGAACCGCGTTCCACAAACCTCACCGGTCCTCCGAACTATAGGGCAACATAATTAACGGCATATTTACCGGTGTAGGCTGAAAGGCATCAGCCTATTGCATAGGTTATAGGACAGATGGTTTCTTTAACAATGGAGTTTATTAGAAGGCTGGGGTGATGAAAAAATAAAACAATACCAATAATAGTCCTACTTTAAACAAGGACATAAGTGAAGATTCGGGACAAAATGCAACGCAAGGATAACTGTTAGATTCTCCCTACAAACTTGGCGTATTGATGTGGAGCGATGGTTTAACAGTGTTATAGTGTATATTACTGTATGTCTTTCACTGCTGTCCCGCGGACGTTATGCGTGTATTCCATCTGGGTCCACAAAAAGCAAACGAGAATAATAAAGAGTTATTACTCACCGTGTGATTCTGCGGCGTGTATGTGATCCAAAAACAACACAGACAGTAAAAAGTACATCAATAAATACATACAGTCCATAGCGAGAGAGCTCAAATATTTGAGCTGCCACTGCTCGAGTTGAAGTTTCCTTTCTGCTGCAACGCAACTTTGCACAGATCCCTGCGTCCTAAACTCACAATGTATGAGAAAACCAGTTTCTCAATCGTTCACTTCAGAGAAGCAGTCAAGCATTCTGAATGTTACTCCAAAACGCCGAAAGATTTGACGAGATAGTCACAAATTGTTCCAGTCTTTCGGCCTGTTCTGAGCTACATAAACCAAGACAGTCCGGTCCATTTAGGAACT